>NW_012101698.1:6575305-6579612 GCF_000951045.1 Mandrillus leucophaeus
GAACTCCTGGGCTCAAGCAATCTTCCTGCCTCGGCCTCAGCCTCCCAAGTGGCTGGGGTTATGGGCATGTGCCACCATACACAGCCAAACTCTTGCTTTTCCATAATGAAAAGTCCGCCTCAACTGTAGGAAAACAAACTTATTATCCAGGACTGCTCTCTATCAAAACAGGCATCTTTATACAGAAGAGAATGAAGTTCTTCTTAGGAGCCTTTGTTCCTACAAATGCAAGAAGGATGGTGACTTTTGGCACACTTAACACTTTAGGAATTACATGCCCTTTATGAAATGAAAATTGATAGTGATATTTGATACTTATTCTCTTGGAGAAAATAAAATTAACAATTTGGAAAAGTCAAGCTAACTGATGGCTAATGAAGGAAACCAATCCCATGAGACTCTATTAGACTACATATACAAATTGCTGCTGTCCTTGTTTAAAAAATTTCTTGGTGAGCCAACTTCCAAAGGCAGCTGTGTTCTGAAGCATTTGGTTTCAGCAATCCAAAGCAACAAATCACAATTTATCAAAAAGAGGAAAAATTCTGTCCTTCCTCCAGACATAAAATGGAGACAGCCTAGTGCAGCAGGAAGGATGTACATGGGCTTTGCAGTCAGAACTCAATTAAAACTCACATCTAGGCCGGGCATGGTGGCTCATGCCTGTAATCCCAGCACTTTGGGAGGCCGAGGCAGGTAGATCACTTGAGGTCAGGAGTTTGAGACCAGCCTGGCCAACATGGCTACTAAAAATACAAAAATTAGCCAGCTGTGGTGGCACACACCTGTAATCCCAACTACGCAGGAGGCTGAGGCACAAGATTCACTTGAACCTGGGAGATGGAGCTTGCAGTGAGCCGAGATGGAGCCACTGCATTCCAGCCTGGGTGACAGAGGGAGACTTTGTCTCAAAAAAAAAAAAAAAAAAGGGTTTTACAGACTAAAGCTACAAACTAAAAACCACTGATTATTAAAAGGGTCTGACCATTTCAGAGGACGAGATCCAATTTCTATTTAAATTAGATATTGGCCGGGCCCCGTGGCTCACACCTGTAAATCCCAGCACTTTGGGAGGCTGAGGTAGGCGGATCACCTGAATCTGAGCTCAGGAGTTTGAGACCAGCCTGACCAACATGGAGAAACCCCATCTCTACTAAAAACACAAAAAATTAGCCAGGCGTGGTAGTGCACGCCTGTAATCCCAGCTACTCGGGAGGCTGAGGCAGGAGAATCGCTTGAACCCAGGAGGTGGATGTTGCAGTGAGCCGAGATGGCGCCACTGCACTCCAGCCTGAGCAACAAGAGAGAAACTTCATCTCAAAAAACAAAGAATTAGGTATGAACACTGCTGCCAAAGCTGGTTTGCTTTGTTTTGTTTTTTAGATGGGGGCGCGTGGGGGAGGGTCTCTATCACCCCGGATGGACAGCAGTGGCGTCGCAGCCTCAAACTCCTGGACTCAAGCAATCCTCATGCCTCAGCCTCGCCTCCTGAGTAAACGGTACCACAGGCACAAGCCATCATGCTCAACTAAGTTTTTCATTTTCTGTAGGGATGGGGTCTCACTCTGTTGCCCAGGCTAGTCTCGAACCCCTGGGCTCAAGTGATCCACCAGCCCTGACCTCTCAAAGTGCGGGATTACAGGCGTGAGCCACCATGCTTGGCCCAATACTGTTTCTGAGCCATCCTTGTCTAATACTCACTACACGTTACCTATCGGAGACTCTGGTTCACACGCCCAGCAATAGGGGTGTTGCTCAGCCAGGCACGGTGGCTCATGCCTGTAATCCCAGCATTTTGGGAGGCCGAGGCGAGCGGATCATGAGGTCAGGAAATTGAGATCATCCTGGCTAACACGGTGAAAACCCGTCTCTACTAAAAATACAAAAAATTAGCCGGGCGTGGTAGCAGGCACCTGTAGTCCCAGCTACTCGGGAGGCTGCGGCAGGAGAATGGCTGTCTCTTATACACATCTAGATGTGTATAAGAGACAGGGGCTGGGCGCAGTGGCTCATGCCTGTAATTCCAGCACTTTGGGAGGTCAAGGAGGGTGGATCACCTGAGGTCAGGAGTTCGAGACTAGCGTGGCCAACATGGTGAAACCCTGTCTGTACTAAAAAAACAAAAAATTAGCCAGATGTGGTGGCGGGCGTAATCCCAGTTACCTGGGAGGCTGAGGCAGGAGAACAGCTAGAACTCGGGAGGCAGAGGTTGCACTGAGCTAAGATCATGCCACTGCACTCCAGCCTGGGCAACAAGAGTGAAACTCTGTCTCAAAAAAAAATAAAAGTAAAAAAAGAAAAAAAAAATTTAAAAAAAAAAACTGAAGCTTAGAAAGGAAGTAACTTGCCCAAGATCACATGGAAGACAGGTGGCATAACCTAAATCTTAACACAGTCTGGCATCAAATCCTTAATCTCTTTGCTATTCTCTCCTCCTATTCATCACCACATCTTGATATTAAGTTTTCCAGAAAAAAAAAAATAGGCAAGGTGCAGTGGTTCACGCCTGTGATCACAGCACTTTGGGAGGCTGAGGTGGAAGGATCACTTAAGCTCAGGAGTTTGAGACCAGCCTGGGCAACACAGTGAGACCCCATCTCGATTTTAAAATACATATATATAAATTTTTTAATAAAGAAAAAATAATTCAAAGCATACATATTAATAGTCACACCAAAAAGTCCTACTCTGCCCCTCCATCTCTACAGTTTTTCAAAATGAACATTGTATGAAACTAGAAAAGCAGGAACCAAAGTTGGATTGCTCCAGAAAAACATATGGATTATCAATTATTTATAATTTTGCTCCTAGCCAAAGAATTTCTTGAGCTGTGTTTTTTTATTTTAGTTTTTATTAGAGTAAAACCCAGTCCTCAATCTTTATGCTTGTGGAAAAGCTGTTGTAATACTGAGACTAATAAATCACCAACCATTATTAGGTCAGCAGAAAAGTATACTTTCTGCTGAGATGATTCATTTTCAATTTCAAGGTAACAGAAAATATTGGGGAATATCTTTATGAACCTAGGATATGAACGTTTTTCTTTCTTTTTCTTTTCTTTTTTTTATTTTGAGACGCAGCCTCACCCCGTCACTCAAGCTGGAGTGCAATGGCACAATCTCGGCTCACTGAACCTCCGCCTTTTGGGTTCAAGCAATTCTCCTGCCTCAGCCTCCCGAGTAGCTGGAACTACATGTGCCCACCACCACATCTGGCTAATTTTTTGTATTTTTAGTAGAGAGTGTTAGCCAGGATGGTCTCGATCTTCTGACCTCGTGATCGGCCCACCTCGACCTCCCAAAGTGCTGGGATTACAGATGTGAGCCACCAAGCCCGGCCCAAACATTTTTCTTAAGAAGACTGAAAAGGAATTTGGGAGGCCATGGTGGGTGGATCATTTGAGCCCAGGACTTCGAGACCAGCCTGGCCAACGTGGCAAAACCTTCTCTCTACAAAAAATACAAACATTAGCCCAGTGTGGTGGTGTGTGCCTGTAGCCCCAACTACTTAAGAGGCTAAGGCAGGAGGATCACTTGAGCCCAGGAGGCAGAGGTTGCAGTGATTCAAGATCATGGCACTCCAGCCTGGGCAACAGTGTGAGACCCTGTCTCAAAACAAAAACAACAACAACAAGACTGAAAAAGTACAATCCATTAATTTAACTGCATTAAAATTAAAGTTCTGTTCATCAAAAGACAGCACATAGCTGGGAGCGGTAGCTCACAAACACAGACCCAGTTACTTGGGAGGCTGAAGCAGGATCATTTGAGACCAGGAGTTCAAGGAGACAGTGTGCTACAATTGTGCCTGTGAATAGGCACTCCAGCCACAGTAACAGCGAGACCACATCTCAAAAAAAAAAAAAAAATTTTAATTAAAAAAAAATTTTAAATACCATAAAAAGAATGAAAAGGCAAGCTACAACCTGGGAGAATGGATTTACAACACATATAACCATGCAGAACTAGAATCCAGGAAAATGTTTACACTCTTCTTAATCTATAAGAGACAATGCGGCTAGGCGTGGTGGCTCACACCTGTAATCCCAGCACTCTGGGAGGCCGAGGCGGGCGGATCACGAGGTCAGGAGATCCAGACCATCCTGGCTAACATGGTGAAACCCCATCTCTACTAAAAATACAAAAAAAAATTAGCCAGGCGTGGGGGCGGGCACCTGTAGTCCCAGCTACTCGGGAAGCTGAGGCAGAAGAATGGTGTGAACCGAGGAGGCAGAGGTTGCAGTGAGCTGAGATCACGCCACTGCACTCCAGCCTGGGCCACAGAGCGAGACTCCATCTCAAAAAAAA
>NW_012101698.1:6582377-6583925 GCF_000951045.1 Mandrillus leucophaeus
CCAGCTACTGAGGAGGCTGAGGCAGGAGAATTGCTTGAACCCAGGAGGTGGAGCTTGCAGTGAGCCGAGATTGTGCCACTGCACTCCAACCTGGGACAAAAGCAAGACTCTGTCTCAAAAAAAAAGAAAAAAATTAATTGACTAATAAAATTTAATTAAATGGGAACATTCTCACTTTCCCACAAACTAAAATGGCACGCACTAGGTACTACTAGGTACATCACCTAATCTTTCTGGGGCTCACGCTCCTCATCTGCAAAATGACAGGGCAGGTGAGAGGGCTATTCTGTCAAGCCAAGCGTCTTGCTACCTTAGGCCAGTTTTCTAATTTAATAATGATAGTAATTCACATTTATCAACCACTTAACATATACTGACCACTATGCTAGGTGCTCCACACTGATACTGTCATTTAATCCTCACAGTCAGTCCACAAGGTAGTGTGCGGAAAAGAGTTGGCACAGCAGGCCTGAGGCTACTACCCTTGCAAGGCCTGCTTGCAAGGGTGGCTCTTGGCTGGTATCTAGAACTTGGATTTTGGGAGCGTTCCACTGCTCCTTAACTGGTAAGAGAGGCTCCCTGTGCCTCAACTGCATGTACAAACGATGTGGTTTACACTGAGTGCCTGCTTTCCTTCGGAAGGTCTGGAATTTTGGTACCGGTTAAGGCAGAGGGTGTCAACATGACCAGCCCCAAATAGAAACTGTGGGTACTGAGTCCCTAGTGAACTTCCTTGGTACAGAACGTCTCTCACACATTGTTCCAGTTACATGCGGGAGGAATTAAGCATATCCTGTGTGCCTCCACAGTGAGCGGACTCTGGGAAGCTTCGGCCTGGTTTCCTTCTCACCTCATGCCATTTGCCTTTTCCCTTTGATTCTGCATTGTGTCCTTCTGCTGTAATATGTCATAACTGCAAATACAACCGTGAATCCTCCTTGCAAGTCACTGAGCCTGGCGTGGCCTGGGGAACCCCCAACACAAGGAGGCACTATTATCCTTGTTTTATGAACAAAGAAACTCAGTCGGGTGCTGAGTCTCACACCTGTAATCCCAGCACTTTGGGACGCCAAGGTGGGCGGATCACCTGAGGTCAGCAGTTCAAGACCAGCCTGGCCAACATGGTGATACCCCGTCTTTACTAAAAATACAAAAATTAGCCAGGCGTGGCAGCACCCATCTGTAATCCCAGCTACTCAGGAGGCTGAGACAGGAGAAGCGCTTGAACTCAGGAGGTGGAGGATGCAGCAAGCCATGATCGTACCACTGCACTCCAGCCTAGGAGACAGAGCAAGACTCTGACTCAAAAATAAAAATAAAAATAAAATAAAAACACAGGGCTGGGCGCAGTGGCTCATGCCTGTAATTCCAGCACTTTGGGAGGTCAAGGAGGGTGGATCACCTGAGGTCAGGAGTTCGAGACTAGCGTGGCCAACATGGTGAAACCCTGTCTGTACTAAAAAAACAAAAAATTAGCCAGATGTGGTGGCGGGCGTAATCCCAGTTACCTGGGAGGCTGAGGCAGGAGAACAGCTAGAACTCGGGAGG
>NW_012101698.1:6586105-6589811 GCF_000951045.1 Mandrillus leucophaeus
CAGCCTGGGCCACAGAGCGAGACTCCATCTCAAAAAAAAAAAAAAAAAGAGAGAATGATATTTTTAAAAGGGCACAAGACATAAACAGGTATTTCATAGAAGAAACACAAATTGTCTGGGTGTGGTGGCATGTGCCTGTAATCTCAGCTACTTCACAGGCTGAGACATGAGAAATGCTTGAACCTGAGAGGCAGAGGTTGCAGTGAGCCGAGATCGTGCCACCGCACTCCAGGCTGGGGGACACAGTGATACTCTGTCTGAAAGAAAAAAAAAAATTGCCAATTATACATATAAAAAATATTCCCTTGGGCACAGTGACTCACGCCTGTAATCCCAGCACTTTGGGAGAACGAGACAGGTGGATCACTTCAGGTCAGGAGTTTGAGACCAGCCTGGCCAACATGTTGAAAGTCCATCTCTACTAAAAATATAAAAAATTCGCCGGGCATGATGGTATGCACCTGTAATCCCAGCTACTTGGGAGGCTGAGGCGCAAGAATCACTTGTACTCCAGCCTGGGTGACAGAGCAACACTGTGTCTTAAAAAAAAAAAAAAAAAATTCACCTTCATCAGTAATCAGGGAAATACAAATTAAACTAAAAAATGACAGGCTATTTACCAAATACGTGAAAAATCAGTACAATATAAGAACAAGAGTTTGATGTGGGCAAGAAATTCTGTTTTGTTTACTGCTTTATTTATGGTGCCTAACATACAGTAGACTCTGAATAAACATCTGATGAGAAGATAAGAAATGTAAAGTCAGATAATACCAAGTGTTGGTGAGGATACAGACCAACGGGAACTCTTCAAGCATTGCTGCTGGGAGTATAAAATTTCAACCACTTTGGAAAACAACTTTACATTTTTTGATAAGGCTAAAGAATATACACATCCTGGCTGGGCGCGGTGGCTCAGGCCTGTAATTCTAGCACTTAGGGAGGCTGAGGTGGGGGGATTGCATGAGCTTAGGAGTTTGTGACTAGCCTGGGCGACATGGCAAAACCCCATCTCTACTAAAATCTCATCTCTACCAACAATACAAAAAATTAGCCAGGCATGGTGGCACATGCCTGTAGTCCCAGCTACTTGGGAGGCTGAGGCAGAAGAATTGCTTGAACCTGAGAACGGAGGTTGCAGTGAGCTGAGATCAGGCCACTGCACTCCAGCTGCGGCAACAGAGCAAAACTCTGTCTCAAAAAAAAAAAAAACAAAGAGTATACACATCTCATCATCCAGCAATTGTACTCCTATATAAATACCATGTTCATAGAATCATCACCTATGATTTAAAATAGAAAATAAATGTTCAATAAGAGGGACAAATCAATTGTGGCACATTCATACAATGGAATACTACTTTACAGTACTTTTTGTTTTTGTTGTTTTTTACGGAGACAGAGTCTCAATCTGTCGCCCAGGCTGGAGTGCAGTAGCACGATCTCGGCTCACTGCAACCTCCGCCTCCCTGGTTCAAGTGATTCTCCTGCCTCAGCCTCCCGAGCAGCTGGGATTACAGTCGTAAACCACCGCGCCGGCCTTGATTACTAATATTCCCCAATAAAAGGAACCAGGGCTCCTTAGAGAAGCGGCTTTTAGGACTGGGGCAGGAAATATATAAGATCAAAGTTGAGCATCGTACAGTGCCAGAAAGTAGAAACTAAACAAAATGACAATGATGAAGGGTTCAAAGGAATACAAGAGCCAACTGAAAAAGCTCCTGATGGTAAAAGCTGGAACAATTTCAGTAACAAAATTAAGTTATACTGGATTATAATACAAAGTATAAAATAAATTTCTGTAAGTTCATACTGATATAAACAAATGACTGAATAAGTAAATAAATAAGAGAGATTAACTCCCCACTCTTCAAGTATGGGCTACATTTGGAGACTGTCTTCCAAAGACAGAAAACGGGCAAAAAGAGTCTGCTTACAGTACAGAAACCTGACAAACACTACCTCGGCCAGGTGTTCAACATAACACCAGCGGTGACATGTCATATTCATAACCCCTGACATGGTGTGGTAAGACTGGGCACTTTATCTCCAGGGTCTTCACCCCAAAATCTATAATCTTGATCTACTCATGGGAAAACATCAGACAAACCCCAACTGAGGAACATTCTACAAAACACCTGACTGGTACTCCTTAAAACTGTCAAAGTCATCAAAAACAAGGAAAGCCAGGCGCGATGGCTCACATCTGTAATCCCAGCACTTTGGGAGGCCGAAGGAGGTGGATCACCTGAGGTCAGGAGTTCCAGACCAGTCTGCCCAACATGGCGAAACCCAGTCTCTACTAAAAATACAAAAAATTAGCCGGGTGTGACGGCACGCACCTGTAATCCCAGCTACTCAGGAGGCTGAGGCAGGAGAATCGCTTGAACCCAGGAGGCAGAGGTTGCGGTGAGCCGAGATGGAGCCACTGCACTCCAGCCTGGGCGACAAGAGTGAAACTCTGTCTCAAAAAAAAAAAAAAAACTGGAGACACCTAAATACTTTTTCCTAATTCCTGCTAGAATTCTTGGTTGACATAAACATAATTTTTTTTTTTTTTTGGAGACAGTCTCTCTCTGTCACCCAGGCTGGAGTGCAGTGGCACAATCTCAGCTTACTGCAACCTCTGCCTCCTGGGTGCAAGCGACTCTCTTGCCTCAGCCTCCCAAGCAACTGGGACTACAGGTGACCACCACCACATCCGGCAAATTTTTTGTATTTTTAGTAGAGACACAGTTTCACCATGTTGCCCAGGCTGGTCTTAAACTCCTGATCTCAGGTGATCCACTTGCCTCGGCCTCCCAAAGTGCTGGGGTTACAGGTGTGAGCCACCACGAACAGCCGACATCATTGGTTTTTAAAATTTATTCATTCAACAAATATTTGTTGAGCACCTGCTCCATCCTAAGTACTATTCTAGGCAGCGGGGACACAGGAGCCAAAAATACAAGGTCTCCATCCTCCCACAGCTTATACTGTGGTAGAAGAAAAGTGAAATAAATAGGACCAATGTGATACAAGAAATAATCTGAGAAGCATGCAAAGACCAGGACACAAAATAGTCCAAAATAAGGAATTTATATTTTATTCTCAGTGCAATAGAATGCCACTGAAGGATCTTCTTTGAGGGGGATATGAAAATGTATGTTTAAAAAATTGGCCTTGATACTTATAGCTACTTATAGCAGCTTTCTTCAGTCACTAAAAACTGGAAAAAAACTAAATGCCCATAAACAAGTGAATGAATACACAAATTGCAGTCTATCTATACACTGGAACACTACTCAGCAAGGAGAAGGAATGGACTAACTGATAGGTTCAACAACAAGAATGAATCTCAAAAGCACTAGGCTAAGCAAAAGAAGCCAGGTCGGGTGGTGGCTCATGCTTGTAATCCCAAAACTTTGGGAGGCCAAGGTGGGAGGGTTGTGTGAGGTCAGGAGTTCAAGACCAGCCTGGGCATCAAGAGCCAGATACCACCCCCATAAAAATTTTCTAAAAATTAGCCAGGCCTGGCCAGGCACAGTGGCTCACGCCTGTAATCCCAGCACTTTGGGAGGCTAAAGTGGGTGGATCACAAGGTCAGGAGTTCAAGACTAGCCTGGAAAAGATGGTGAAATCCCGTCTCTACTAAAAATACAAACAGCCGGGTATGGTGGTGGGCACCTGTAATCCCAGCTACTAGAGAGGCTGAGGCAGAGAATCG
>NW_012101698.1:6589888-6591003 GCF_000951045.1 Mandrillus leucophaeus
AAAAAAAAAAAAAAAAGAGCTAGGCCTGGTAGCACATGCCTGTCATCCCAGTTATTCAGGAGGCTGAGATGGGAGGACACTTGAGCCCAGGAGCTGGAGGCTGCACTGAGCAAGGACTGTGCAACTGCACTCCAGCCTGGACAACTGAGGAAGATTCTGTCCCTTCAAAAAACAAAACAAAACAAAAATGAGAGTCAGATTCAAAAGGCTACACATCATATCACATGATTCCATTGGTTACAGAAATCCCATCAGCAGCTGCCAGAGATAAGGGGGGGAGACTGAGTACACAGAGGCACCAAGGAACTCTTTGGAGTGATGGAAACATTCTACATCATCACTACGGCAGTGGTTACATGACTACATCCATTTATCAAAACCCAACAGCCTCTACAATTATACCTGCATAAACTTGGATTTAAAAAAAAGAAAAAATCACTCTGGCTATACGGAAGATAAAATGGAAGAGGGAAACGCTAGCGTGCAGGAAGAGTTTTCTCCAAGTATGTTCAGCTGCTTTGGACATACAGAGCTCGATTTTCTCGCAGACCCTGAAGTGGAGACACGAAGTAGGCAGCTGCCGTGCGTCTGCGGTTCTTCTCTTCAACACAGGAGCCATCCGCCGCAGCGCTTTTGCACATATCATTAGGTTAGCCTTGTAATTGCACATTCCAGCATCTTACCTTTCCTTGAGAGTGAAAACTAATCTCCACACTTCTCAGTACTCCGAACTGTACTTTCCAATGTCATAGCCACTAGCCACAGTGACTATTTAAATGGCAATTAAAATGTCATAAAATTGAAAATACATCTGTCACACATTAGCCCCATTTCCATCATCACTAGAAGTTCTACAAAACAGTATTGCTCTGGAAGATTACCTCTTAGTTGTGTATTTGTTTGTGTGTGCGTGTGTTTTTTTTTGTTTGTTTGTTTTTTTTTTTTGGAGACAGAGTCTTGCTCTTGTCGCCCAGGCTGGAGTGCAGTGGCACGATCTCAGCTCACTGCAACCTCCGCCTCCCAGCTTCAAGCGATTCCTCTGCCTCAGCCTCCTGAGTAGCTAGGATTACAGGCACCCACTACCACACCCGGCTAATTTTTGTTATTTTAGTAGA
>NW_012101698.1:6593463-6601380 GCF_000951045.1 Mandrillus leucophaeus
AGTGTTTTGAAAAGTTTATTGTTCCTATTCAGAAAGGCATTATGAAGAGTTTTAACTTTTTCTTTCTACATTAACAAAATAGTTAATAAAATGGGTTCCTGCCCCTTCCAGTCATCACCAGAATCACCCACAAAACCATGCTAATTCACATAAAAAGGAAACCTTGTAAACAGAGAAATCAGAACCAAAAAAAACAGAAACTCCCATAAGCCAGTAAAATTACCCAATTTACTTTGTTCGCTTACTATGACAACTGCTGTTGAGATTTAATTATTTGCTACAACTTCATAGCATCCTAATATATGTGTCATCACTCTCTCTGCAGGTCTCTTCAATTACATCTCTATAAAGAGGCAGGCGTGAGACTACCTGGGTTTCTGTGAGAATTAAAGGGTTTGCAGATTAGTAGCTTCCAAATTAGCAGGCTTAGAGGCATGATACACGATTCTATTTTATCCTAGTCCCCAATGAAAGCAATTCACAAGAAACGAAACAGGAATACAGTTCCTTTTCCCTAGGAGTCTGGCGCCTCCCTAGGGAGAGCAGGACTCATGGAGACTCCGTGCTGACAGTACTTGGAGATCCTTAATCCAAATGCTACTGCTCAAATTCTCAGTGGAGGCTACTGATCAGCGGGCACCACAGAGCAAACTGGTAGGTAGCTCCTCCACTCACTCATCCTCTGGCAAAAGATAGGATGGGGTTTTGGAAAGAAGAAACCACACCACCCACTTGTACTAATCCAGATCTCCTTCAGTATGAATCACCTGTGCCTGGCACAGTATATACCTGATGGGAGCTCAGTAAATGCTTGTTGAATAAATGAGTGAATAAAAGTGTGGCACACAGAAGGTATTCGATAAATATTAGTTGAATAAATGAAGAGAATGGCCAGGCACAGTGGCTCACACCTGTAATCCTAACATTTTGGGAGGCCAAAGTGCGAGGATTGCCTGAGGCCAGGAGTTCAAGACCAACCTGGGCAATACACAGAGACCCTGTCTCTACAAAAATAAGTAAATAGGCCAGGGGTAGTGGCTCACACTTGTAATCCCAGCACTTTGGGAGGCCAAGGAAGGCAGATCACTTGACGCCAGGAGTTCAAGACCAGCCTGGCCAACATAGTGAAAGCCCATCTCTACAAAAAATACAAAAATTAGCCGGGCATGGTGGCACGCACCTGTAATCCCAGCTACTCGGGAGGATGAGACACAAGAATCATTTGAATCTGGGAGGCAGAGGTTGCAGTGAACCAAGATCATGCCACTATACTACAGCCTGGGTCATAGAGCGAGACTCTTGTCTCAAAAAAAAAAAAAAAAAAGGTAAAAAAATTGAAAGAGAATCTCTTTCAATTTCAAATAAATTGAAAATTGAAGAGAATCACCAAGACACTGTCCTAGGTACTGGGGAAGAGGTGATGTATATGAGAGGTTCAGAGCTACCTACTATGAGTAAAGCAGTCTAATGAGCTAAACCAGGGCTCTGGGGTCAGATCCAGCATCCAAATCCCAATGGCATTGGCCACATTATAGGAAGCCTTAGCCAAGTCACTGGGATCCACTTCTGGAAAAAAGGAATAACACCTACTTACCTTGCATGGTTACTGTATGAATCAGAAAAAGATGTAGATAAAGCGCCTCGAAGGAGGCCTGGCACATGGAAGACATGGCAAAGAAAAACGATAAAACTCTCTAGTAAGTGCAAACATTTATTGAGGGTTACCACGCACACTTCACCGTGTCACACATCCTAAACACACGACCACATAAAATCTTCACTCGAGGCTGTGCTCAGTGGATCACACCTGTAATCCCGACACTTTGGGAGGCTGAGGCAGGGGGGTCGCTTGAGTTCAGGAGTTCCATACCAGCCTGGACAAAATAGGAAGACCCCGTCTCTACAAAAAAATGAAAAATTTAGCCGGAAGTGGTGGCGTGCGCCTGCAGTCCCAGCTACTGGGGAAGCTGAGGTGGGAGGATAGTTTGAGCGCGTGAGGTCAAGGCTGAATTGAGCAGTGATTCGCGCCTCAGCACTCAAGCCTGAGTGACAGAGCGAGACCCTGTCTCAAATAAAATAAAATAGAAAATTAAAAAATAAAATCTTTAGGCCAGTCTTGTAAGTATGACGATCTCCCTTCTACAGGTGAGAAAACTAACCTGTAGGGAGTAATGACAGGGTAGGGGCTGCGGGATTCGAACTCGGGCAACATGTGCAGTGTCGCTCCTATCCACTACACGGTATTTTCCACTCTAATGGCATTAAGACCCACTTAATCCCGTAGACACTGCAACAGGCACTTTGCAAACAGTGTTTCAACTAATTCACCCCTACAGGGTTAAAAGTCCACGCAGCTGAAGCTCTAAGGAGTCTCGCGACTTGCCTGAAGTCGCCAAAAGCGGCTAAGGGCCTCGGGGAGCCGTCACTCCTTCGCTCCGCACCCTGATCATGGGAAGCCTCCCCTCAGCACTCGCGGTGCGCAGTCTCTGCCTCAGTGTCCCAAGGCGGACCCCACTCCCCTACCCGAGTGGAAAGCCCCGAAACTCCGTCCGTGCCCGCCCCGATTGCCCCCGATGGTCTTCTTCCCTCTCCCGCCCGGTCTAAGAGGTCGGGTCGCCCGCCCACCTCCTCAGTTCGGGGCCGAGGGTCTCCCCGTAGCCCCCGGGACGGAAGCAGCCGCGTGGGGGAGGGGAAGAGGGGAGGACGCATGCCCAGACGGCTCCACTCGGCCTCCAGCTCACCTGGGAGTCACGAAACTCTACAACCACGTTCTCGCTGCTCCATCGCGCCGCCATCTCTCCCGCCCGGCCACCGCGGCCCCAGGACGGCGCCCTCCCACCCCGCCGTTCCCAGTATCCCGGGACCGTGCGCCCCACACAGCCGGAGAATCAGCCCCAACACGCCCCGTACCCCGGTTGCTCCTGAACGCAAGCCATTGGTTGACCCAAGCACAGGCTCCGCCCCTTCTTCCTGGCTCCTCCAATTGCTGCACCTCGCCTGCCACAAACAGGCACGCCCCCGCTCACTTCCGTCACTCGGTTTGAGTCACCAAAGCTCCTCGCGGTTGCGGGCACTCCCCCTACCGCGAGCTCTGCCGGGAGTTGTAGTCCAAGCTCGAGCAAGCGTGGGTGACCCGGGAAGGGCTCGCAGGTTTGTGTTTGGGTGAGGTGAGGTTCCTGTTCTCCTCACTAGCTCCTCGCTGGAGTCCCCAGCATTCGTTCAGCCCCAGTCTACAAATCAAAATCAACGTTCGGGGCGACGCCTGTAATCCCAGCACTTTGGGAGGCCTAGGTCAGGAGTTCAAGACCAGCCTAACCAATATGGTGAAACCACGTCCCTACTAAAAATACAAAAATTATAGCCGGGCGCGGTGGCAAGCACCTGTAATCCCAGCTACTCGGGAGGCTGAGGCAGGAGAATCACTTGAACTCGGAGAGCGGAAGTTGCAGTGAGCCGAGATCACGCCACTGCACTCCAGCCTGGGCAACAGAGTGAGACTCGTCTCAAAAAAAAAAAAAAACGAATTAGCCGGGTGCGGTGGCGGGCGCCTGTAATCCCAGCTACTCGGGAGGCTGGGGCAGGAGAATAGCTTGAACCAGGGAGGCGGAGATTGCAGTGAGCCGAGATCACGCCATTGTACTCCAGCCTGGGTGACAACAGCGAGACTCCGTCTGGGGGAAAAAAAAAAAATCAACGTTCGTGCAAACAGAATATACCTCTTTTCCTTATGCCTATCCCGATTCCCATGGAGATATTTAAAAGTCTGAATGTGCAATTTATTGTTTGATTCAATACAGCAGCGCCTCCCGTAGCAACGAAGGTAGATTTAATTGTGGAAATTAAATCTGTTTTCTTGATCCAATGCTCTACCTCTGAGCTATACCCCCTCCAGCAATCCAGCTCTATTTTATTTTTATTTTTTTTTCTTTTCTTTTTTTTGAGACGTAGTCTCGCTTAGTCGCCCAGGCTGGAGTGCAGTGGCGCGATCTCCGCTCACTGCAAGCTCCGCCTCCCGGGTTCACGCCATTCTCCTGGCTCAGCCTCCAGAGTAGCTGGGACTACAAGCGGCCGCCACTACGCCTGGCTAATTTGTTTGTATTTTTAGTAGAAACGGGGTTTCACCGTGTGAGCCAGGATGGTCTGGATCTCCTGACCTCGTGATCCACCCGTCTCGGCCTCCCAAAGTGCTGGGATTACAGGCGTGAGCCACCGCGCCCGGCCACTGTTTTCTAATAAGCCTAACATTAAAACAGATTTGCCAGAATTTTTTGTTTTGTTTTGGAAAATATGGTTCTTTTTCATTTTAAAAGGTATTCATGTGAATTAATGTTTAAATGAAATAATGAATAAATATATTTTTTAAATTCTGTATACTACATATAAAAGTTTTTGGGCGCCGGACGCAGTGGCTCATGCCTATAATCCCAGCACTTTGGGAGGCTGAGGTGGACGGATGGCTTGAGCACAGGAGGCTGCAGTAAGCTAGGATCACATTACTGTACTCCAGCCTGGGCGACAGAGCAAGACCTTGTCAAAAAAAAAGTTTTTTGGGGTTTTCAGTAATTTTTAACAGCGGAGTAAAGGGATTCCGAGATCAAAAAGTTTGAGAACCACTGTACTAACATGGTGGATGATGATGAAGTTTCTTCTTCAGCCCCACGCTCTTAAATGTTGATTTACCTGGTTTAGTCTCAGTTTCCCTATAGAAGGGAAAAATGGTTTACCTCTTTCGGTTGTTACAGGGAACTAAGCACGGGGCCTGGGATGTAGAAAATGCTCAACTGTGAACTATTAATTCAGTTCTAGAAGCCAGGAAATCAATAAAAATAAAATAAAACTGTTGCTGTTGTTAATATTATCACTATTTGTATGTGCAAGTCACTGTATGAATAGAGATAAGAAAGTGTGGTCTCTTCCCACCTGGAGTATTGGGTGTAAGGGGGAAGACAGACTTGAATTAGGGTGACTAACTTGTTGCCTGGACCTTTTCCATGTTTTATTTTTATTTTTTTGGAGACAGGGTCTCATTCTGTCACCGAGGCTGGAGTGCAGTGGTGCGAGTATAGCTCACCACAGCCTCCAACTCCTGGGCCCAAGCAATCCTCCTGCCTCAGCCTCCCGAGTAACTGGGACTACAGGCATGTGTTACTATGCCCAGCTATGTTTTGTTTGTTTGTTTGTTTGTTTTTACTTTTTGTAGAGATGGTCTTGCTGTGTTTCCCAGGGTGGTTTCAAACTAGTGACTTCAAGCAAATGACCCTCCAGCCTCAGCCTCTGGAGTAGCTGGGACTAGAGGCGTGAGCCACCATGCCTGATCCCTTTTCATATTTTAGCACTGCATCACCAAAATGCCTTGCATCCCAGGAAACCTGTAATTTCCAGGCAAACTGGGACAATTGGTTATTCTACAATAGGAATGTGCTTGGCAGAATGACTTGTATATTATAATAGACTTGCAGGCAATATGGCAGGAGAGAAGAGTCTGAATGGGCGACCCGAAATGGCATCTTGAAATCCTGAAGAACATGACAGCTGAGCTTTTCTTTTTCTTTGTGTTTTGTTTGTTTGTTTTGAGACGGAGTCTTGCTCTATCGCCCAGGCTGGAGTGCAGTGGCGCGATCTCGGCTCACTGCGAGCTCCGCCTCCCAGGTTCATGCCATTCTCCTGCCTCAGCCTCCTAAATAGCTGGGACTACTGGTACCCGCCACCACAACCAGCTAATTTTTTGTATTTTTAGTAGAGATGGGGTTTCACCATGTTAGCCAGGATGGTCTCAATCTCCTGACCTCGTGATCCGCCCACCTTGGCCTCCCAAAGAGCTGGGATTACAGGCCTGAGCCACCGTGCCCAGCCCAACATCTGAGCTTTTCAGTATAATGTTAAGATATCGATATGGTACACTATGAAAAACAAAAACAAAAACAAAACAAAACAAAAAAAACACCTCACCATTAAGAGTGTGAACAAAGGCTGGACATGTTTGCTCACACCTGCTATTTGAGAGAATCGTTTAAGTCAAGGAGTTCAAGACCAGCCTGGACTACATGGCAAGACCCCAATCTCTAAAAAAAAAAAAAAAAATTTACATTAGCCAGCCGTGGTGGCGTGCATCTGTAGTCCAACTACATGGGAGGCTGAGGTGAAAGAACTGCTTGAGTCTGGGAGGTTGAGGCTGCAATGAGCTACTATCGCGCCACTGTGCTCCAGCCTGGGTGACAGAACAAAACCCTATCTCTGAGAAAAATTTAAAATTAAAATAAAGTCATTTTATTCCTGACTAGCTACCTCATCCATTATCTTCATGTTTCTGGAATTTGTGATACAAAGAACAACGTATAGCCAATCAGTAGCTTGTTATTTTGATGTAAATTCTTAGTAAAGACCTTAGGAGCTGCCCCTTCTTTTTCTTTAGAAACCCACATTAGGCCAGGTGCAGCGGCTTACACCTGTAATTCCAGCACTTTGGGAGGCGGAGGTAGGCAGATCACTTGAGGTCAGGGGTTCGAGACCAGCCTGGCCAACATGGTGAAACCCTGTCTCTACTAAAAACACAAAAATCATCAGGGCATGCTAGCACGTGCCTGTAATCCCAGCTACTCGGGAGGCTGAGGCAGGAGAATTGGTTGAACCCAGGAGGCAGAGGTTTCAGTGAACCGAGATCACGCCATTGCACTTCAGCCTGGGTGACAAAGTGAGACTCTGTCTCAAAAAAAAAAAAAGAAACTGACTGTAATTGTTGCTAACTGGAGTGTGTATTCAGGGCAACTTGAATCTATGCTCCTACATTGTTTTCTCAAGCTTGGCCCAAATAAATTCTCTGCTTATATTCATTTTGCCTCAGCTTCCCCCTTTTAGGTCAACACCAGGATGTAGTAGGTGCACAATAAAAACCTGCTGAATAATGATGACATGATTGTATATTTAGAAAACCCCATCGTCTCAGCCCAAAATCTCCTTAAGCTGACAAGCAACTTCACCAAAGTCTCAGGATAAAATCAATGGGCAAAAATCACAAGCATTCCTATACACCAATAACAGACAAACAGAGAGCCCAATCATGAGTGAACTCCCATTACAATTGCTTCAAAGAGAGTAAAATACCTAGGAATCCAACTTACAAGGGATGTGAAAGACCTCTTCAAGGAGAACTACAAACCACTGCTCAGCGAAATAAAAGAGGACACAAACAGATGGAAGAACATTCCATGCTCATGGAGAGGAAGAATCAATATCATGAAAATGGCCACACTGCCCAAGGTAATTTACAGATTCAATGCCATCCCCATCAAGCTACCAATGACTTTCTTCACAGAATTGGAAAAAACTACTTTAAAGTTCATATGGAACCCAAAAAGAGCTGGCATTGCCAAGACAATCCTAAGCCAAAAGAACAAAGCCGGAGGCATCACGCTACCTGACTTCAAACTATACTACAAAGCTACAGTAACCAAAACAGCATGGTAATGGTACCAAAACAGAGATATAGACCAGTGGAACAGAATAGAGCCCTCGGAAATAATGCCACACATCTACAACCATCTGATCTTTGACAAACCTGAGAAAAATAAGAAATGGGGAAAGGATTCCCTATTTAATAAATGGTGCTGGGAAAACTGGCTGGCCATATGTAGAAAGCTGAAACTGGATCCCTTCCTTACACCTTATACAAAAATCAATTCAAGATGGATTAAAGACTTAAATGTTAGACCTAAAACCATAAAGACCCTAGAAGAAAACCTAGGCAATACCATTCAGGCCATAGGCATGGGCAAGGACTTTACGACTAAAACACCAAAAGCAATGGCAACAAAAGCCAAAATTGACAAATGGGATCTAATTAAACTAAAGAGCTTCTGTACAGCAAAAGAAACTACCATCAGAGTGAGCAGGCAACCTACAGAATGGGAGAAAATTTTT
>NW_012101698.1:6602093-6603420 GCF_000951045.1 Mandrillus leucophaeus
GGGAGGGGGGAGGGATAGCATTAGGATATATACCTAATGTAAATAACGAGTTAATAGGTGCAGCACACCAACATGGCACATGTATACATAGTTAACAAACCTGCACATTGTGCACATGTACCCTAGAACTTAAAGTAAAATAATAAATAAATAAATATCTGTTGAATAACTGACTAACAGGCCAGGTACTATGGTTTACACCTGTAATCCCAGAACTTTTGGAAGTCAAGCAGGGAGGATTGTTTGAGGCCAGAAGTTCAAGGCCAGCCTGGGCAAAATGGTGGAACCTGGTCTTTTTTTTTTTTTTTTTTTAATAAAACATAAAAAAGAAACAAAGAAGAACAACTGGAAAAGTTGAAAAGGGCTGACTAAGAAGAGCCCTGCTGGCCAGGTGCCATGGCTCACACCTGTAATCCCAGCACTTTGAGAGCCCCAGCCCGGCTGATGACTTGAGGTCAGGAGTTCGACATCAGCCTGGCCAACAGGGTGAAACCCCATCTCTACTAAAAATACAAAAATAGCCGGGTGTGGTGGCAGGTGCCCTGTAATCCCAACTACTTGGGAGGCTGAGGCAGGAGAATCTCTTGAACCTGGGACGCAGAGGTTGCAGTGAGCCAAGATCAAGCCACTGCACTCCAGCCTGGGCAACAGAGCAAGACTTTGTCTCAAAATATATATATATATATACAAAAATTAGCCCCGCATGGTGGCAGGTGCCTGTAATCCCAGCCACTCGGGAGGCTGAGGCAGGAGAATCACTTGAACCCAGGAGATGGAGTTTGCAGTGAGCAGATATAGGGTCACTGCACTCCAGCCTGGGCAACAGAGCGAGACTCTGTCTCAAAAAAAAAAGAGTCCTGCTTAGGCATTTGAGTTTTACTTTGGACATAGATACAGATAGAGACACAGCTCTTCTAAAGCTCTCTGTCTGTGTATACATAGCTTGGTAATTTGCTTCCCACCAAAATGAGTGGGATCTAAGATCATCGTGCCTGAGCATTTCTGCAACCCTCCCCCACTCCACCTCTTTAGTTCATATTTATCTAGTTCTCAAAATCTGCCTGTCATGGTTCATAGGCAAAGATAGTACTTTGGTTTTCAAGTCCTTGGTGCACTCTGTTCTTCCAATTTTTTTTTTTCTTTTCTTAAGTAGGAAAAAGGCCCAGCATAATTTCGGGGAGAGGGAACAGGAGAACCTTTCCAATTGCCCCCTTGGGGAAAACAGCCGGGTGTGGTGGCAGGTGCCCTGCAATCCCAACTACTCGGGAGACTGAGGCAGGAGAATCACTTGAACCCAGGAGGCAGAGGTTGCAGTGAGCCAAGATCG
>NW_012101698.1:6604055-6612566 GCF_000951045.1 Mandrillus leucophaeus
CCTCCCGGGTTCACGCCATTCTCCTGCCTCAGCCTCCCGAGTAGCTGGGACTACAGGCGCCCGCCACCTCGCCCGGCTAGTTTTTTTGTATTTTTTTAGTAGAGACGGGGTTTCACCGTGTTAGCCAGGATGGTCTCAATCTCCTGACCTCGTGATCCGCCTGTCTCGGCCTCCCAAAGTGCTGGGATTACAGGCTTGAGCCACTGCGCCCGGCCTAAGATACCTTGTCTCTTTAGGCTGAACCAATGTATACCTTCCATGTGTTGGCTTACGATTTTACCTACAATTCCTGTCTCCCTAAAATGTGCAAAACCAATGTATACCCTGACCACCTTGGGCACACTTTCTCAGGACCTCTTGGGACTGTCCCCCAGGCCATGGTCACTCATGTGGCATGCGTATGGGCTCAGACTAAACCTCTTTAAATATTTTACAGAGCAGCACTTTGGGAGGCCAAGGTGAGTGTATCACTTGAGCTCAATAGTTTGAGACCAGCCTGGGCAACATGGCCAAACCCAATCTCTATAAAAAATACAAAAATTAGCCAGGTGTGGTGGTATGCACCTGTGGTCCCAGCTACTCGAGAGGCTGAGGCAGGAGAATCGCTGGAACCCGGGAGGCAGAGGTTGCAATGAGCCAAGATGGTGCCACTGCACTCCAGCCTGGGTGACAGACCGAGACCTTGTCTCAAGGAAAAAAAGTTAAGATGGGGTTTCACTACGTTGCCCAGGGTGATCTCTAACTCTTACGCTCGAGAGATCCTCCTGCCCCCTTGGCCTCCCAAAGTACTGGGATTGCAGGTGTGAGCCACCACGCCTGACCTCTTAATCTGTCTTAAATCCAGGAAAATACCAGCTGCATTCTCTATAGATACAAAATTTCCCCCACAACAGAATGCTTTCAAGAGCCATTTCAAAATATGTCAAAGAAATATATTTTGGGGTAAAATACTTTTATTTTCTTCAGGGTCTACTATCTGTTATACGATGCTATACCAGTCAGGTTGGAATTTGGTATTTTATTGCCACAAAGCGTCTGTTCTGTCAGTCTTATGATCTCTAGTTTTACCTTAATGCTGGTCAGTTGTGCCTAAACTCCAAAAGGTAGGCGGTAGAATGACCTTCTTTCTCATGACGGCCAGAAATTCAGTTTTTCAGGTTTCTCTGGGGTCCCCTTGGCCTGGAGGGGTGGCCGGGGTGGTCCATTCTGTCAGTTGGGGAACTTAGGATTTTGCATCTGAATCAGAGGCTGGGGACCACTGAGGGTCCTTTGTCAAGTAGATCCCACTTTGCTGACCAGGCCACAGGGGGATTTATCATGAAACCGTGTTTATTCAGTACACTTGCTAGCCAAGCCACAGGAAAGCAGGGTACAGAGCAAACCCAGAAATCCAGGGCCTGGGCTGGGCTCTTATCAGCAACGAGCCATGCAATTTGAACATGATCCTTTATCTTTCTATTCTTCTGTTTGCTCTTCTGCAGAATTTGGAGCTAGCTGACTACTCAGTTCGTTTACATCTGGGAACCTTGGACCCCTGCCCTGAGCCCCAGTAATAATTTCCCTGTCTTCATCAATCAACAAATATTTATGAACATGGTCCCGTGCTCAGCCTCCCGGCCATGTGTATTTGGTTACTCATTATCTTGATTTCCCTAAGCTGTCTCTTTTCAAGCAAAACAATAAAATTTAAAGAGCTCCGAGAGGTCCTAGGAGGAAGTTTCTCACTGAAAGGCATTTGTCCAGCCCCAGTGGGGGTGATGGGGGTGCTGGGGACGCCCTCCAAAGCTGTGGGAAACCCTCGCCTTCCTCTGGCTCGGAGAGACAGGGAGGTGGACGGGAGTTCCCCATTACTTCTCCGGAGTAGGCCCTAACAAGCCATTTCCCCTATTTTCTGAACAGTGCAAGTCCCAGACTTTCTACAATAGAATAGATATGCACTTGCATTTGCAAAGGGCTTTGGCAGCAACAATTTTATCAGCTCTTCCCCCTGACTGTTGTGGTAAGTGGATCAGTGGTTTATTGTGAGTAAGTACAAAACAAGATAACAGGACATTTTCTTTTCTTTCTTTCTTTTTTTTTTTTTGGAGACAGAGTCTCACTTTGTTGCCCAGGCTGGAGTATAGTAGCACGATCTCAATTTGCTGCAACCACCGCCTCCCGGGTTCAAGCGATTCTCCTGCCTCAGCCTCCCGAGTAGCTGGGATTACAGGCACCTGACACCATGCCTGGCTAATTTTTGTATTTTTACTGGAGACAGGGTTTCACCTTGTTGGTCAGGCTGGTCTTGAACTCCTGTCCTCAAGCAATCCACCCGGTTCAGCCTCCCAAAGTGCTGGGATTACAGTCATGAGCCGCTGCGCCCGTTCATAACAGGGCGTTTTCTGAGAAAGGCTACCATTCGGGGTCCCACAGGGCATCTAAGTTGAGTGTAATCACATTCCAGAGGGCAGGGGCTTCACCTTTGCAGTGCAAGATCTCAGCTGTTCAGTGGTGCCAGCTATGAGAGAGGTGGACTTAAAATAATCAGCACACTGGGATATAAACCTTAAGGCCAAATAATTAATTCATAAAAAGAAATACAGTTGTTAAGTAGATCTAGTCTTTTTCACCCCTCTGGAAAGTATACAGAGAAAACAAAATTGTCATTTGAAGAACTCCTCAGTTGGGTGCAGTGGGTCACACCTGTAATCCCAACACTTTGAGAGGCTGAGACGGGAAGACTGCTTGAGCCCAAGAGTTCCAGACCAGTCTGGGCAACATGGCAAAACCCTGTCTTTAAAAATAGACGAAACTTAGCCAGGCATGGTGGCACGCGCCTGTGGTCCCAGCTACTCAGAAGGGTGAGGTGGGAGGTTCCCTTGAGCCTGGGAGGCAGAGGTTGCAATAAGCCCAGATTGTACCACTGTGCTTCAGCCTGGGCGACAGAGTGAGACCCTGTCTCAAGAAAAAAAAAAATTCCTTGATGAGCATGTTCATCGTGAAACTTAAGAGCCCAGCTCTGCTCTTACTAGCTGTGTGACCATTAATGTGCATGTGGTATGTTTTATCTATCATCTATCAAAATTTTTTTTCCTTTTATTTATTTTATTTTTGAGATCATGGCTTTCTGCAGCCTCAATCTCCCTGGGCTCAGGTGATCTTCCCACCTCAGCCTCCCAAGTAGCTGGGACCAGAGGCATGCGCCAAAACACCTGGCTAATTGCTGTATTGTTTATCGAACAGGGTCTTGCTGTTACCCAAGCTGGTCTTGAACTC
Source organism: Mandrillus leucophaeus (assembly GCF_000951045.1). NCBI lineage: Eukaryota > Metazoa > Chordata > Mammalia > Primates > Cercopithecidae > Mandrillus > Mandrillus leucophaeus. The sequence goes on from NW_012101698.1 coordinate 6,607,311, forward strand.
TTAGGCTCAAGTAATCTGCCTGCCTCGGCCTCCCAAAGTGCTGGGAGGCCATTCTGCTAATGATAGTACCAATGATGCTGGTGCTAGACAGACAGTTTCTAATGATACCGAAAAAGGCTTTCCAGCTCCCCATGCCCTTGGGATGTGGTCCACACTCCTTGCCTACTCCTGAGGACCAGATTCATCTTTTGCTTTTGCCCCTTGTATTGCAGCACTATAGCCTCTTTCAGTTCCTTGAATATACCATGTTCTCTCACATCTGGGCTGTTTCCTTTGCCTGGAACAGTATTCTCTTCTTGAAACACAGTTTTTTCCCCCACCCTGTCTCCTTGCCTGGCTAATCTCCAACTCACGTTTCAGGCATCGGCTTGGAATGGTCTATTCCTGTCTCTTGCCTTCCTTTCAACACCCTGCTCTTTCTCTCTCATACCACTTAGTCATTCATTCGTTCATTAGTTCAACAATATTTACTGAGTGCCTACTACAAGTCAGGCACCATTCTAGGCTTACCTATCATACTGTATTGTCATTACCTGCTTCAGTACTTTTTTTTTTTTTAAGACGGAGTTTCACTCTGTTGCCCAGGCAGGAGTGCAGTGGTTTGATCTCGGCTCACTGCAACCTCTGCCTCTCTGGTTCAAGCGATTCTCCTGCCTCCACCTCCCGAGTAGCTGAGATTACACACGTGCACCACCATGCCCGGCTAATTTTTGTATTTTTAGTAGAGAGGGGTTTCACCATGTTGGCCAGGCTGGTCTCGAACTCCTGACCTCAAGTGATCCACCTGCCTCAGCCTCCCTAAATGCTGGGATTACAGGCTTAAGTCACTGCACCCCACCAATACTTATTGATCTATATGGTATGGTAGTGTAATTCAGATGCCCTAAAATTCACCCTTTTAAGTGTATAATTCAGCGGTTCTTAGTATATCTACAAGTCTGTGCAAGCATCACCCTTTTGCTTTTGCCCCTTGTATTGCAGCACTATAGCCTCTTTCAGTTCCTTGAATATACCATGTTCTCTCACATCTGGGCAGTTTCCTTTGCCTGGAACAGTATTCTCTTCTTGAAACACAGTTTTTTCCCCCACCCTGTCTCCTTGCCTGGCTAATCTCCAACTCACGTTTCAGGCATCGGCTTGGAATGGTCTATTCCTGTCTCTTGCCTTCCTTTCAACACCCTGCTCTTTCTCTCTCATACCACTTAGTCATTCATTCGTTCATTAGTTCAACAATATTTACTGAGTGCCTACTACAAGTCAGGCACCATTCTAGGCTTACCTATCATACTGTATTGTCATTACCTGCTTCAGTACTTTTTTTTTTTTTAAGACGGAGTTTCACTCTGTTGCCCAGGCAGGAGTGCAGTGGTTTGATCTCGGCTCACTGCAACCTCTGCCTCTCTGGTTCAAGCGATTCTCCTGCCTCCACCTCCCGAGTAGCTGAGATTACACACGTGCACCACCATGCCCGGCTAATTTTTGTATTTTTAGTAGAGAGGGGTTTCACCATGTTGGCCAGGCTGGTCTCGAACTCCTGACCTCAAGTGATCCACCTGCCTCAGCCTCCCTAAATGCTGGGATTACAGGCTTAAGTCACTGCACCCCACCAATACTTATTGATCTATATGGTATGGTAGTGTAATTCAGATGCCCTAAAATTCACCCTTTTAAGTGTATAATTCAGCGGTTCTTAGTATATCTACAAGTCTGTACAAGCATCACCATTACCCAATTCCCAAACATTTTTATCACTTCAAAAAGAAATTCATTCAATTACCAAAAAAAAAAAGTGATTTAAAAAAACAAGACCAGGTATAGTGGCTCATGCCACTACAGGAGTTCGAGACCAGCCTGGCCAACGTGGTGAAACCCGGTCTCTACTAAAAATACGAAAATTAGCCGGGTGTGGTGGCACGCGCCTGTAATCCCAGCTACTCAGGAGGCTGAGGCACGAGAATCGCTTGAACCTGGGAGGCGGAAGTTGCAGTGAGCTGAGATTGCACCACTGCACTCCACCCTGGGTGACAACAGGGCAAGACTCCGTCTCAAAAAAAAAAAAAAGAATTAGTGTCACATGGTGGCATGTGCCTGTAATCCCAGCTACTTGGGAGGTTGAGGCAGAAGAATCACTTGAACCTGGGAGGTGGAGGTTGCAGTGAGCCAAGATCATGCCACTGTCCACCAGCTTGGGTAACGGAGCAAGACTCCATCTCAAAAAATAAAGAAATAAATAAAAATAAAAAAACGGAAAGAAACCTATTAGTAGTCATTTTCCATTCTCCCCTCCCCGAAGCCATGGCAACCACTAATCTTTCTGTCTCCATGGATTTGCCTATTCTGGACATTTCATATAAGTGAAATCATATAATATATGGTCTTTTATGGCTGGCTTCCATATAGATCAATAAGTATTGATCAATATAGATCAATAAGTATTGGTGGGGTGCGGTGACTTAAGCCTGTAATGTGATTTTACAAGATTCATCCATGTTGTAGTATGAATCAGTACTTTATTCCTTTTTATGGCTGAATAATATTTCATTGTATAGATACACCACCTTTGGTTTACCTCGTTATCAACTGATGGGCATTTGGGTTGTTTCCACCTTTTGGCTCTTTTGAATAATGCTGCTATGAACATTTATGTACACATTTTTCTGTAGACATATGTTTTGCTTTCTCTCGGAACTATACCTAGGTAGGAGCGGAATTGCTGGGTCGTGTAACTCCATATTTAATCTTTTTGAGGAACTGATAGACTGTTTTCCAAAGCAGCTGCACCATTTTACATTTCCACCAGCAAGGTACAAGGGTTCCAATTTTTCCACCTCTCATCAATACTTACTATTGCCCTTCTCTTTGATTATAGCCATTCAAGTGGGTGTGAAATGTTTCTTCTGAAGTTCTATGAGAACAGGGACTCCATCTGTCTGGTTCAGCACTGTATCCCAGAACCTACTACAGTGCCTGGAATTTATCACATACTAAATATTTTGTTAAATACACTAAAAAACTGTTGAGTGAATGGATAAATCAAAAGCTATTTGGATAGTTACAATGGGTATCATGTATTTATCTCTCTAATGGGGACCTTCCAAGGGGTCTAATACCTTTTCTTTTGTTGTTAGTATAGTACTGAACCACTCTTCTGATACCATAGTCTTTCTTCTACAAGGAAATTGGATTAAATTTAAGCTTTCTTGTTTTTCCTCTTTAGGTATACACATACTCATATAGGCACCTACAGATAATTTATTAGATGTTGGCACATTTTGTTTCTTCCTATTTTTATTTCTCTAGCAAACAACTCTTACTTCTACAAGGCTGTTTGCTCACCTCCAGGTATTTCATGCTTGCAAATAGCTTTCCTCCTGTTTCCAGGCTGGCCACACTGGAACAATCAATATCTGTGACAGGCTAGCCTTGCTCTTTTGGTTTTCTTTTAATATTTCTCTACACCCTGTTTTGGCCCCCCAGTTTAGAAGTATCTGGGGTCATTTAATAGGTAGAAGTCAGTTAAGCCAGGGACTGTGTGATCCTCACAGCCAGCACCTAGCACTTGATAAACAGTTGTTTAGCTGTCACAGTGGCTCGTGATGTAATCCCAGCACTTTGTGAGGCTGAAGTGGGAGGACTGCTTGAGGCCAGGAGTTCCGGCCTGGGTAACATAGGGAAACTCCCATCTCTACTATATATGAATGTATGTACATATATATATTTTTTGAGACAGTCTCTTTCTGTTGCCCAGTCTGGAATGCAGTGATGTGATATCGGTTCATTGCAACCTCTGCCTCCCAGGTTCGAGCCATTCTCCTGCCTCAGCTACCCAAGTACCTGGGACCATAGGCATGAGCTACCATACCTGGCTAATGTATTTATTTTCTATTTTTATTTTTTTAGTAGAGACAGGGTTTCACCATGTTGGCCAGGCTGGTCTCAAACTCCTGACCCCAGGTGATCCCCCCTCCCCCCCGCCCCCGCTCCGTCTCCTAGAGTGCTGGGATTACAAGCGAGTCACCATGCCTGGCCTGATTTTCAAATTTTTAACAGACTCTTACTCAGGAGGCTGAGGCAGGAGAATTGCTTGAACCTGGAAGGCGGAGGTTGTCCAGCCTGGGCTACAGAGCAAGACTCCATCTCAAAAAAAAAAAAAAAAAAAAAAAAAAGGAAAAACAGGCCAGGTGTGGTGGCTCACGCCTGTAATTCTAACACTTTGGGAGGCCAAGGCGGGTGGATTACCTGAGGTCAGGAGTTCAAGACCAGCCTGGCCAATGTGGTGAAACCCTGTCTCTACTAAAAATACAAAAAATTAGCCGGGTGCAGTGACACGCGCCTGTAATCCCAGCTACTCGGGAGGCTGAGGCAGGAGAATCTCTTGAACCTGGGAGGCGGAGGTTGCGGTGAGCCGAGATTAGGCCACTCCACTCCAGCCTGGGTGACAGAGTGAGATTATGTCTCGAAAAAAAAAGAAAGAAAAAAAAAGAAAAAGAAAAACAGTTGTTCAGTGAATGAATGTGAATATAGGAGAGAAAGACGGACTGAGGTATCAAAGGAACCCTCCCTTGCAAAATGATGCAGGCTTGGTCAACAATACACCTATTGAGTACCCACCGTGTCCTTGGCCGTGGTGTAGGCCGAAACACAGAACATGGTAAACAAAACAGGGCTCCAACCTTGGACAGAAGGTTTCTATAATCACTTCTAGCTACGTTGTTTTATTTCCATATCCATATCTATTCACATTTTATGGTACCTCTGTTGTTTCTGAAAATTACATTTTAGCTAAGGAATCTACTCATTTGCTTAAGCCCAAAATAGGAAGTTCTGACCTAGTGTCAGCAACACTCCGGATTCACAAGTGTCCCCATGGCGCTGTTTACCCCCAAATAGCGAAACCCCGCCAAATGTTGAGATTCCGGACCTGAGGGGTGCTTGGGTGGGGAACCCCCGAAAGAATGGACATCATGTCCACCAGAGGGTGCTGTGGGGGCAAATTTGTGCCAGGAGGGGAGCTCGACTGGTGACCCTCAGAGCCAGGTAGGCGTAAGGAGTAAATCTCCTTCTTCCCGGTGTTTCCTTCCCACCCCCTCGAACCGTTGCTGCCCCTCCCCCATACGTGGTTCCCCCTGAATAATTTGCCATTTTCAGGGACTTAAGAAGTGTTTGCTTTTCAAAGACATCTGGTTTCTGTGGCTAACGCCCAGTGGCTCAGGCCGCCCAGGTCACAGGCCGGCCGGGGGCGGGCGGTGGGTGGGG
>NW_012101698.1:6615190-6616039 GCF_000951045.1 Mandrillus leucophaeus
TCAGCTCACTGCAACATCCGCCTTCCAGGTTCAAGCGATTCTTCTGCCCCAGCCCCGCAAGTAGCTGGGATTACAGGCATACACCACCATGCCTGGCTAATTTTTGTATTTTTAGTAGAGACGGGGTTTCACCATGTTGGTCAGGCTAGTCTTGAACTTCTGCTCAGATGATCCTCCCAGCTTGGCTTCCCAAAGTGCTGGGACTACAGGCATGAGCCACCGTGCCTGGCCTAATCGTCTCAGAATTTGATGGGTGGAGAGGTTTACAGCTGTGCTAGCTGTAGCCCCCAAATGGAATCTGGTTCTGTGTCCTAAAGTCTGACCTGCATTGGTGGGCTGCTTTTACTCATAATGCCGCTGATAAGGGCTGCTTTCTAGAAGCAGAGTGAGTCCCTTCCATTCCACGTTAAAATGTAAGTTTTGCTGTAACTCCTGATGGCTGCCTCGGTGCTATTCTGGAGGTCTGGTCATTCTCTTTCAGTAGTTCTGTTTGTCTCAGAGTATGGATTTCCAAATGTGGGATACAAAACATGCAGGATTCACCATGTTGAAAGAAGTTGCTGTTTTCTAGGTTCTACTATAAAAGGGCTGGCCATTGAGGGCTTCACTTCAACTTCTTAGTCATATGTGTGTGTGTGTATATATATATGTATATATACACACACATTCAGAAGGGTCTAAACTGTTCTTTATTGTCATCAAGCCATCAACTGAGACTGATACAAGGTGTTTGTGTTTTGTTTTTGTTTGTTTTTTTTTTTTTTTTTTTGAGACAAGGTCTTGCTCTGTCACCCAGGCTGGAGTGCCATGGTGTAATCATGGCTCACTGTAGCCTCAAACTCCTGGGCT
>NW_012101698.1:6617134-6628448 GCF_000951045.1 Mandrillus leucophaeus
CGGGGGCGGCCTGTGGCGCGCGGAGCCCGCGCCGGACTGCGCCTCTTTGGACCTTGAGGGGAAACATGCGTTTGGCTTGGATCGTTTGAAATTCTGAGTTTGGGATCCCCGCCCGCCCGCCTCTTCCGCCCCGCGGGTTTTTTCCTTTTTTCTTTTGCTTTTTTTCTTTTCTCCCTTCGGGTCTCCTTTTTGACTCCCTCCCCCTTTATGCTCGCCCAGCCCTCCCCCCGCTGCTGAGAAGTGGGGGAGGGTCTCGGCCTCCAGGTTCCCGCCCCACCGGGGCCCGGGCGAGCATGGGGGGCAAGCAGAGCACGGCGGCCCGCTCCCGGGGCCCTTTCCCGGGGGTCTCCACCGATGACAGCGCCGTGCCGCCGCCGGGAGGGGCGCCCCATTTCGGGCACTACCGGACGGGCGGCGGGGCCATGGGGCTGCGCAGCCGCTCGGTCAGCTCGGTGGCAGGCATGGGCATGGACCCCAGCACAGCCGGGGGGGTGCCCTTTGGCCTCTACACCCCCGCCTCCCGGGGCACCGGCGACTCTGAGAGGGCGCCCGGCGGCGGAGGGTCCGCGTCCGACTCCACCTATGCCCATGGCAATGGTTACCAGGAGACGGGCGGCAGTCACCATAGAGACGGGATGCTGTACCTGGGCTCCCGAGCCTCGCTGGCGGATGCTCTACCTCTGCACATCGCACCCAGGTGGTTCAGCTCGCACAGTGGTGAGTCCACGGTGGTGGAGGCCTCGGAGGGAGGGCGCACCGGGGCGCCCCAAGCCTTCGCGTGCGTGCCAAGGTTTGGGAATATAGTGCACGACCGGGATCTGTCTGCCTTCCCTTTGGTTCCCGATGCCAAGGGATGAATGGGATACCTACCCTCTGGAAACTAGGCTTTCTGCAAGGTTGCGGAGCCTGGCGATGTAGGACTCCCGGCGTGTGTTCACTTGTGGAAGGGCAGAGCGAAGCCTACCTATTGGAGTCCCATTTATTGGCATCTCCCTCCTCAGAGAAGAGGTCTTCTCTGGCTGAGAGCAAGTCAGCCTGGGTGCTTCCATTCTGCCACTGCAGCACTGTGCCTGCCTCACCAGTAACGGAGAGATGGAGCCAGTTGGAGCAAGCAGTGTCTCCTAAACAGAGAGTATGAAAATGAAATAAAATTAGGGGCAAGTGATGCCTGGATTAGGGCTCTCACTCTTGCTGGGAGAGAGAGGTGCCCAGTTTTGCCACCCTGCTGGAGATCTGTTTGAAATGTTTAAAATGGAGCAGCCGGCAGGCGGCTGGCATAGACAGGTGTGGCTGCTGTACGGAGGGCCCAGCCGGCGAGTCTCGCGGGGGCTTTGCAGGACCAGGGCTCTGGTCACCCGTACTGCATGCAGCAGACTTGGCTCCACGACTCTCACCTCCCTCCATCTTTTTTCTTCTGCTCCATGCTAAGTGCTTGGTCTTCCCGTGAATCTGCATCTTTTTGTAACAGGGAGCCTGTCAAGGTGGGGCATTATTGCCTGACTGTTGGCACATGACTGGGGAAAAGGAGGATTCAGAGAATCTGGATGAATTCATTTTATGAACTTCTGGTGACAGGCCAGCAAAAGGTTGGAGGGGGATTTCCCAGGCTCCTAGTGGGAGGGCAAAAAAGGCCTGGCAGGAGGAAAACAGGTCTGTCTGCTAGGTCAGGCTTCTAGAAAATTGGCCAAAAGGTGTGTGGGGCCGCTGTTTGCTAATTGGCAAGTTGAGTGAATAAGTTACATCTTAAGGTTCTTTTGGGTGAGTTGGAAAAATTTAGATATTGTGTAGGGGAAAGATTGCTCCTGCCTTTAGGGTACTTTATGGAGGGTAATATCTCGTGGATCACTGTTTTACCCACTGTGAAATAGGGTTGACTTTTGGGGTATCGCTTTCCCCCTCCCTGCAAATAGCCTGGGGTTTGTTTTCATTTGGTTCGTTTTTTTGTCAATTCTATAAACTATGTGAAATAGAGTTGGGGGACGAACTGTTAGTGACTAATTTAGGGTAACCCTTAGAAGTAGCTTGTGAATTGTTACGATGATATTTTAATCTCTGAACAGACCTCCGGATATCATTGGAGCTTTTCTGACCTCATCGAACTCTGACCTGAATGAGATGCAAAACATGATTGCCTTTGGCTCTTTCAGGCATTTGATCAAAATTAGGCATTTTGAAATTAATAATCTTTCCTATGAAATTTAGTTCAGAGAGTTAGCCATATTTTTGAGATGACTGGTTAGGTGTTTAAAAGAACTGTAATGAGCATCTGGTTTTGAACTTAAAAGCACTATACGAAGTTTCTCTAAAATCACAGAATTTTGTGTGTTGAAAAACATGAGATATGTAGGGAGGAAGAAAGGGAGTTTTTTTTTTTTTTTGCTGAAATTTCTTAAGTCTGTCTCTTACTAAAAATTTTGCTACTGCCAGGTTCCATGCTAAAGTTATGAGCTTATAATTGGATTCCAGAATTTCAGTCCTAAGCTGTGAAAGCTTATTTTTTTTTCATCCTGTTATGGTGAGAGTAGGGAGAGCCACTGAACTGTGGGGACAGGAAAGTTGGAGCACATTAATCCTTTGGGGAAGGGTGTCAAAAGCGTGTATGGGAGGCTGCTATTAATATTGTAGGTAATCTGTTCCTTACTGTGTAGGACCATCATGTCCTTCTGCAAGACATTGAGCATACCTGGCCCCACCTACTAAATGCTGATAGCATCCAGCAGTTCAGTGTGTCACCCCAAAATGTCCCCAAGAACTCCCAAATGCCCTTTGGGGTGTGGGTGGTATCACTCTGGTTGAGAACCACTGCTTTACGAATTTATTCTTTTATTTACATAAAGTCATTAACTTTTCCTGTGCAGTTCATTTGAGATGAACCTTCGTGTGCAGCATCGGTTCCATCTCACCTGAAACAGACCATGGGATCTTCCAGGACATGTTTCCTCTGTTGCTCATTGCTGCAAGAAGCAAAACTTGTTTCTGCTTTGGAGCCTTTGAGTAAGGTCTAAGCAGCTTTTGCTGTTGTGTTGTAAGATTAGAAGGGTAAAGATTTTGGTGCACAATTGATTAGGTGCCTGGAAGTTGATATGATGCGTTTCCTTGTGTTTTCAAGGTGCTCTTGCAACTCTTCATGGGTACAGAGAACAGTTGTCAATGAAATACATGGGGGAGTTCAGTGTATCCGAGGCCATCTCAGAGAGCGTGGGCTTAGGCTGAGTCTAGAGGTAGAATATGGAAGAGCCCTGGTCCCAGCTCCTCCTCTGAGCAGCTGTGACCTTGGGCAAGATATATGCCCTCTCTCGAGCCTCATCTTTGTCGTTTTTAAGATAGTTGTGGTCATCCTCATGAGCTCCAGCCTTGCTCTGCAAATCCCGGGAGAGGAAGCGCTGTAGTCACATTTGTCTTCTCTAGGTTCCTGGCTTCCCTGTGCTGTGACCCCCACGTATCCCATTCCCTATGCCTGGAGTGCTTTTCTGTCCATTCTTCACATGCAATCCTCTTTCTGATCCCTTTGGGCTTAGAGACCACTCTTAAAAATTGGCCCCTCCTGTTATTCTTTCCAGTCACTCACTTGTTACCTTAATCATTCTTTTTTTTTTTTTTTTGAGACGGAGTTTCACTCTTGTTGCCCAATCTGGAGTGCAGTGGCATGACTTCAGTTTACCGCAGCCTCCGCCTCCCGGGTTCAAGCAATTCTCCTGCCTCAGCCTCCAGAGTAGTTGGGATTACTGGCATGCGCCACCACGCCTAATAAACTTGGGGCTAATTTTGCATTTTTAGTAGAGATGGGGGTTTCTCCATGTTTATCAGGCTGGTCTCAAACTACCGACTTCAGGTGATCTGCCTGAACCGGCCTCCCAAAGTGCTGGGGTTACAGGCGTGAGCTACTGCGCCCTGCACCTTAATCATTCTTAACATAGTTTGTAGACATTTTATTTTTTACTTTTTTTGCGTACAGTTTGCCTAAAGTCTAAGCTCCATTAGAGCAGGACTGTGTTCCTTGATCTCTGCTGTGGGTCCTGCACTGTGCCTTCCTCTCACATTTTTTGAGTACCTGAATTTGAGTGCTTTATGTTCATCATCTCACTTAATCATCACTATAACTCTATGAAGTAAGACTGTTCTCCCCTACCCCCATTGTACAGGTAAGGAAACAGGTTTGGGGGAGGTTAAGGAACTCACACGAGATCAGGCAGTTGGTAGGTGGTGGAGATGGGATCGGAATGCAGGTTGGCTGGTGCCAGAACCTGGGCTCTTAACCAGTACCCTCTTCTGCCTCTTATCTGAAAACAGTAGAAAGTCGCGTGGTGTCCTGGAGATTGTGCTGGCCTGCGAGTCAGAGTGCTGGGCCCATTTCCTGGTTAGACAGCTGATTAGCTGCATGACCTGTGACCTTGGGCAAGTGAGTCATTTAACCTCAGTCACAATTTATTCATCAGTAAAATGGTGAAGACACCTGTCCTGCTTACCTCTCAGAGTCATGGTGAGGGTCTCATGAGATAATGTGCACAAAAGCCAAAGGACATCTAAATGGAGAGTGGTGGAGTTCCAATGGGGGCACTCTCTTATAGTTGTCTGCCTTCAGTCACTTCAGATTTTTTTTTTTTTTTCTTTTGAGACAGGGTCTCATTCTGTTACCCAGGCTGGAGTGCAGTGGCAAGATCGTAGCTCACTGCAGTGTCAGACTCCTGGGCTCAGATGATCCTCCCAGCTTGGCTTCCCAAAGTGCTGGGACTACAGGCATGAGCCACCGTGCCTGGCCTAATCGTCTCAGAATTTGATGGGTGGAGAGGTTTACAGCTGTGCTAGCTGTAGCCCCCAAATGGAATCTGGTTCTGTGTCCTAAAGTCTGACCTGCATTGGTGGGCTGCTTTTACTCATAATGCCGCTGATAAGGGCTGCTTTCTAGAAGCAGAGTGAGTCCCTTCCATTCCACGTTAAAATGTAAGTTTTGCTGTAACTCCTGATGGCTGCCTCGGTGCTATTCTGGAGGTCTGGTCATTCTCTTTCAGTAGTTCTGTTTGTCTCAGAGTATGGATTTCCAAATGTGGGATACAAAACATGCAGGATTCACCATGTTGAAAGAAGTTGCTGTTTTCTAGGTTCTACTATAAAAGGGCTGGCCATTGAGGGCTTCACTTCAACTTCTTAGTCATATGTGTGTGTGTGTATATATATATGTATATATACACACACATTCAGAAGGGTCTAAACTGTTCTTTATTGTCATCAAGCCATCAACTGAGACTGATACAAGGTGTTTGTGTTTTGTTTTTGTTTGTTTGTTTTTTTTTTTTTTTGAGACAAGGTCTTGCTCTGTCACCCAGGCTGGAGTGCCATGGTGTAATCATGGCTCACTGTAGCCTCAAACTCCTGGGCTCAAGCCATCTTCCCACCTCAGCTTCCAGAGTAGTTGCGACTTAGGTGCACACCACCACGCCTGGCTAATTTTTATACAATCTTTTGTAGAGATGAGGTCTCACTGTGTTGCCTAGGCTGGTCTCAAACTCCGGGCTTTAAGCAATCCTCCCACCTCAACCTCCCAAGGTATTGGGATTATAGGCATAAGCCACCATGCCTGGCCCAAGGTGCCTTTTAATAAGTCTTTGAACATGCTAGCAGGATATCTCTTGGGTTCTATTTTGCTGCCACTGTAGGGTTCTCAAGTGATTTAATTTTCTTTTATTGTTAGCTAATGGGGGAGAGTTGCCAGCTCCCTTGGAGTGGATCAGAAAGCCTTTGTGCCCTGCCATAGGTGTGCTAGAAGTAATGGGCCTTCACCTGGTTTTTGGAGAAGGAAAAGCATTCTGTGGTCTCCAAAGAGCATGATGGGTCTCCTGCCCTGCAAAACTTCTATTGTTAATGAAAACTTTTTTTAAAAAGCAGAATTTTTAGCTCTTTATTACCATGAGGGCTTATTTGCTTAAAATAGAAAAGTTACCCCGAGGCAAAGATACTTTCTTGAAGGTCATAGTTAACTCTTGCTTACTGAGGTTTGAATGGTGTTGTAAGAAACAGTGGCTTAGCTCTTAAAGCATTTGTTTTATGGGATATGTACATTTTGATATTAAACAAGGATGCACCTCAATATGTCATGTCACAAGGAATACTTTGAGTTAGGCCACTCTTAGCCAAAGAAAGGAAGCAAGCTCTAGTTCCTTTCGGGAAAAGGAACATGCTTTGTATTTTACATATGTGGTATTCACCCCAAGCATATTGGGCACAGAAATTTGAGTGTAGTAGTTCCTCCTTATCCAAAGGGGATCCGTTCCAATACCCCCAGTGGATGCCTGAAACTGTGGATAGTACCTAACCTGAACCCTGTATCTACTGTGTCTTTTCCTGTATATACATACTTTTGATAAAGTTTTATTTATAAATCAGGCACAATAAAAACTCAATAGCAGTAACTAATAATAGAACAATTATAACAATATGCTATGATAAAAGTTATATGAATGTGTTTTCTCTCTCCCTGTCTCAAAGTACAGTCATGCATTGCTTGATGATAGGGATACTTTCTGAGAAATGGGTCATTAAGGGATTTTGTCACTGGGCAAACATCTTAGGGCGTACTTACACGGACCTAGGTGGTATAGCCTGCTACATACCTAGATTATATGTTGCTCCTAGTGCTCCTAGGCTACCAACCTGTGCAACATGTAATTGTGCTGAACACTGTTGGCAATTGTAATACAGTTGTAAGTATTTGTGTGTCTAAACATAGAAAAGGTGCAGTATATAGTCTTATGGGACCACTATCATGTATGCAGTTGGTTGTTGACCCATGCATGTTGGGCGGTGCATGAAGGTATCTTAATATTTCAGACCTCTGTTGACCACGGGTAACTGAAACTATGTAAAGTGAAGCCTTGGACAAGGGGTACTGCTGTATACCCAATTATAAAACTAAGCTTCAATTTTGACCGTTTCAAAATTGGAAAAACTTCATAGGGAAGTGGTGGTAACTTAAATGGGATATTGATTCTGCTCCTCCTCATCCTCAGGTAGGGGTGTTTTTAATGACAGTGGATCACTGAGGTTGTGGTTCTAGAATCTTGAAGTTAGCTCAAAACCTAAATCTTAACCTCAGTCAGTCAGTTATTGACTGATGATTGATTGATTGATTGATTGAGACAGAGTCTCACTCTGTCACCCAGGCTGGAGCGCAGTGGTGCAATCTCAGCTCACTGCAACATCCGCCTTCCAGGTTCAAGCGATTCTTCTGCCCCAGCCTCGCAAGTAGCTGGGATTACAGGCATACACCACCATGCCTGACTAAGTTTTGTATTTTTAGTAGAGACGGGGTTTCACCATGTTGGCCAGGCTGGTCTCAAACTCCTGACCTCGGATGATCCGCCTGCCTCGGCCTCCCAGAGTGCTGGCATTATAGGCATGAGCTATTGCGCCTGGCCACCTCAGTCTTTTAGGATGATGGTTACATATAAATTTCAGTCTGTTTCTTTTCCAAGCTTTCTCATGGCCTAGTCTGAATCAGATGGTTCAAAGTAATTACCATGGATTTAGTCTTGAGTGTGAGAAGGGGATTCTTGGAGACCCAGCAGTTTTCACTTCTGAATCTTAGGTTCTCACTTGAACACAGGTTTATCCTTGAATGCAGCAGTTGGGTTTCTGTCCTTTATATATATATATTTTAGACAGGGTCTCGCTCAGTTCAGGCCGGAGTGCAGTGGCACGATCATGGCTCACTGCAGCCTCAGCCTGTAGGGCTGAAGCGTTCCTCCTTCCTCAGACTCCTGAGTAGCTGGGACTACAGGCATATGCCATTACACCTGGCTAATTTTTAATTTTGTGCAAATGGGGTCTCCATTTGTTGCCCAGGCTGGTCTTAAACTCCTGGGCTCCAGCGATCCTCCTGCCTCAGCCTCCTAAAGTGCTGGGATTACAGGTGTGAGCCACCATGCCAGACCCCAAATTTAATCCTAAAGCAGCAGCTGAAATAGTTTCTAGACTGATGAGACTGTTTACCTTGAGACCTCCCTAGAACTGTTAGTCTTGAACACACAGCTTTCCTCTGTTGGGAGAAAGGAGGAAGGAAGAGTTCACTGGATCCCTGTAAACTCCAAGTTAGGGGAGGCATGATGAGAATTTATAGTGCACTCGTGGATCTATAACAAGAAGGAGGCAGATACAGCAAGAGCTCTCCTGATTTCTGTGAATGATTTGAAAGGGTTCTTAAACTTAATGGTGCCCAGTATTCTCTAGGGAGGTAGTTAACAATGCAGATGACTGGACCCCACTCCCAGAATTCACTAGAGCTGGAGACCCGAGAATCTAAGTTTTTAACAAATGAACCTGAAAGCAAGTGAGAAGAACTTCTGCATCTGAAACTCAACTCCACCAAGCATTTAGGTTTTCTCTCCCCAAACACAGAAATAAACTCTGAATGCTTTTTTGATGTATTCATTGGCTTTCTTTTTATTTATTTTTTCTTCTTATTTTTCTTATTTTCTTCTTATTTTTCTTTTTTATTTTCTTGCCCAGGCTGGAGTGCAATAGCAAGATCACGCTCTCTGCAGCCTGGAACTCCTGGTCTCAAGCAATTCTCACGCCTTAGCCTCTGGAGTACTGGGACTACAGATGCTATGCTACCATGCCCAGATAACTTTTTTATTTTTTATTTTTTTTGGTAGAGAAGTTGGTCTCACCACGTTGCCCAGGCTGCTCTTCAACTCCTGGCCTCAAGTGAGCCTTCCGCCTCAGCTTCCCAAAGTACTGGGGTTATAAGTGTGAAGCCACTGTGCCTGGCCTTTATTTTCAGTATTTCTAGTCAGATATTTGCTAAGCAATCTCTACAGTTCCCAGAGGGTAGGTTCAACCAGGAACAACATTGTTGACTATTTGATGGTTTTCTTTTACATGGGACTAAGCATTATTGCCTGCATATAGGCCCAAGCCAATTCGCCTTGGTCTGAGAATTGAATTTGCTCTGAACAGAAGGTAATTGTGTCAGTGTCCCCTTTCCTTCTGGACTTGTCTTCCTCCTGACTTTTCTTCTTTGGCTTCTGGTGCTACAGAAGGGCCTCCTGAGTTACCCTCTTTCCTACATCCCCAGCCAGGCAGCTAGACAAGTCAAGAGCTTAGGATGAATCCAGGCTTTAAAGAGGTTGGAAGACCTGTTATTCCTTTTCTCTGACTGACCTAAAAATATAAGACTTTTTTTTCTTTGTGTGTGACGATCTGTTGAACAAAAACATTCATTTATTCCATTGATAGCCTCTGGGATACCAGGACCTATGGTAGGTGCTGAGAATATATATATTTATTATAGAGTGATTAACTTATTGTTTCCAAGAATCTTTGCTTCCTCACTCCTTAAGAGTCTGTATATTTTAGCTTCTGGGAGATTTCACCTTTTCATCAGCTCCTCTGTTGAATAAACAGATAAAAGTAGGTGTGTGTCCATGAGGCTGCTGCGAGGGTATATACTTCTTCTCTTCACTCATTTTTTTCCAAAGCCCTAATTCTGGGTTGGGGCAGGTGATCTTTTCTTTGTGGTTCCAGCCAAGAACCCACCAAGAAATTCCTCATATGTCTTAGTACAAGGGATCCTCTGTCCTCTCAGTGAGAATATCAAAAGAAAAACTGATTTTCAAACTCTTCATCTGCATTTTTGATTTCAGTATCTTTGTCATCCCTAGAGCCACTTTTCTTTCTGGTCATTGAACACTATTTTCTAGAAGCATGATTCACCACTTTTTAAATCTGTCTCTGTAAAATTTATCCCAAGCCACAAATACCCAGAAGGAAATTTCCTCCTTGGTATTATAAGTCTATGTCTCTGAGCTTCATAACATGTACACTTCTGTGCTGGTTCCCCTCTCCCCCACCTCCCCAGTTTTTTTTTTTTTAAACTGTCATAAAATATATGTAACAATTTACTATCTTAACTGTTTTTAAGTGTACAGTTTAGTGATACTCTAAATACTGCATATAAGTGGACTCATACAGTGTTTGTCTTTTTGTGGCTGTCCTATTTCACTTAGTATAATGTCCTCAAGGTTCATCCACATTGTAGCATGTTTCAGAATTTCCTTTCTTGTAAAGGTTGAATCGTATTCCATTGTCTGTCTCCCACATTTCACTTTCCATTCATCTGTTGCTGGACACTTGGGTTGCTTCCACATTTTAGCTGTTGTAAATAGCTGTAATTCATTGTTAGAAATGTGAATTTCTTAGTATCTCTTCAGGACCCTGCTTTCAGTCCTTCGGAGGATATACCCGGAAGTGGAATTGCTCCATCATTTGGTGATTCTATTTTTAATGTTTGGAAGAACCACCATACTGTTTTCTACAGCAGCTGCACCATTTTATATTCCTACCAACAGTGCACAGGCTTCCAGTTTCTCCACATCCTTGCTAATACTTGTTATTTTCTGTTTCTTTTTTTTTTTTTTAATAGTAGCCATCTTAATGGATGTGAGGTAGTATCCCATAGTTTTCATTTGCATTTCTCTAATGATTAGTGATGTTGAGGATCTTTTCATGTGTTTATTGGCCATTTGTATATCTTTTTTGGAGAAATACCTATTTGTATATGCACGTTTGAATCAGGTTGCTTTTTTCTTTCTTTCTTTTTTTTTTTGATACGGAGTTTTGCCCTGTTGCCCAGGCTGAAGTGCAGTGGTGCAGTCTCAGCTCACTGCAACCTTCACCCCCCAGGTTCAAGTGATTCTCCTGCCTCAGCCTCCAGAGTAGCTGGGATTATAGGCGCCTGCCATCATGCCCGGCTAATTTTTGTATTTTTAGTAGAGACTGGTTTTCACCATATTGGCTAGGCTGGTCTGGAACTCCTGGCCTCAGGTGATCCACCCGCCTTAGCCTCCCAGAGTGCTGGGATTACAGGTGTGAGCCACCGCGCCCAGCCTGGGTGGTTTTTTTCTTTATTGTTGATTTTAGTGTAGTTTTAAGAAACTTTTTAAAGCCTTGTTTATGATAGCCAACACTGTAATGTATTCCCCTCGGGAATAAGTAATAAATCTGTGTTATATTTGAGTACATTTTGCTCAAAATAAAGAATTTAATGAATTGTTTCATGCCGAGAGATTTTATGAGTACTTTGGCTCTTGGTAGTGCCTTACTTTCAGAAGGATAATTTTTGGAGAAATTTCACCTCGTATTTAGGTATATATGGTCTCTCATCTTGGTCTTGGTGAATCAGACTTGTCATAGCAGTGCTCCAGCTTTCTTGTTGGTAGTAGCTTGAGCCCTCTGAAAAGTAATTAATCCATACTTCATGAAGAGTTGTTCTGAAATTAGTCACCTCTGTCCTTTTTTTTTTTTTTTTTTTTTTTTT
>NW_012101698.1:6628918-6649434 GCF_000951045.1 Mandrillus leucophaeus
TGTTAGCCAGGATGGTCTCGATCTCCTGACCTCGTGATCCGCCCGTCTCGGCCTCCTAAAGTGCTGGGATTACAGGCTTGAGCCACCAAGCCCAGCCCAGGAGAAGCTTTAACCTGGATTCAGGAACAGAGGTAGGAAAACCCAAGATCACAGGCCTCATCTGACATGGTGATTTTGCCCATACTTCTTAGCTTTTTGGAGATCTTTTCGTTTGTTTCCATCTTAAATAACTTTTTCCCTGTGGAGAAGGTGCCTTTTTTGGAGAGAACCATTAAGATTCTTTTATCCTGCTGCCTGCCTGAGTATTCTGGGAATCCTACAAGGATTTGGGGGAGCCCTTGGGATTCCAACCTAACAAATTAGTTTTCTGTAATATTGTTCTAGTCCATTTAGATTGTGTAAACGATCTAAATGGTGTAACACCATTTAGGATAAAAAATATAACAGCAATGTAAGTCAGCTTTTCAAAGAAACTTTTATTTTTTAATTAAAAACAAACTTTTTTCAGAGACGGGGTCTCACTGTGTTGCCCAGGCTGGACATGAACTCCTGGGCTTAAGACATCCTCCCACCCTAGCCTCCTGAGTAGCTAGGACTGTGGGCACACATTACCACGCCTGGCCAAAGACACTTTTTTATAGCTCTGCCTGCTGCTATAACAAGTGTCCCTAAATACCCATGTACATCATATATTATTAGATTTCCTCAACTCTGGTTAGCTATGACTGAAACATTCATGCCATTGCAGCCAGTGCCCTGGAAAGCTATAAGCAAGTCTTAAGACCTGTGATGAGGGCTGACTTGCAAGCTAGCTGCCGTCCATCTTAATATCTGACGAGCCCAGTCATGTTGGCTGTGTTTAATTCATCCATTTCCTACCTACTTTCTCAACCCAGAGGCCAAGTGCAGCACAAAAGGATAGTGAATCTAAATGTCTCCAGTATTTTGAGGTATAGGAATCTCCTATGAAGTGGCAGACCTTTGAGAAATAGTATTATGAGCTGTTCTGTTTTGCTGTGGCTTTGGAAAACCTTTGGATTCCTCTACTGAAAATTTGTTTGAAAAAAAAAAATCTTTTTAATGAAACAGTGTGAGTCACAAAGCAGCCACCCCTTCTCATAATAGCATTTCTCACCAGGGGAATTTTTGGTAGCTGTTGGGGGAGGGATTTGAGTAGGTTGTGGATGATAAATCCCTTGGGGGGAACATAACCAAAGGCTGCCATATCATAACACTGGTGCTTTCCATGCTGACACCAAGCCCTGAATTCAAAGTGCAGGACAGCAGAATAGAACAGAGAAGGCTGTGCCCAGTGAATCGCTGCAGTAGCATGACCAGTGAGACTGGAGTTTCAATTAAAACACCGTTGTAGTGTAAAAGGATCATGAGATGGAGGGAGGCCTTGAGTTAGAGAGCCAGAAGCCATTTATAGGCAGAACATCAGCTTTCTGGATTAAAGGATGGCTGTGGACCTAATGATGAGCATCTAGAGGTCATGGGGAATTTCTTTACTGTCTGTGCCCCCCTTTTCTATGTGGTCAGCTTGGTGCTTGGCAGTGATCATGGCACACTTTACAGAGAGTGGATTCATGTAAGGTCATCTGTGCTTTTCTAAGATTTTAGGTCTAAAGCATTTAGAGCGGCTCCCAAAGGAAACGCCACCCAGTCAGCCTCCTTGTGGGATAGTGAAAAGGAAACATTTAGGGATACTGAGAGCTTAGAACAAGCCAGGATTATGATATAAAATCTCAGCTGCCTGTCTTAAACTTTTCTGCCAACCTAGCCTGAGTTTTAACTGTTTTTAACTTCATTGATTTACAGTTTCTCGGGACTCATGTCTGAACCAGTATCTTACGTAAGCTACAGACAGGGGGAAAGGCTGAAAGGTTATTAGAAATGTGTTAAGATTTGCTTTCCTTTGGAAAGTCATGGCTGTCTTCTGTGTTTTCCTGGCTTTGTACTTTTCTTCAAAGCCTGTTACCGGTTCCAGGTCTCCAGAGCTCAATAAAGGGGAAACAGGAAGTGAGCATTTGATGCATAAGAGCCAGCAAAACATAATAAAGGGCACAGGCATGGAACCAGGAAAGAGAATTGTGGGAGAGAGTTTTCTTGAAGGCATCAGGTCTGTAGGATTACAGGCATATCCTTCAACAATGACTTTTAACTCCTTCAAACAAGGAAAAAGCAATTAGGAACCTCTATTCAGAAAGGACCAATTTTTCTTAGGTTATGTAGTAGAGGTTCAACACTTTTATATGATGGCATACAAGTAATTATAAAGTATCTTTTGACTAAGGAGTTCAGAACACTTACAGAGAAAAGTGATGATCACCTTTATAAAGGAGTAACAATTATTTCTCTGTCTCTTTACTTGAGGGCCCATAGGGTAAGTCTTATCATGAGTTCCAGCCTGGAGCCCTGACTCTTACTTTTTCTGTCCATTCACTTTGTTTTTGTTTTGTTTTTTGTTTTTTGTTTTTTGTTTTTTGTTTTTTGTTTTTGAGACAGAGTCTCGCTCTGTCACCCAGGCTGGAGTGCAGTGGCATGATCTCAGGTCACAGCAACCTCCGCCTCCCAGGTTCAAGCGATTCTCCTGCCTCAGTCTCCTGAGTAGCTGAGACTACAGGTGCATACTACCATGCCCAGCTAATTTTTGTATTTTTAGTAGAGACGGGGTTTTACCATGTTAGCCAGGTTGGTCTCAATCTCTCGACCTCATGATCCGCCCACCTTGGCCTCCCATAGTGCTGGGATTACAGGCGTGAGCCACCGAGCCCAGCCTGTCCATTCACTTTTAGTAATGAACTCTGAGTTTTAGTCCTGCGATTACTAAATGGAAAAGTCACAGAGGTTTGTGCTGTTTCAATTTTGGTTTCACTTGCACATTTCAGGAACTCAAATAGTAGTGTGACTCTGAATGGGAACTCTTTGGTGTCTTGGAATTATTATTATTATTATTTTTTTTTTTTTTGAGACGGAGTCTGGCTCTGTCGTCCAGGCTGGAGTGCAGTGGCCAGATCTCAGCTCACTGCAAGCTCCGCCTCCCGGGTTTACGCCATTGTCCTGCCTCAGCCTCCCGAGTAGCTGGGACTACAGGCACCCGCCACCTCGCCTGGCTAGTTTTTTGTATTTTTTAGTAGAGACGGGGTTTCACCGTGTTAGCCAGGATGGTCTCGATCTCCTGACCTCGTGATCCGCCCGTCTCGGCCTCCCAAAGTGCTGGGATTACAGGCTTGAGCCACCGCGCCCGGCCTATTTTTTTTTTTTTTTTATTTTTTTTTTTTTTTTGAGATGGAGTCTCACTGTATTGCCCAGGCTAAGGGGCAGTGGTATGGTTTTGGCTCACTGCAACCTCTGCCTCCCAGGTTCGAGTAATTCTCCTGCCTCAGCCTCCCGAGTAGTTGGGAGTATAGGCACACGCTACCACACCTGACTAATTTTTTGTATTTTTAGTAGAGATGGAGTTTGAACTCCTGACCTCAGATGATCCACCCGCCTTAGCCTCCCAAAGTGCTGGGATTAGAGGCGTGAGCCGCCACGCCACGCATTCAAGAGAGATAATACACTCACCTTACCAAGCAGATTATAATAACTAAAACATTACAGATATAATTGTATGTACCCTGGCCTATTCCCATTTTCTTCTTCCCTTTCCAAAGGAAACGACTGCCCTCACTCGTGTTTCTCCCGCCATATGTGTTCATGCTTTTGCTCCTTGTAGCTATCCAAAACAGCATTTGTTTTCCATAAACTTTATGTAAACTCTACAGACATGGAAGGAGAAAGATATTATGAGGGGTGTGTGTATATATACACTACCTCAAAATGGAGGTAGTATATAAATTCATTTTACTACTTATTGCTATAGCGCATTTATTTTCACAGCGGTACTCTATTGATCTATTTATTGATCTTTTGATCTGTTATCAATGGATATTAAAGTTATTTTTAGTTTTTGAAAATTTTGTTTCCTTACATACGTGAATGAGTTATTCTAGGGTACATCCTTAATCATGAAATAGTGGGGTTACAGGGTGTGTGTGTGCGTGCACGTGTGTGTATATATCTTTAACTCATACATAAATATTGCCCAGTAAATCCCCAATGTACTTATACCAATTTACACTCCTGAAATAACATATTTTTGCTTGTTGTGTGTCCTTGCCAAAATTTGATATTGTCATACCTTAAGTTGTGGCAAGCTCTCATGGGTGTAAATGGTATATTGTTGTGATTTTATTTGTTATATATTTCATAATATATATTTATCTATAATTAATGTATTAATATTGTATGTTTAATCATTGTTTCTTCTGTGAAATACTTGTTCATGTCTGACTCATGTTCATATTGGGTGGTTTAACTGTTTCTTACTGGTTTTGTTTTGTCTGTGGATAATAATTTCTTTGTTGTCATATGTAATGTAGATGTGTCTTCTCTCAGTTTGTGGCTTATCTCTTTATTCTTTTTGTGATTTCTTATGGTTAATTTTAATATGAATATTCAAGTATTTTCTCTTATGGCTTATACATTTTATGTATTAAGAAATATTTTATTTACCTGAGGTCATAAAGATGTTATGTTTTCTTCTAAAAGTTTTAAAAATTTGCCTTTTGTATTTAAATCCTTAATCCATGGGTAATTTAAAACCAATGTTTATTGGCCGGGCATGGCAGCTCATGCCTGTAATCCCAACACTTTGAGAGGACGGGCGGGGGGGGCGGTGGATCACCTGAGGTCGGGAGTTCGAGACCAGCCTGACCAACATGGAGAAACCTCGTCTCTACTAAAAAAACAAAATTAGCTGGGCATGGTGGTGCATGCCTATGATCCCAGCTATTCGGGAGGCTGAGGCAGGAGAATCGTTTGAACCTGGGAGGTGGAGGTTGCAGTGAGCCGAGATTGCGCCGTTGCACTCCAGCCTGGGCAGTAAGAGTGAAACTCCATCTCAAAAAAAAAAAAAATTATTTATTTCTTTAGTTTCAAGACAGGATCTCACTCTGTTGCCCAGGCTGGATTGTAGTGGCGCGATCTGCAGCCTGAAACTCCTGGACTCAGGTGATCCCCCCACCTCAGTCTCCTGGGTAGCTGGGACTACAGGTGCGCAACCGCCATATCCGACTAATTCATAGTACTGGGGTGATAGGCATGAGCCACAGCTCCCAGCCTATAATTAAATTTGCATGGGGCAAGATAGGGATATATTTTTCTTTTTCCATATACGAATAACCAGCTCTCTCAGCAGCATTTGAGGAGTAGTAAAGTCATCTATCCTTGTACTAATACTCTTTTATTTTTATTTATTTATTTTTGAGATAGAGTCTTGCTCTGTTGCCCAGGCTGGAGTGCAGTGGTGCTATCTCAGCTCACTGCAACCTCTGCCTCCCGGGTACAAGCAATTTTCCCACCTCAGCCTCCTGAGTAGCTGGGGTTACAGGCTCACGCCACCACACCCTACTAATTTTTTGTAGTTTTAGTAGAGACGTGGTCTCACCATGTCGGCCAGGCTGGTCCTGTACTCCTGACCTCAAGTGATCTGCCTGCCTTGGCCTTCCAAAGTGCTGGGATTACAGGCGTGAGCCACTGCACCCAGCCTGTTTTTATTTTTTGAGACAGAGTCTCGCTCTGTCACCCAGGCTGGAGTGCAGTGGTGTGATCTCGACTCACTGCATCCTCTGCCTCCCAGGTTCAAGCAATTCTCCTGCCTCAGCCTCCTGAGTAGGTGGGACTACAGGCATCTGTCACCACACCCGGCTTTTTTTTTTGTATTTTTAGTAGAGATGGGATTTCACCATATTGGTCAGGCTGGTCTCGAACTCCTGACCTCAGGTGATTCACCTGCCTCGGCCTCCCAAAGTGCTGGGATTACAGGCGTGAGCCACTGTGGCCAGCCTACTCTTTTATTTACTATGGTTTTGTAATAGGTCTTGCTACGTGGAAGGGCAAAACTGTGTTGGCTAACTGAATCTTTCTAAGGGACAAATAAGGAAATCCAGATAGAATCAACACAATGAAGTACAGAGTAGCAGGAACTGCTCTGTTTAAAGCGGGTATTCTTTTTTAATGACAGGACATCTGGCAAACCCACCCTAATGGGCAGTTTCAGTTTTTTTCCCTACTATATTGCACAAACAATAACATTTCCTGATGTCTTTGTATTGCAAACAGCAGAATAAACAGTTCTGTATGTTACAGACAACAACAGTAAAAACAACAAACACTGGTTAGCTATTTTTGGCACTCTGTGCTTCCAGATAAATTTTAGAATCAGCTTTGTTAACTTTCTATGATGAGAAAAAACTGTAAGGATATTTATTAGAATTAAATTGAGTTTATCAGTAAGCCATTTTGTAAATTTGGGCTTATCCATGAATCTGATAGAATTGATTTACAGATATAAAAATAAAAATTTTAAACATTTTATTTACATTTAAACTTTTTAGAAATAATTTTAGACTTACAGAAAAGTTGCAGAACTTATACAAATAAATATTACATATCCATCTCTCAGAATTCTCAAAGGTTATCAGAAAGAGAAATCGTTGACATCCATTGCATTCTTGACTCTGGAAAGCAGCTTAAGATCTTAATAAATACAACTTCTCAAGTTTAAGAAATCTATATTGATCTTCTCCTGGGAATTGGAGAGCCATGTGATCTTAAAAGTGACATGGTGTCACTTAGGTTAGGCATAAGACTGAGATGTCCTTTAATCATTGTTGATCTGTATCCTTATGTGAACAGAAATAAATCCACTGCCACCCTCTGCTCCCAGGGTATTTGAAAGATCCAGTCTGTTGAAAGAGGGGCTTCTTAGATAGTTGTAGGCTAGATAATTCAAATCAAGTCGGCATCAGGATGACACAAGAATGACTTCTGGAAGTTTGGTTCAGCTGAGCCAGAGATGCCTTTATTGCAGGAATGGGACACCCTCTCTTGGGAGAGACAGTATAGGGTAGTAGACTACAGGTGCATACTACCATGCCCAGCTAATTTTTGTATTTTTAGTAGAGACGGGGTTTTACCATGTTGCCCAGGCTGGGCTCAGGCGATCCTCCCACCTTGGCCTCGCACAGTGCTGGGTGGTTTAACTGTTTCTTACTGGTTTTGTTTTGTCTGTGGATAATAATTTCTTTGTTGTCATATGTAATGTAGATGTGTCTTCTCTCAGTTTGTGGCTTATCTCTTTATTCTTTTTGTGATTTCTTATGGTTAATTTTAATATGAATATTCAAGTATTTTCTCTTATGGCTTATACATTTTATGTATTAAGAAATATTTTATTTACCTGAGGTCATAAAGATGTTATGTTTTCTTCTAAAAGTTTTAAAAATTTGCCTTTTGTATTTAAATCCTTAATCCATGGGTAATTTAAAACCAATGTTTATTGGCCGGGCATGGCAGCTCATGCCTGTAATCCCAACACTTTGAGAGGACGGGCGGGGGGGGCGGTGGATCACCTGAGGTCGGGAGTTCGAGACCAGCCTGACCAACATGGAGAAACCTCGTCTCTACTAAAAAAACAATTAGCCGGGCATGGTGGTGCATGCCTATGATCCCAGCTATTCGGGAGGCTGAGGCAGGAGAATCGTTTGAACCTGGGAGGTGGAGGTTGCAGTGAGCCGAGATTGCGCCGTTGCACTCCAGCCTGGGCAGTAAGAGTGAAACTCCATCTCAAAAAAAAAAAAAATTATTTATTTCTTTAGTTTCAAGACAGGATCTCACTCTGTTGCCCAGGCTGGATTGTAGTGGCGCGATCTGCAGCCTGAAACTCCTGGACTCAGGTGATCCCCCCACCTCAGTCTCCTGGGTAGCTGGGACTACAGGTGCGCAACCGCCATATCCGACTAATTCATAGTACTGGGGTGATAGGCATGAGCCACAGCTCCCAGCCTATAATTAAATTTGCATGGGGCAAGATAGGGATATATTTTTCTTTTTCCATATACGAATAACCAGCTCTCTCAGCAGCATTTGAGGAGTAGTAAAGTCATCTATCCTTGTACTAATACTCTTTTATTTTTATTTATTTATTTTTGAGATAGAGTCTTGCTCTGTTGCCCAGGCTGGAGTGCAGTGGTGCTATCTCAGCTCACTGCAACCTCTGCCTCCCGGGTACAAGCAATTTTCCCACCTCAGCCTCCTGAGTAGCTGGGGTTACAGGCTCACGCCACCACACCCTACTAATTTTTTGTAGTTTTAGTAGAGACGTGGTCTCACCATGTCGGCCAGGCTGGTCCTGTACTCCTGACCTCAAGTGATCTGCCTGCCTTGGCCTTCCAAAGTGCTGGGATTACAGGCGTGAGCCACTGCACCCAGCCTGTTTTTATTTTTTGAGACAGAGTCTCGCTCTGTCACCCAGGCTGGAGTGCAGTGGTGTGATCTCGACTCACTGCATCCTCTGCCTCCCAGGTTCAAGCAATTCTCCTGCCTCAGCCTCCTGAGTAGGTGGGACTACAGGCATCTGTCACCACACCCGGCTTTTTTTTTTGTATTTTTAGTAGAGATGGGATTTCACCATATTGGTCAGGCTGGTCTCGAACTCCTGACCTCAGGTGATTCACCTGCCTCGGCCTCCCAAAGTGCTGGGATTACAGGCGTGAGCCACTGTGGCCAGCCTACTCTTTTATTTACTATGGTTTTGTAATAGGTCTTGCTACGTGGAAGGGCAAAACTGTGTTGGCTAACTGAATCTTTCTAAGGGACAAATAAGGAAATCCAGATAGAATCAACACAATGAAGTACAGAGTAGCAGGAACTGCTCTGTTTAAAGCGGGTATTCTTTTTTAATGACAGGACATCTGGCAAACCCACCCTAATGGGCAGTTTCAGTTTTTTTCCCTACTATATTGCACAAACAATAACATTTCCTGATGTCTTTGTATTGCAAACAGCAGAATAAACAGTTCTGTATGTTACAGACAACAACAGTAAAAACAACAAACACTGGTTAGCTATTTTTGGCACTCTGTGCTTCCAGATAAATTTTAGAATCAGCTTTGTTAACTTTCTATGATGAGAAAAAACTGTAAGGATATTTATTAGAATTAAATTGAGTTTATCAGTAAGCCATTTTGTAAATTTGGGCTTATCCATGAATCTGATAGAATTGATTTACAGATATAAAAATAAAAATTTTAAACATTTTATTTACATTTAAACTTTTTAGAAATAATTTTAGACTTACAGAAAAGTTGCAGAACTTATACAAATAAATATTACATATCCATCTCTCAGAATTCTCAAAGGTTATCAGAAAGAGAAATCGTTGACATCCATTGCATTCTTGACTCTGGAAAGCAGCTTAAGATCTTAATAAATACAACTTCTCAAGTTTAAGAAATCTATATTGATCTTCTCCTGGGAATTGGAGAGCCATGTGATCTTAAAAGTGACATGGTGTCACTTAGGTTAGGCATAAGACTGAGATGTCCTTTAATCATTGTTGATCTGTATCCTTATGTGAACAGAAATAAATCCACTGCCACCCTCTGCTCCCAGGGTACTTGAAAGATCCAGTCTGTTGAAAGAGGGGCTTCTTAGATAGTTGTAGGCTAGATAATTCAAATCAAGTCGGCATCAGGATGACACAAGAATGACTTCTGGAAGTTTGGTTCAGCTGAGCCAGAGATGCCTTTATTGCAGGAATGGGACACCCTCTCTTGGGAGAGACAGTATAGGGTAGTAATTAAGGTCACAGGCTTGGCACCAGACTGTCTTCAGTGTGAATCCCAGTGTTGCTAATTTTTAGTTTTGGAACCTTGGGCAAGTGACCTCACAACCTATGCCTTAATTTCTTTACCTCTAAAGTGAAGCTAACAATAATAACAGTATCTATCATATAGGACTCTTATATGAATCAAATGAGTTTGTAGCATATCCACATCACTCAGAACAGTGCCCAGCAGGTAGTAAGTGATCAGTAATGTAAGCTGTTAATATTTAATGTCACTGGATAAAGCTTTGTGGTTTTTTGAAGATCTTGAATTCCTTTTGTTAGGTTTATCACTAGATACTCTATAGTTTTTTGGTCCTTACTGTCAATAGTAGCTTTTAAAATTTTTTATAATTGTTTTGGGTTTCTTGTTATATTCAGCAGACTTGCTGAACTCTTGTAGGTTTCATAGTTTTAATGAGAAATATCAACAGAAAATTCAGAGAATCACACCCTTTGCAAATAATGACTGTTTTATTTCCTCTTTTGTAATCCTCTTTTGTGTCACTTCTCTTTCTTATTTTAAGGATTGCTGGCTAGTTCCTCCAGTAAAAACCGTATTAGAATCTGTGATCATGGAAATCCTTATTTTTCTCCTGCTTTTAAAAGGAATGTTGCCTGCTTTTGGAAGCATCACATATGTTTTCGGTAGATTGCCTTTATTCTCTTTTATTCCTATTTTGCTAAATTATCACAAACAGCAATTTTATCAAGTTTTCCTTGTATTTATTCAGATGATCATCTGGTCTTTCTCCTTTCAGTTGTAAAAGATTTGAATTATGTTAATAGATTTTCTAATGTTAAATTATCCTTATATTCTTGAAATGAATCTTCTTGGTTATGAGGTATTCTTTTTTTATACATTTCCAGATTTAATACGTTAATATTCTCCTTTGGATTTTTGCACGTGATAAAATTTCACTCATAATTTTGTTATACTGTCTTTTTCTTCTCTTACTAAGATCAATAAGGCAAGGCGTGGTGGCTCACGCCTGTAATTTCAGCACTTTGGGAGGCCGAGGCGGGCAGATCACTTGAGATCAGAAGTTTGAAACCAGCCTGGTCAACATGATGAAACACCTGTCTCTACTAAAAATATAAAAATTAGCCGGACATGGTGGCGCATGACTGTAATCCCAGCTACTCGGGAGGTTGAGGCAGGATAACCACTTGAACCCCGGAGGCGGTGGTTGCAGTGAGCTGAGATGGCGCCGCTGCACTCCAGCCTGGGAGACAGAGTAAGACATCTCAAAAAACAAAACAAACAAAAAGATTAATATAGCTTTTTTTTTTGGTAGAGTCTACTATGGGTTTTTTTGTATAGACTACTATGTTGCTCAGGCTGGTCGTGAACTCCCAGTCTCTAGTGATCTTCTCACCTTGGCCTCCCAAAGTGCTGAGGTTACAAGCATGAGCTACCATGCCTGGCCAAAATAGAGCCTTTTATTTATTTTCTTGAGACAGGGTCTTCCCCTGTTGCCCATGCTGGAGTGCAAAGGCGTAATCGTAATATTTTCAGTTTTTTTTTTAAGTTGGCCTCTAACTTAATTGCATTATAGTCACAGAACAGTCTGTATGATACTGATTGTTTGGTTTTTATTGATACTTAATTTGTGGCATACTACACAGTCAGTTTTCATAAATATTTCATTTGTGCTTGAGAAGTTTGTATAACAACTGTTGGGTGAGGGGGTCAGGGAGCACAGAAAAATAAAAATGTTGGGTGAAATTTTATTCTGTATATCCTTATATCAAGCTTATCAGTTATGTTGTCCAAATCTTCCATATCTTACCAACTTTTGATTTTTTTGTTTGTTTTTTGTTTTGTTTGTTTGTTTGTTTGTTGAAACAGGGTCTTGCTTTGTTGCCCAGGCTGGAGTGCAGTGGCGCAGTTACAGCTCACTGCAGCCTCAAACTCTTGGACTCAAGTGATCCTCCTGCCTCAGCCTCCCGAGTAGCTAGAACCACAGGCACACACCACCACACCCAGCTAATTTTTGTATTTTTTATAGAGATGGGGGTTCACCATGTTGCCCAGGCTGGGCTCAGGCGATCCTCCCACCTTGGCCTCGCACAGTGCTGGGATTTCAGGTGTGAGGCACAGCGCCCGGCTGGGTGTTCTTGATCTAACGATTCCAGAGAGAACTATGTTAACGTTTTTTTTAAATGACTGAATTTGTCAACTTTTCTTCATAATTTTGTCAAACGTGTCTGCATATAATTTGAAGTTCTCTTAAGTGAATAGTTGCTTAGAATTGTTTCCTGGAGAACTGTAGAGAGCATCTTTATCCCTAACAATACTTTTTCTCTTGGTCTTTTTTTGTCTGATATTAATGCTATCTTTCTTTTTGTAAATATTTGCCTGGTACATCTTTTCCTATCCCTTTTCTTTTTCTCTATGTCCTAATGTCTTAGGTGTATCTCCTGTAAATGACATAGTTAGATTTTTTCCCAGCCTATTCTGAGACTGTCTCTTGATTAGCATGTTTAACCCATTTAAAAGTATTATGATTACAATTGTATATTATCTTAATATCTCATTTAATACCTTATGTAATTTATTATTTAATATCATTAAATACATTGTTATTTCATATCTTACTTTGTGCTATTGACCATGTTTTGTTTGCATTTTTCTCCTTTTCAGTCTTTTCTTAGAAAGAGTTTCTTTATTGTACCATTTGGAAACTTTCAGTTCTGTTACAGGCTACTCTTAAATTTTTGGCTTGCATACTTCAATAAAATCTTACAGTTAAATCAATGTCTCTATTCTCTCCCCAAATAGAAACCCACAGTTTGTCTTACACATTGCGGTGGATCAGTATTACAATTCCACCTTGTTTTGTCTGGTTTTTTTTTTTTTTTCTTTTTTCTTGAGATGAAGTTTCGCTCTTGTTGCTCAGGGTGGAGTGCAGTAGGGTGGTCTCAGCTCACTTCAACGTCCGCCTTCCAGGTTCAAGTGATTCTCCTGCCTCAGCCTCGCAAGTAGCTGGGATCACAAGTGTGCGCCACCATGCCCAGCTAATTTTTGTGTTTTTAGTAGAGACTGGGTTTTACCGCATTGGCCAGGCTGATCTCGAACTCCTGACCTCAGGTCATTCACCCACCTCAACCTCCCACAGTGCTGGGATTACAGGCGTGAGCCAGGCACCTGGCCTTCCACTTTGTTTTTATACCCTGGAATTAGTTGTTGCTATTCTTATTTGATGAAATCTGCTTATTTGAATTCACTCACTTGCTTGCCAACTTCTTTGCCTTCCCTTCCTTCTTTTATCATACTTCATCCTTTCGAGTTAAATTTCCTTCTTCCAGAGGTAGGCTTTAACACTGTTTTTTAGTGAGAGTCTATTAATGCTAAACTCTTTCGTTTCTGTTTGTCATAAGCATTGAATAATTTAGCTGGATATAAAAGTCTGGGTTGGCAGTTACTTTTTCTCGGCAATTAGATGATGTTATTGTGTTTCATTATCTTCTAGCTTTTGATATTATTGCATTTGAAAAGTCTTCTCAACTCTTAGAGTTAACGTTTTTTTCTCTTGGCTGCTTTATCTTCTCTTTACTCATGGTGCTCTCCAAATTTACTGTCATATGTTCCAGATTTAATTTATTTATATATATATATTTGCTATTTGTTCTTGAATATCAAATTTCATGTGTTTCAGGGCACCTAAGAAATTATCATCTAGTTGTCTCTTCAGATTTTAGCTTTTATTCTCTTCCATCCCTCCATTTGAAAATCCTAGAAGTCATATATTGGGCCTTCTTTCTACCTTCCTATTTCTTAAACTCTTCTGTGTTTTCCAGTTCTTTATATGCTTTACTATGGGTAATTCCTTATCTCTGTTTTCAGTACACTAATCCGTCCGTCTGTCCATCCATCTGTCTTTCTCTGTTGCTCACGCTGGAGTGGGCTGGCATGGTGGTGGGCACCTGTAATCCCAGATACTCGGGAGGCTGAGGCAGGAGAATCGCTTGAACCCAGGAGGCGGAGGTTGCAGTAAGACGAGATTGTGCCACTGTACTCCAGCCTGGGCAACAGAGTTAGACTCCGTCTCGAAAAATTTTTAAAAAACTAATTAATTGGCTGGGCGCGGTGGCTCACGCCTGTAGTCCCAGCACTTTGGGAGGCCGAGGCGGGCGGATCACGAGGTCAGGAGCTCGAGACGATCCTGGCTAACATGGTTACACCCCGTCTCCACTAAAAATAAAAAAAAATTGGCGGGGCATGGTGGCGGGCGCCTGTAGTCCCAGCTACTGGGGAGGCTGAGGCGGGAGAATGGCGTGAACCTGGGAGGCAGAGTTTGCAGTGAGCTGAGATCGCGCCACTGCACTCCAGCCTGGGTGACAGAGCGAGTCTCCATTCAAAAAAAAAAAAAAAAGAAAAAAAGAAAAAAAATTAATTAAAATAAATAAATAAATTTAAATTAGTGAAAATTAATGAACAAAATTTAAATTCAATTTCTGAGTTACTCTAGCCACATTTTCAGTGTTCAGTAACCACAAATGGTTAGTGACTGCTATAATTGGACAGCATACACGAAGAACATTTCCATCATTGCAGAAAGTCCTGTTGGACAGTGCTGCTCGAAACTCTTCCCTAGTGGTCTTATAGTATAGAGAGAATCGGCAAATGTTTAATTTCAAAAAATGGATCAAAGAACTTGCCCTAGTGCTGAGAGTCTAGGAGGCTCTCTTTAGCATCACACCATTCTGCATCATCTATGTTTAGGAAGAATTCAGAGAGGGTGTTGCATTCTTTTTTTTTTTTTAAATGATTTATGGGATCATTGGTGATCCCAAGCTTACTTGTTTTGCCTGTAATTTGGTACCATGGGAAGAGGAGAAACCAGGTAAGCAGGAACCCTCAATGTTGAATAAGCTTTGAGGAAAATGGAGAAAAATTTCTAAATTGATTTTATGCAGCTGTGTTTAATCTGAGACTAGAGAGGATGGGTTTGTGGGGTGACTGGAGAAAAACAGCTTAAGTTCTTATGACTTGAAATTTGACTCAAGTTGGAAATTCCTTGTAATTAAGTCATCTTTTCTCTCCACCCCCTTAAATTGCCATCTCATTCTCCTTTGAGTTGCTATAGAACAGTTAAAGATTCTCAAGAAAAGATACCTTCCTACCCCACCCCCCACATTCACATACCCACGCCTTCTTTACATAAAGCATCATTTTACAGTGACTGGACTCCAGATACACCAAGGTTAAGAAGGGCCGGATACAGTGGCTCACGCCTATAACCCTAGCACTTTGGGAGGCCAAGGTGGGTAGATCATCTGAGGTCAGGAGTTCAAGACCAGCCTGACTGACATGGCCAAACCCCGTCTCTACTATACAAAAATTAGCTGGGTGTGGTGGCGGGCACCTATAATCCCAGCTACTCAGGAGGCTGAGGCAGGAGAATCTCTTGAACCCGGGAGGTGGAGATTGCAGTGTCCTGAGATTGTGCCACTTCACTCCAGCCTGGGTGAAAGAGCGAAACTCTTGTCAAAAAAAAAAAAAAAAAGATCACATTAGCCTGGGCCCCAATAGGCTATGTAGGAGGGAAGAGTCACTGACCCCCAACCTTGTTCTTTGCCCATGGCTGACACTGTTATAATTTACCTCATTGTTTATTATGGAGCCCTACAGGGACTCAGAATCCTTTTCTTTTTTTTTTTTTTTTTTTGAGACAGAGTCTCACTCTGTCACCCAGGCTGGAGTGCAGTGGTGTGATCTTGGCTCACTGCAGCCTCCATCTCCTGGGTTCAAGTGATTCTCCTGACTCAGCCTCCCCAGTAGCTAGGACTACAGATGCGTGCCACCACACCTGGCTAATTTTTTATGTTTAGTAGAGATGGTGTTTCACCATGTTGGCCAGGCTGGTCTTGAACTCCTGACCTCAGGTGATCCACCAGCCTCGGACTCCCAAAGTGCTGAGATTACAGGCGTGAGCCACCACGCCCAGCCCAGAATCCTTCTTAATACAGTACTACAAGTGCCCACAGTCCATACTAACTGCTGGAGTTCTTGGCTTAGGGAATTGAGGCTCAGAGTTTGCTATTAAGAGAAGGCATATTGTTGCTGATTGCAGAGTACTTGTTATGAGCCAAATGTGTTAGTTGAGAATGTTTTTTTAAAAAGTCTATTGTGAGTGTTTATTACCTATGATATGAAATTAGGTGCCTAATAAAAGTTCAGTAAATATACACATGAAGAAGTACAGTTATCACAGGAGTAAAGATAAAGGTAGTTCATGTTGGAAAAGAGTTGGGTTACTTCTTTCTGGTGATTTTTGTAGAGTTGGCAGCAGTAGCTTGGGATTGACTTTCTGCAGGAAATTAATCTCAACCAAAAAAGGTGGCTTGCAAGATGACAGGAAGGGGTTTAGAAAGAGGCAGCATTTGTAGAAGGAAGAAGAAGAAGTTACAAAAGACAAAAAGCCCTGGAGCAGGTGAGGGAGTTGGAAAGGCTGAACTCGCACGCACTGTGCAGAAACAGACCTTTTGTGGTTTCCAAACCAGTATTTTCTGTCTTTTAAGCAAATCTGGAAACGAAAGTTCTTCCTGCTTCTTTCCTGGTCACAAAAATAATCAGAATATTCACTGTAAAGATTTTAAACATTAATGTAGAAAGCAGAAGTTTACCCCATGATCCCTTTGGTATATATGTCTCCAGATTTTCGCCTCTAGATGAACGGGTGTGTGTAAAGCAGTGGAAAGCACATTATGCTTGTTTCACAACTTCTGTTTCTTATTTAATGTCCTCTTAATTGTTTCATGTTGTTCCATGTACATGTGTGGATTTTATTATTTTATTTTATTTATTTATTTATTTTTGAGGCAGAGTCACGCTCTGTCGCCCAGGCTGGAGTGCAGTGGTGACATCTCCACTCACTGCAAGCTCTGCCTCCCGGGTTCACGCCATTCTCCTGTCTCAGCCTCCCGAGTAGCTGGGACTACAGGCGCCCGCCACCGCACCCGGCTAATTTGTTTGTATTTTTAGTAGAGACGGAGTTTCACCGTGTTAGCCAGGATGGTCTCCATCTCCTGACCTTGTGATCCACCCGCCTCACCCTCCCAAAGTGCTGGGATTACAGGTGTGAGCCACCGCGCCCGGCCTATTTTATTTTGTTTTTGTTTCTGTTGTAATTTCTGGCAACTTGTACCTGGAAGTGAAACCTATTCACAGCACACCTCTGTCTGACCATCCCCCAAAAATTGTGCCCCCAAATGCTTATACCCGTTTAGCTCTTTGCTAGAGACCATATCTACCATTTGGCCAAAATTTCTCCATAAGTTGTTATAAGACTACCACAGGAAAGATCATATAGCCACTCCTGTAAACTTAGTTTGTTCTTAGGGACAAATTAAATTATAAGCCAGCCAAGAGCTCGGCACCCACTGCAGAGGACATTTCGTAAGAGGGGATTCGTAGGAGCCCCACTTTCTCTTTCCCAGCCCTCTGTTCTGAAGAATCTGAATGTGTCTAACTTGTTCCAGAGTTCACTGTTTCTTTCCATTTTTCTTTCCAACGGGGTGATTGCTTCTGCCAATGGCTAGACTAGACTGTAAGAAATTTTTATCTTGGATGCACATCTGAGCAGCTCTGAAAGAAAACACCAGGCAGTGGGGGGATGGGGTGGGTGGGATTTCAAGTCAGGCCTGCAAGAGGCAGCTAGTCATGGGTCTGCACTCAGCCTGGTGCTTTTGCTTCCTTGGGGTGCTGCCAACAGAAACGGTCAAATAGGCAGCATGCTGGTGAGGCCTATACATCTGTCTGGGATAGGATCCCACAGAGGGATCTTGTGTGGGATTGATCCAATAATCCCATGGTTTGAGTCAGTTGACAGGTCAGCAAGGACCCGAATTTTCCTCCCTCCTCCAGTGATCTGCAGAATAATCCAGTGACCAATAACCAAGCATCTTATTTGAGTTGTAAAAGAACTCTCATCTGTGTTTAAATAAACATTTAAAATATTCCTAAATAAGAAAAACATTCTAAGGTTATTTTGTTTTTGTTTTTTAAGCTGTTGCTAGTACATGTGACTGAGCAACTGTGTGGGCACAAGTAAAGGAACTGGCATAGAACCTGGAAACAGAGTTTAGAATGAAGTTGAACCCATTACCCAACAGCAAGGTCAATGTTTATAGCGCTCCCCTGAGCTCAGAGTCCTTTTGGATGACATATGTCATTTCCCCCATGCCTCTAGAAAGTGGAGAAACAGGAGCGGATTAGGAAAAGTACTTGGAAAAATTCTGTAATGATTTGAGCCTTAGCCAGGCTTAATACTTCAGTGTTTGAACTCTTCCCTACTGAGACTCTTGCTTTCATGGCAGTTTTTGTTGGTTATTGCATTAAAAACAATATACAACAAAGTAGATTGTAACAGTAGTATGTAATAAGAATATTGCTGGCCAGACGCAGTGGCTCCTAGCACTTTGGGAGGTTGAGGCAGGTAGATCACTTGAGGCCAGGAGTTCGAGACCAGCCTGGCCGACATGGTGAAACCCCGTCTCTACTAAAAATACAAATATTAGCCAGGTGTGGTGGAGCGTGCCTGTAATCCCAGCTACTCAGGAGGCTGAGGCACGAGAATCGCTTGAACCCGGAGGTAGCACTGCAGCCTGGGCAACAGAGTGAGACTGTCTCAAAAAAAGAAAGAAAAAGAATATCACTAATAGCAGACATTTATTTCATCTTACTAAGTGCCTGGCACAGTTCTAAATGCTTAACATTCAATTATTGAATCCTCACTCCTTGAGGTGATTACTGTTAACATTCCTATTTCACAGATAAGGAAACTAAGACCCAGTGATTAGGGAACTCAGCCAGTATTACATAACTAGAAAGTGGTGTGGTTCTAGCCATGTATAGTGGCTCATTCCTGTAATCCCAGAACTTTGGGAGGCTGAGGTGGGAGGATTGCATGAGCGCAAGAAGTCAAGGCTGCAATGAGCTGTGATCACACCACTGCACTCCAGCCTGGGCAACATAGCAAGACCCTGTCGCTTAAAAAAAAAAGAAAAAAAAGAAGTGCTATGGCTCTAATAATGGTATCTCTTGTTATTAAATTGCAATCAGTTTGGCCATCAAAAATTGAATTGTGGGAATCCTTTTTAGCTCTATAGCTGGGCCTATGACATTCTTTGTAGTTTCGTAAAATGGTGGAGGAATAAAATACATTTTCTTACCATGTCAGCCGTAAGAGTTGCCCCCGTGTCTGCGTTTATCTGCTGTTTATAATATCAGTCCTTTCAGTCATCTTTGACTCCAGCAGGAACTACAGCTCATTGATCCTGTTTTCTTCTCCCTTTCCCTCACGCCCTCATGCCTGTACTTTTCTCCTTAAATAACTTAAATTCCATGGTCAGTCATCATAATCACTGCCTCATGTACTACACTTTTCAGTCCTCTTCCGCTCTTTTACCTTGTCACACTTGCTTGGCTAAGTCACAACTCCGGTTAAATCCAAATCTCTGCCTACTTTGTGGGTGTGCTCCTGGGTTAGCAGAAACACTGAGCACGTTTGCTGGCCTCACTCTTAATTCATGATTACTAACCTTAAACAGGCCCCTA
This sequence comes from Mandrillus leucophaeus, assembly GCF_000951045.1. Classification (NCBI taxonomy): domain Eukaryota; kingdom Metazoa; phylum Chordata; class Mammalia; order Primates; family Cercopithecidae; genus Mandrillus; species Mandrillus leucophaeus. The sequence goes on from NW_012101698.1 coordinate 6,648,199, forward strand.
ATGCTGTCTGGGAATCCTGCTGTATTTCCATAGTTCCTTCATTCTCCAGCCTCCTAGAGGACTCTTCCACACTTTCTCCTCTCTTTTCAAAACTCCCTTCTTAGCCTTTGTTGATGACCTTCCTAGTTCATTGAGAAAACAGTGGCACTCTCCACCATATCCACCCATGTGCTTTTTTATCTGCCTTTTCCCCCTTTCCTGTAACTAGGTATAAGCTGTACATGCTCACTGCAAGGGCCAGTGCCTCCATTTGCAAGCAAAATTTCATTCCCACTTCCTGAGTCCATCCAGAGCACTGCTTCAACCTTCCTCTGCTCTCTGCTAAATATTACTGCTCTAGTGGTACATTGCTATCAGCATACTAACTAACTGCTGCTGTTGCTTCCATCTTGAAAACAGGAATAACAAATTAACTTACCGTGATTCTACTTCCCCTAGAGATACTAGCCTATTCTGGTTTTGTTTGTTTATTTGTTTGAGACAGAGTTTCACTGTTGTCGCCCAGGCTAGAGTGCAATGGCGCGATCTCGGCTCACTGCAACCTGTCTCCTGGGTTCAAGTGATTCTCCTGCCTCAGCCTCCCAAGTAGCTGGGATTACAACCACGCCTGGCTAATTTTTGGTATTTTCAGTAGAAATGGGGTTTCACAATGTTGGCCAGGCTAGTCTCGAACTTCTGACCTCAAGTGATCCACCGGCTTTGGGCTCCCAAAGTGCTAGGATTGTAGGCATGAGCCACCGTGCCCAGCCCCTGCTACTTCTTTTAACAGCAAAAGTTCTCAATAATTCTCTTTTCTTGGTTTTCTGATTTTTCTTCTTCCATCCTTCTTAAATCTACTCCACTCAGGTATTTGCCCTCATCACTCAATTGAAACCGCTCTTATCAAGGTCACTGAGGACCTTTGTATTACTAAATCCAGTAGCCTATTGTCAGTTCTCAGTTTGGGAAAAATGGCTGCATTTTACCCAACTGGTCATTCCCTTCCCCTTGAAACACTGTCTTCACTGCTTCTAGAATACCATGCTCACTTAGTTTTCTTCCTACCTCTCTCATTGGTTTTATCTCCTTTCTCTCTATCTCAAATGTTGAAAGGCATGAAAACTTAGTCCTTGAACCAGTGCTCATCTTTTTATATATCACAAACTTGGTGAAGTCATTAATATTAGTGGTTGTAAATACAGTGTGTATGCTACATGTCCAACTTGACTGCAATCATGACCTTTTTTTTTTTTTTTT
>NW_012101698.1:6649484-6661629 GCF_000951045.1 Mandrillus leucophaeus
TTTTTTGTGAGAGACAGAGTCTTGGTGTGTTGCCCAGGCTGGAGTGCAATGGCGCAATCTCAGTTCACTGCAAGCTCCGCCTTCTGGGTTCACACCATTCTCTTGCCTCAGCCTCCTGAGTACCTGGGACGACAAGTGCCCACCACCACGCCCGGCTAATTTTTTTTGTATTTTTAATAGAGACAGTGTTTCACTGTGTTAGCCAGGATGGTCTCGATCTCCTGACCTTGTGATCCGCCTGCCTCGGCCTCCCAAAGTGTTGGGATTAAAGGCATGAGCCACCATGCCTAGCTGACCTTTTTTTAAAAAACAGAACAAAAAAACTATTATTGGCTGGACACAGTGGCTCACGCTTATAATCCCAGCATTTTGGGAGGCTGAGGTGGGCAGATCACTTGAGGTCAGGGGTTCAAGACCAGCCTGGCCAACATGTTGAAACTCCATCTCTACAAAAAAATACAAAAATTAGTCGCGCATGGTGGCATGTGCCTGTAGCCCCAGCTGAGACTGAGGCTGAGCTTGGAGAATCGCTTGAACCTAGGAAGTGGAGGTTGCAGTGAGCCGAGATCGCGCCACTGCACTCCAGCCTAGGTAACAGAGCGAGACTCCATCTCAAAACAAACAAACAAAAAAAACTATTATTGAGACTGGGTGCAGGCCAATCACTTGAGGTCAGGAGTTCGAGACCAGCCTGGCCAACATTGTGAAACCCCATTTCTACTAAATCTACAAAAATTAGCCAGGTGAAGAAAAAAAAAAAATTAGCCAGGTGTTGTGGTGAATGCTTGTAATCCCAGCTACTCAGGAGGCCAAGGATCGCTTGAACCCAGGAGGCAGAGGTCGCAGTGACCTGAGAGGGCACCACTGTATTCTAGCCTTGGTGACAGAGCAAGATGCTGTCTCAAAAAAAAAAAAAAAAACTGTTACTGAAACATTCACATACAATATGATTCACCCATTCAAAGTAAACAGTTGAATGTTTTTTAGTATATTCTGAGAATTGTATAACCATCACCACACTTACCACACTCTTGACAGTACAGAAATAAACACATACACCTATGGTCAACTGATTTTCAACAAGGGTGTCAAGACCATTCAATAGAGAAAGAATAGTGTTTTCAATAAATGCTACTGGGAGAAGTGAATATCCACATGGAAAAGAATGTGATTTGGACCCCTACCTCACACCACATACACAAAAATTAATTCCAAATGCATCAGAGACCCAAATATAAGAACTAAAACTTTGATCTGCGGTAGCTGGGAAAAAAAAAAAAAGAAATATTTAAAGAAAAAGAGAAAAAACTATAAAACTCTTAGAAGGAAATATAGTTGGAAATCTTACTGACCTTGGATTGGGCAGTCGTTTCTTAAATATGACACCAATAGCACAAGCGACACAGAAGAAAAATAATTAATTTTAGAACCTTTTTAAATTATTCCAAAAAGTAACCCCAGAACAATTAGTAGGAGCTCTATTTTCCTCCATCTTCCCCTACCCAAGACAACCACTAATCCACTTTCTGCCTATGTAAACTTGCCTATTCTGGACATTTTATATAAATGGAATAATATATAATGCATAGCTTTTAGCATCTGGTTTCTTTAAGTTACCATGATGTTTTCAGGGTTCACTCATATTGTAGCATGCAGTACTTTATTCCTTTTTTTTTTTCTTTTGAGACGGAGCCCTGCTGTGTCACCCAGGCTGGAGTGCAGTGGCACAATTTCGGCTCACTGCAACCTCCGCTTCCCAGGTTCAAGCAGTTCTTCCTCACCCTTCCAAGTAGCTGGGACTACAGGTGCATGCCACCACGCCCAGCTAATTTTTGTATTTTTAGTAGAGATAGGATTTCACCATGTTGGCCAGGCTGGTCTCGAACTCCTGACCTCATGATCTGCCTGCCTCGGCCTTCCAAAGTGCTGGGATTACAGGTGTGAGCCACTGCGCCTGACCGGTTTTTTTTTTTTTTTTTTTTTGAGACGGAGTCTCACTGTTGCCCAGGCTGGAGTGCACTGGCGCAGTCTTGGCTGGCTTTCTGCAATCTCCGCCTCCTGGGTTCAAGCCATTCTCCTGCCTCAGCCTCCCAAGTAACTGGGATTACACACCCAGCTAATTTTTGTATTTTTAGTAGAGACAGAGTTTCACCATGTTGGTCAGGATAGTCTCGATCTCTGGACCTCGTGACCTGCCTGCCTCAGCCTCCCAAAGCGCTGGGATTACAGCTGAGCCACCGTGCCCAGCCATATCCAAGTTTTTGTGTAGACATTTTCTTGTTTTACTTAAGAAAATTTTTTTTTTCTCTAAGATTTTTTATTTGTTTGTTTTGAGAAAGGGTCTCACTTTGTCCCCCAGGCTGGAGAGCAGTGGTGCTATCTTGGCTCACTGCAGCCTGACCTCCAAAGCTCAAGTGATCCTCCCACCTTAGCCTCCCAAGTAACTGGGACTACATGTGTGTGCCACCATGCCTGGCTAATTTTTTGTATTTTCCGTAGAGACAGGGTTTTTCCATGTTGCACAGGCCGTTCTCTAATTCCTGAACTCAAGCGTTCTCCCCATCTCGGCTTCTCAAAGTGTTGGGATTACAGACATGAGCCACTGCACCCAGCTGTATATACCCACAAGTTGAATTGCTTGGTCGATTCTACTGGGTCGGGTCCATTCTACCGGATCTACCCAGTAGAATTGCTGGGTAACTTTAATTGGATCTTTTTGAGGAATTGCCAGACTATTTCCCAAAGCAGTGGCACCATTTTACATTCCCACCAACAGTATATAACGGTTCTGATTCTCCACATATTTTCCAACACTTATTATTACCTGTCTTATTTGATAGTAGCCATCTTAGTGATTCTCAAGTGGTATCTCGTTACAGTTTTGATTTGCAAAGGATGTTGGGCATCTTTTCGTGTGTGTGTGTGTGTGTGTGTGTGTGTGTGTGTGTGTGTTTTGTTTGTTTGTTTGTTTGAGATGGAGTCTTGCTCTGTTGCCCAGTCTGGAGTGCAGGGATATGATCTCAACTTACTATACCCTCCGTCTCCTGGGTTCAAGCAATTCTCCTGCCTTAGCCTCCCAAGTAGCTGGGATTATGGGCGCCCGCCATCATGCCTGGCTAAGTTTTGTATTTTTGTAGAGTTGGGGTTTCACCATGTTGGGCAGGCTGGTCTTGAACTCCTGACCTCAGGTGATCTGCCCACCTCAGCCGCCCAAAGTGCTGGGATTAGAGGCATGAGCCGCCGCACCTGGCTTTTTCTTGCGTTTATTGGCTCTTCATATATAGTCCTTGGAGAAATGTCTATGCAAGTCCTTTGTCAGTTTTTTTATTTTTTTAAACAGAGTCTTGTTCTGTCACCCAGGTGGAGTGCAGTGGCATGCTTATAGCTCATTACAGCCTTGAACACCTTGGCTCAAGTGATCCTCCTGCCTCAGCCTCCTGAGTAACTGGGACTGCAGGCATACACCACCATGCCCAGCTAATTTTTAATTTTTGTAAAGGCAGGGTCTTGTGTTGCCCAGGCTGGTCTGGGTCTCAAGTGATCCTCCTGACTTGGCCTCCCAAAGTGCTGGTATTACAGGCGTGAGCTACTGCACCTCGTCCTTTTAAATTTTTTAGTTGAATTGTTTGTCTTTTGGTTGTTGAGTTAAGACATTTTTATACATTTTAGATACACTAATTCCTTATCAGAACATGCTTTGCAAACTTTTTCTCCCATTCTGTAAGTTGTCTTATTATGTTCTTGATAGTATCCTTTGCAGCACAAAAGTCTTTAATTTTTTTGTGTTGTTTGTTTGTTTGTTTTTCGAGACAGAGTTTCACTCTTGTTGCCCAGCCTGGAGTGCAATGGCGGGGTCTCAGCTCACTGCAACCTCCACCTCTCGGGTTCAGGCGATTCTCCTGCCTCAGCCTCCCGAGTAGTTGGGACTACAGGCGCGTGCCACAATGCCCAGCTAATTTTTTTGTATTTTCGTAGTAGAGACAGGGTTTCACCATGTTAGCCAGGGTGGTCTTGATCTCCTGACCTTGTGATCCGTCCGCCTCGGCCTCCCAAAGTGCTAGGATTACAGATGTGAGCCACTGCGCCCGGCCCTAAAAGTCTTTAATTTTGTTGAAAGCTAATATGATATCTGTTTTAAGTCTCTTGTTGCTTTTGCTTTTGGAGTCATATTTAAGAATTTGTTGTTTAATGCAAGGTCAAGAAGATTTCCACCTATGTTTCCTTCTAAGAGTTTTATACTTTCAGTTCTTATATTTAGGTCTTTGATCCATTTGGAATTAACTTTTGTATGTGGTATGAGGTTGGGGGTCCAAGCCACATTCTTTTGCATGTAGATAATTCAGTTGTCCCAGTAGCATTTATTGAAAACACTGTTCATTCTCCTTTAAATGGCCTTGACACCCTTGTTGAAAATCAGTTGACTACAGATGTATGTGATTATTTCCTTACTCTCAATTTCTTTTAATATTGCACTAGTCTATATGTTTATCTTATGCCAATTCTACACTATGTGGATAGCCATAGCATTGTAGTAAATATCAAAACCAGGAAGTATGCGTCTTTTATCTTTGATTTTCTTTTTGGAGATTGTTTGGCTATTTCGGGTCCCTTGCAGTTGCATATGAATTTTGGAACGGGATCAGCTTATATCTGTCTATCTCTGAAAAAGACAATTGGGATTTTGATGGGGATTGTGTTGAGTCTCTAGATCAATTAGGAGAGTATTGCCATCTTAACAGTATTAAAATGGGATGCCATGAACATGGAAGTCTTCTATGTGTGTGTGTGTTTGTTTAGAGCCAGGGTCTCGCTCTGTTACCCAGGCTAGAGTGCAATGGCTGGATCTCAGCTCATTGCAAACTGCCTCCCAGACTCAAGCAATCCTCCTGCCTCAGCCACCCAAGCATCTGTAACTGTAGGCGTTGGCCACCGTGCCCAGCTAATTTTTGTAATTTTTGTAGGGAGGGGGTATTCGCCACGTTGCCCAGGCTGGTCAACTCCTGGGCTCAAGCGATCTGCCTGCCTCAGCGCCCCAAAGTGTTGACATTACAGGTGTGAGCCACTGCGCCCAGCTGCTTCCATTTATTAGGTTTTCTTTTTTCTTTTTTTTTTTTTTTTTGAGACGGAGTCTCGTCCTGTCACCCAGGCTGGAGTGCAGTGGCGTGATCTTAGCTCACTGCAACCTCTGCCTCCTGGGTTCAATCAGTTCTCCTGCCTAAGCCTCCGAAGTAGCTGGGATTACACCATACCCGGCTAATTTTTTTGTATTTTTAGTAGAAACGGGGTTTCACTTGTTGGCCAGGCTGGTTGCAAAGTCCTGACGTCAAATGATCCGCCCAACTCGGCCTCCCAAAGTGCTAGGATTGTAGGTGTGCCACTTACTGATTTTCTTTAATTTTTTCAGTGATATTTTGTAGTTTTCAGTGCTACAAGTCTTGCACTTCCTTGTAAAGTTCATTATTCCCCCGGTTGTTCCAGTGTCACATATTGAAAAGACTGTCCTTTCCTCCACTGAATTACCATGGAAGCTTTAAGGGTACTATTGGCAATACATGTAGAGTCTATTTCTGGACTTTATTCTGTTTTTCTTTAATGTCTGTCCTTATGCCAATACCATGTTCCTTTGATTGCTGTGGTGTTATAATAAGTCTTGAAGTCAAATATTATTTGATTTATTTATTCTTTTTTTAAACTCTTAATTATTTAGCGTATTCTCAGGCTTTCAAATTTCCATATAAAATTTAGAATCAGCTTGTCTATTTCTACAAAAAAAAAAAAAAAAGGAATGCTTGCAGGAATTTTGATTGGGATTGTGTTGAATTTAAGGATAAAATTGTGGAAAGTTAACATCTTAACAATATTGCAACTTTCAATTCTTGACCATGGTATTTCTCTAGCTTCATTTTTAAGTGCTCTTTAATTTTTCTCATCATTGTTTTATAGTTTTTTTTTTTTATTTTTTGAGATAGGGTCTCGCTCTCCGTCAAAAAAAAAAAAAGTATATAATTTGATTTTTCTCTTTTTTCAGACATCTTACTTTGTCACCCAAATGCAGTGATCGTGCAGTGATGTGATCTTGTTACCACCCGCAAATCTGAATGGCTCTGCAGCAACCTCAATTCTTGCTCCTCAGGAGAAAGAATTCAACTGAGGAGCACAGGCAGAAGTAGAGACTGAAGCAAATTTTAGAGCAGGAGTGAACGTTTATTAAAAAACTTTAAAGCAGGAAAGAAAGGAAGTAAAGTACACTTGGAAGAGGGCCACGTGGGCGACTTGAGAGATCAGATGCATAGTTTGACCCTTTGACTTGGGGTTTTATATGTTGGCATGCTTTCAGGGTCTTGTGTTACTTCTCCCTTGATTCTTCTCTTGGGGTTGGCTGTCCGCATGTGCAGTGGCCACCAACACTTGGGAGGGGCCGCATGCACAGTGTGCTTCCTGAAATTGTGCATGTGCCCACTTGAGGCATTCCCTTGGATTAAGAAAAGTTTTTTATTTTTTTGGCTGGGCGCAGTGGCTCATGCCTGTAATCCCAACACCTTGGAAGGCTGAGGCAGGCAGATCACTTGAGGTCAGGAGTTCAAGACCAGCCTGGTTAACATGGCAAAACCCCATCTCCACTAAAAATACAAAAATTAGCCTGGCATGCTAGTGGGCACCTGTAATCCCAGCTACTCGGGAGGCTGAGGCAGGAGAATCGCTTGCTCCTGGGAGGTGGAGGTTGCAGTGAGCTGAGATCACTCCATTGCACTCCAGCCTGGACAACAGAGGGAGACCTCATCTCAAAACAAAAAAGTTTTAATTTTTTAATTAAATGTATTTTATTTTCTAAAATATGGAACACTTCATAAATTTGCATGTCATCCTTGTGCAGGGACTATGCTAAACTTCTCTGTACGTTCCAATTTTTTTAGTATATGTGCTGCTGAAGCGAGCACAATAAAAGTTTATAATCCATTTTGTCTCTACTTACAGGTTTATTAGCTTTGCCTCTGGCTTAAAAAAAATAGTAGTTGCTCTAGATTTATAGTGTGTGTCTTTTAACTTATTATCACAGTCTGCCTTCAGTTAGTGTTATACCACTTCATATATAGTGTAAGAACCTTGCAACAATATTCTTACATTTACTTCCTCCTAACCTCTGGGACATTTCTGTCATATATTTTATACACCCACACAGGCATGTGCATGCTCAACCTCAGAATACATTTTTTCTTTTGGCAGGTGGGCTTGGTGTTTGTTTTTGCTTTTGCTTTAAACAGTTATCTTTTAAAAAATTTAAATTTAAGAAAAAGTCTTTTATTATTTACCCAGGTGAATTTGGCTTTAAATGGGTTCAGAAGTACACATTCAGCAGATCTCTAAGTCCGCTACCATCGCCTCAAATTCTACCACTGTATCTGAGAGGAAGGTGAATGAGTAGGCCCTAAATAATAAAATCTAGAATTCACAGTTCATATAGCAGACGTCGTAAGATCTTGAGCTATATGAAGCTGACACCTGAAAAGTACATACAGTCTCATTTTTCTGGTTCTGTGGTTCAAGTGGCTAAATAGTGAGGGAAATTTTAGTGTACAGAGACAGGTAAAGGTTGGGCTATAATAGGCCATTTAGGCCTGTTATCAGTTTAATGCCAGTTAGATTGGCAGATTCCACTTACTACCTTATATAAGAATTGAGAAGGATCATACTGGGAGTCTTCAGTCTCCTTCTTAATCCTAGGAGAACTAAACTTCTCTTTCCCAAGTGGTGGTAGATTCAAGGCTCTGTTAATTCCAATCATTAAAGTGTTCACTAGCCAGCTCTCAGGAGTTGAGATCATTCAGACTTGCTTAGCTGCCTTGGGCTCAGAGCTCACCTCCACAATTCTCCTTTTAAGGATCCATCTCTACACAAGCCCACCCTTTTCTCCAGCATTTATGTTATCTGCTCTTTCATCCAAAGAACTTTAGACAACCTGTCTAAATGTAGAAGCAACTTCATTCATTTTCTTTCTCAGCTGTTCAAATTTTAAATGTTTAAAAGGGACACTAATACCTGTGTGATAACTGGGTAAAGATTTGTCCAGATTACACCTGGATGGTATATGTTTGTATATATGTATGTGTACATACATATGTTTAATTCCCTTGGCCACTGTGAACTGAGCCATGTGTGATTCCATTTCTTAATTGTGTTTGCTTAGAGTATATTCAAGAAGATGCTTGGACTATGCAGCCCTTTTATAGGTCCAGTTGTGTTGATTTGGGAGAGAAGAGAGAAAGTAAGCGTGAACTTGACAGTTCTTGTGTGCCTGTTCTGTGCCAGGCACTGCGCTAGTACTTTACACATGCTCTTATTTTTTCCCTCACAGCAATCCCAAGAGGTGGAAAGAAACTATTTCCATGTTACAGATGGGAATTGACAGAGCTAGAATTTGAATCTGTCGATTCCAGCATCATCTTTTGAAGCTTTCATAATGAGCAGAATGGATGATACTGTTGAGATCTGTATCCAGCCAGGATCTTTTCTTCCTCCTGTTTCAGCATACTCTTAAGATTGGAACACATCGGTAGATAGGTGTGCAATGCCAGTCCTGTGCCTCATTTGTTTCGTTAAACAAGGCAGCCTGGAAATACTCAGTTTTAATGTCACTTGGTCTTCACTTTTCTTTTCTTTTCTTTTTTTTTTTGAGGCGGTCTCCCTCTTTCACCCAGGTTGGAGGACAGTGGCATGATCTAGTGTCTGCCTCCTGGGTTCAAACGATTCTTGTGCCTCAGCCTCCCAAGTAGCTGGGATTACAAGCGTGCACCACCACGCCTGGTTAATATTTTGTATTTTTAATATAGACAGGGTTTCACCATGTTGGCCAGGCTGGTCTGGAACTCCTGACCTCAGGTGATCCACCACCTCGGCCTCCCAAAGTGCTGCAATTACAAGCATGAGCCACTACTTCTGGCCCACTCTTTTTGTTTGTGGGTAAATATCCTGTACCCCAGACCTTCTCTTCAATTCACCTTTTCTTCCATCTCCTTTAAAATTGTAAAAAATGGTTTCTGGAACCCAAATCTATGAATAGAATGTGCTTAGAGGAAGAAGAGTACTGAGCTGAAAACATCTCACTAACCACTGATTTTAGTTAGCATGGCCTCTTTTTTTTTTTGAGATGGAGTCTTGTTCTGTCGCCTAGGCTGGAGTGCAGTGGTGCAGTGGTGCAGTCTAGGCTCATTGCAAGCTCCACCTCCTGGGTTCATGCCATTCTCCTGCCTCAGCTTCCCGAGTAGCTGGGACTACGGGCGCCCGCCACCACGCCCGGCTAATTTTTTGTATTTTTAGTAGAGACAGGGTTTCACCATGTTAGCCAGGATGGTCTCAATCTCCTGACCTCGTGATCCACCCGCCTCGGCCTCCCAAAGTGCTGGGATTACAGGCGTGAGCCACCGCACCCAGCCTAGCATGGCCTTTAGAAAGGAGTTAAAGCACTCATATAACCTGCTTTCCTAATACAAAATTTGGGAAGCAACAAAACCTTTTGCTGACAAATGTGGAAAAGTCTATGATAAGGAAGTGGATTTGATCTTGCTTGTGAACACTTATTTTCTTCCTTCTGGTAGCTAGATTTCAAGCTTTTCTCACTCTTGAGGTGTAGTGACCAAGTTCATATATGTTGGCTATGATCTGTATATCAATTACCTAGAATAATGTTCTAGAGCAGACTTGAAGCCTATTTTTGTTGTCTGTTGTTAGGCAACAAAACCTACCTCAAAACTTAATGGCTTAAAACAACATCTATTTTATATTTGATCATAATTCTCTGACTTGGGAATTCAGGCAGGGCTCAGCTGGATGGTTCTTCTCTATGTGACTAACAGTTGGGGTGTCTCATGACATGTAGTCAAATAGAGACTGGAATGGCTAAGATGGCTTCATTCACACATCTGGCAAGTTGATGGGCATGAGGAGGAGGCAAAACCTTCTCTGTCTTGCTGTGGCTGTCTCTCTAGTTGTGACTAGCTTGGGTTTTGTTGTTTGGCAGCTAAATTCCAAAAGTGAGCATACCAGGCAGCAGAGGCAGAAGCTGTAATTCTCCTGGGGCCTACTAGCCTTGGAAGTTACATGGTGTGGCTTTCTGCATGTTCTGTTTGTCAAAACAAGAATTTGGTTTGGCACTGTGACAAGGGGAAGGGCAGGAGAGGGGACATTGCAGAAGAGCTGATGAGATGGACACTATTGTTGCAACTATCTTTAGAAACATAATTTACCACAGAACACTTTCCTTGGGGAGCTTGAGCCCCACTCTAAACCAGTTAAATAAGAATCTCTGAAGAAACAGTAAGATGCTCTCCGGGGAGTCCTGTGTGTGTGTTCTTCTAAGCACGATCTGCAGTCTGGCTCTTTCTGTTTCATACAACATGGCATTCCAGTGTGCAAGACGATGAGTCCTCCCACTCCTTTGAGCCATACTGATAAGAGAAATTGAAAATAATATAAGTGCTGTTATTTTTTTTTCTAGGACACAGTCCTACTTCTGTAAAAATTCCCCATCTGCTCCAGTATACAGTGACGTTGAGTACTATTGTTTTATAATCACTGGTGAATTCCTGGTAAGAACCATATCTTCCGTGTTTAACCTCTGTGTTAAGCACAGCATTAGATTCCAGTAGGTATGTGGTAAATCCTTGAATTGAACCATTGAAAATGGCACGGTTGCTGCTGTTATCAGTGCCTATCAGAATTGTATAGAATTAATAGTTCCTATAGATCTAACAATTACACACCCCTGTTTTAAAATGAACAGATTTAAAATTAGACTAAACTTGAAAAGTGGCCTAAACGTTTTTAATGGCAAAAACTTTCTTTTTTATTACTTTTAATTTGTTTGGAAAACTTTTTTTTAATGTGAAATCATATTTAGAATATTGTGAATAAATATAAGTTGCTTTCCTGCAAATTGCTTTATTTAGAAAGGCCTAAGGCAGAATCCTAAAGACTTAGAACCACTTAAAATACAGATAATTTACTTAGTCATTTTCAACCCAGGAACACACAGATTTTACTCTTGAAACCACTTATAAAAATCCTTGGAGTTAATGGTATATGAGAGTGTTGTAGCTCATGGAGTACTAAACCATGAGATCAATCATAAGATTCTCCCTGATACCTGTAAGAGGTACAGATTCCCAGGTTCTCCTTTCTTAGAGATTTGGATATAATAGATATCTGATGGGACTTTGAAATCTCTGTTTTTAATGACTGGTCCTGGAGCTTTTAGGAATGCAGATTTATGGGCCACACCCCAGACCTACTAAATCCACATGGGAGGAGAGGGACTGGTCTGTCAACAGGTTTTCCAGGTGATTCTTACATGTGCTGACTTTGAAGAAGCACCGTTAATGGAGAAATCCCTTTCATAGTTCTTTGCCAGAAAACCACAGTTCTACCAGAAAGTTTCCCAAAAGGTTTTCACTGTATATAGGAACCTGCAGTTAGGGATCTTCCAGATGTTGTGGGATATTGGTGGTTACTGTTTTGAAACTGAGGTGTAGTTGACATACCATAATATCCATACATTATAAATGTACAATGATATTTAGTAAACATATAGAGTTATGCAACCATCACTAAAATCTTTTTCTTTTCCTTTTCTTTTTTTTGAGATAGAGTCTTACTCTGTCACTCAGGCTACAGTGCAGTGGCATTGTCATAGCTCACCACAGCCTTGACCTTCTAGGCTCAAGTAATCCTCCTTCCTCAGCCTTCACGTAACCGGCACTGCAGGCGAGCACCACCACGCATGGCTTAAAATCCAATTTTATAACACTTCTATCTCTCAAAAAGTTCTTTTTTTATTGTTATTTTTTTTAAAAAGAGGATCTCGTTCTACCACCTAGGCTAGAGTACAGTGGTGAGACTGTAGCTCACTGCAGCCTCAAACTCTTGGGCTCAAGCGATCCTCTCACCTTGGCCTCCCAAAGTGCTGGGATTATGGATGTGAACCACCACATCCGGCCCTTCTGTTTTTAGTCAATCTCTGCTCCCTACCAGGCAACTGCTATCTCTCTAGATTTGCCTTTTCTGGGAATTTCATATACATGAAATCATACAGTATGTATTATTTTCCATTTGGTGTCCTTCACTCACCATGTTTTTGTTTTTGTTTTTGTTT
>NW_012101698.1:6662394-6666944 GCF_000951045.1 Mandrillus leucophaeus
TGTCGCCCAGGCTGGAGTGCAACGGTGCGATCTTGGCTCACTGCAGCCTCTGCCTCCTGGCAGAGTAATTCTCCCACTTCAGCCTCCAGAGTAGCTGGCACTACAAGTGCATGCCACCATATCCGGCTAATTTTTGTATTTTTTGTTAGAGATGGCGTTTCACCATGTTGACCAGGCTGGTCTCCAACTCTTGTCCCAAGTGGTACGCCCACCTCAGCCTCTCAAAGTTCTGGGATTACAGGCGTGAGCCACCACGCCCAGTCCTCACTGTGATTTTAATTTGTATTTCCTTAGCTAGCGATGATCCCTTTTCATGTATTTATTAACAATTCACTTATCTTCTTTGGTGAAATGTCGATTCAAATCTTTGCTTGCTTGTTGTTTTTTGTTTTTAAGACTTAATTCTTGGGCCGGGTGTGATGGCTCATGCCTGTAATCCTAGCACTTTGGGAGGCTGAGGTGGGTGGATCACCCGAGGTCAGGAGTTCGAGACCAACCTGGCCAACATAGTGAAACCCCATCTCTACTAAAAGAAGTATTAAAAAAAAAAATTAGCTGGGCATGGTGGCGGACGCCTCTAATCCCAGCTACTCGGGAGCCAGAGGCAGGAGAATCTCTTGAACCTGGGAGACGGAGGTTGCAGTGAGCTGAGATGATGCCACTGTGCTCCAGCCTGGGCAACAAGAGCAAAACTCCGTCTCAAAAAAAAAAGGCTTAATTATTTTAATAGAGCAGTTTTAGGTTCACAGCAAAATTAAGAGGAAGGTCCAATGATTTTCTGTGTATCCTCATTTTTAAAAATTGAGTTGTCCTCTTACTAAGTTGTAAGAGTTTAAGTATTATGAATATGTCTTTTGTCAGATATGATTTGCAACTATTTTCTCCCAGTGTGTGACTTGTGGTTTTATTTGCTTATATGGTATCTTTGGAAGAGCAAACATTTTTAATTTTGATTGTCTAATTTATCAATTTTTGCCTTTATGGATGATGCTTTTGGTATCATATGTAAAAAAAAGTGTCTAGTCCATATTTACAAAAATTTCTCCTATTTTCATCTAGAAATTTTATAGTTTTAGCTCTTACATATGTCTGTGTTCCATTTTGAGTTAATTTTGAATATGGTATGAGGGAGGGAGTGTCTATTTCTTTTTTCTTTTTTTTTTTTTTTTGTAAACGCACGTATGTCTAGTTGTACCAGCATCATTTGTTGAAAAGACCATCCATTCTCCCTGAATTCCCTTGGCGAAATCAACTGGTCATAAATGTAGTGGTTTATTTCTCGACTTTCAGTTCTGTTCCATTGATTTATGTGTCTCTTGCTCTTGTGGTTACTTGTAACTTTATGGTAAGTTTTGAAATTGAGTGGTGTACAGTCTCCATTTTTTTCCTCTTTTTCAAAATAATGTTGGGTTTTGACTATTCTAGGTCCTTTGCATTTCCATGTATGTTTTAGGATCAGCCTGTTAATTTCTGCAGAATGGTTTTTGAATCCTGATATTTTTTCATTCAAGGGTTCTTGTGACCTCTCACAGAGGGCCTGAAATTGGCTCACTGCTCTTTAAGAGGTTATAATAAGCGAAGGCCTGCTGTACATCAATGCGTGATGAGTCGGTGTTCTTCCGGGTTTGGCATGTTGGGTTTAACAGCCAGTGGGAACGCAGGCCAAGGCCAGCTCCAGAACGATAAAGATGACCCTCGAGTGCTTCCCTTGGTGTTATACTTGGTGTCATCCCACCACTGGTAGTTGGCACTCCAAAAATACTTCAATAGAAGTGGGAGACTGTCTACAATAAAGAACAAGTTGAGACTGATGCTTTTATCATCCCTCCTCTTTTTGAGCCTCCCTTGTTTTAAAGCCATATTTATACCAGTGAGTTTTTAAGCAGCCTGGCTGAGTCTGGTTCCCTTAGCCCTGAGCTGTGGCCAGCTTCGTGGTTGATTGCATTTATCAGATTTTTTTCACCTGTTCTTGCCTAAGCCTGTAACACATTATCACTGAAACCAGACATGCTTTTATCGTTTCGGAAGCTTATGAGAGGAAACTGGTGCTTCCCTTCCTCAGTTTTACTTTGAGGGAACATTTTATCTCTTTCTTGCAAAATTTGGCATGTTCTTTAGACATGTGTTTCTTTTGAACAGGCTGCCTTCCAGAACTGTACAGTTCTTATCTTGCTTCTACCTCACCAGGCCTTTTTGTGCTGGATTCACTTAAACCCAGCTAATACTTACTGAACATTTAACTATAGTATATGCGGCCGGGTGCGGTGGCTCACGCCTGTAATCCCAGCACTTTGGGAGGCTGAGGCGGGCGGATCACAAGGTCAGGAGATCAAGACCACGGTGAAACCCCGTCTCTACTAAAAATACAAAAAATTAGCCGGGTGCGGTGGCGGGCGCCTGTAGTCCCAGCTACTCAAGAGGCTGAAGCAGGAGAATGGCGTGAACCTGGGAAGCGGAGCTTGCAGTGAGCCGAGATCGCGCCACTGCACTCCAGCCTGGGCGACAGAGCGAGACTCTGTCTCAAAAAAAAAAATAATAATAAAATAAACTATAGTTTATGCAGGGAGTCATTTTCAGTCCTGATAGATACACAGAAATGGATAAGACATGGTTATTGCCCTCATAGAGCTCACAATCTGATAAAATCTGATAAAAGAGACAGTGTATGGTATATATACACAGATAGGTATAGAAGATAGCATCTAAGAGACATGGAGGATCCCTGGCTGGGTGGAGTACTGGTTTTCCAAGAAACCTGTTGCAAATCAGGAACCAGCCATTCTTGCTTTATACCTTTTTTTTTTTTTTTTTTCTCTTGGGCAGAGTTTTGTTCTTGTTGCCCAGGCTGAAGTGTAATGACACGATCTCCTCTCACTGCAACCTCCGCTTCCCAGGTTCAAGCAATTCTCCTGCCTCAGCCTCCCAGGTAGCTGGGATTACAGGCATGCACCACCACACCCAGCTAATTTTGTATTTGTAGTACAGATGTGGTTTCACTGTGTTGGCCAGGCTGGTCTTGAACTCCTGGCCTCAGGTGATCCACCCACCTCGGCCTCCCAAAGCGCTGGGATTATGGGCGTGAGCCACCATGCCTAGTTGCTTTGTACTTTTAGAATGTGATATTGACTTTCAGAATTTAAACTTTGGAATTTCTTACAGTGGTTTAGATGTCACCTTTCCTAGGTATAGGACAGGTAGAGCTCTTGACTTTCTTTAAAATTTATTTTATTTTTTGAGACGGTGTCTTTCTCTGTTGCCTAGTCTAGAGTTGCACAGCTCACTGCAAGCTCTGCCTCCCGGGCTCAAGTGATCCTCCCACTTCAACCTCCCAAATATCTGGGACTACAGGCATACACAGGCATGCACCACCATGCCCAGCTAATTTTTGTATTTTTAGTAGAGACTGGGTTTTACCGTGTTGGCCAGGCTGGTCTCAACCTCCTGACCTCAAGTGATCCACCCGCCTCAGCCTCCAAAAGTGCTGGGATTACAGGCGTGAGCCATTGCACCTGACCTTTTTTTTTTGTTTAAAATAGAGATGGGGGTCTTGCTATATTGCCCAGGCTGGTCTCAAACTCCTGGCCTTAAACGATCCTGCCTCCTAAAGTGCTGGGATTACAGGTGTGAGCCACCATACCCGGCCCAAGCTCTTGACTTTTAGGCTTCCTCGTCCTGTTGACTTTTCTGTCACTAATTTCACAAGGCAGTATGGCCATGTTTTTAATTAAGTTATTTGATGGGCATACCCCTTTGCCTTGGAAAAGGGACTGCATTTATAACAAATGAACCATGAGTGACATACTTAAAAGTGAAGTAACATAGTATTTTAAGCAGCTTACCTGTTATTTAATATAATTCCCTAAGGAGAGCTTAGTATGGTGCTGTGTCACCCATGGGCCTATTAAAAATGGAATTCCTTTCTCTAATGTTGCGTAACACTTCCACCAGAAGAAGGAGGTGGTAGAGTATTTGAAATAATGATGATGTTAGCTGCTGCCCCTGTCCCTTTTCTGTAATATGGGAAACAAACTTCTGGCAGGCATCCTGGTTGGATCGTGGGTGGTGCTTGTCCGGCTGCCTCAAGGATCCGGCCTAGGGACATGTTCTTTGAGCACTTGATGTGAGAGTTTTATTTGTTTGTTTGTTTTAAATTTAACCCACACCCATGCAAACCATGTTCTCTATGCCAGGACCAGAATAACCCTGGCCAGGGCTCAAGAAAAACCTGGTAACAGACCTAAAATTAAATGCATGAACTCTGCCTGCCCTTTTGCATTTGCATTATGGTTTTTTGTTAGATACTCTTGACCATTTTTTTTCTCTTAGGAAAAGGCTGGGAAGGAGAAGCTTAAGTCATTACCTTAGGCACAGAGAGGGGATGGATGAGCTGTGAAGATTACTATTAATAAGTGGAGGTGGGACCAGTGCAAATTGTGCTGGGTGCGAGATTTTTTTTTTTTTTTTTTTTTAACTTAGCAATGAAGATGCTATGACAGTATCATTCACTGGCTTTATCTGAGCTATCCATAGTAATAGTCTTTTTTTTTTTT
>NW_012101698.1:6667986-6669132 GCF_000951045.1 Mandrillus leucophaeus
CAGTGGCGCAGTCTTGGCTCACTGCAAGCTCCACCTCCTGGATTCACCCCATTCTCCTGCCTCAGCCTCTCGAGTAGCTGAGACTACAGGCACCCGCCACCACGCCCGGCTAATTTTTTTGTTTTTTTGTATTTTTGGTAGAGATGGGGTTTCACCGTGTTAGCCAGGATGGTCTCCATCTCCTGACCTGGTGATCCGCCCGCCCCGGCCTCCCAAAGTGCTGAGATTACAGGTGTGAGCCACCGTGCCCAGAATGAAGTATTTCAAGTATACAGGACAGTACAGAAAAATAATATAGCAAACATCTATGTGTTATCACCAAAATGAAATGTTTATATTTTATTATTTCTGTGGATTTCTCTGCATTTGTACCACTTATATGAATCCCCACAATTTTGTGTGTATGTTAAAAATGGATATAATGTATCTGTCTATTGCCATTAAACAAAAATTAAGCATTATGTTTTTGAGATGTTTTCATACAGATCCACCCCATTCATTTGAACTGCTTTATAGTGTTCCTTTAATATGTGGATAAATATACCTCAACAGATGTATTTATTTATTTTACAAGATGGGGTCCCACTCTGTTACCCCGGCTGGTGTGCAGTGGCATGATCACAGCTGACTGTAACCCTGAACTCCTGGGCTCAAGCAGTCTTCCTGCTTCAGCCTCCCAAGTAGCTAGGACTACAGGTGCATGTCACCATGCCCAGCTAATTCTTAAATTTTTTGTAGAGATGGAGTCTGGCTATGTTGCCCAGGCTGGCCTCGAACTCCTGGCCCCAAGCAGGCCTCCCAGAGAGTGGGATTACAAGCATGAGCCACTGTGCCTGGCTCAATTTATTTATTTGTATTCATAGCGAGGGGCAGTTAATTTAATTCCACGTTTTAGCAGTTAGAAATAGAGTCACAATGAACACTTTTGTGACTGTTTTCTAATTGTTATTGGCATGTGGAGGAGTGCTGTTGACTTTCGTGCGTGTAGATCTTGTGTCTAGCAACTTTGCTGAGCTTGTTTTAGTTATTGCCGTTTGTAGATTTTCTTGCCTTTCCTAATATAGATAGTCATATCACAGCTGTTTCCTCCTTTTTAGCCCTTACATCTTTTGCCTACCATGTTAGTTTGCTAAGGCTGCTGTACTA
>NW_012101698.1:6669182-6670187 GCF_000951045.1 Mandrillus leucophaeus
GTCTTGCTGTGTTGCTCAGGCTGGACTGGAACTCCTGGGCTCAAGTGATCCTCCTGCCATGGCCATAGCATGGTCTTGACTTTGAGTGTGAACCTTCATCTGGTGCCAGTAAACATGGCTTGTTCAGCTGAATCTTCTTTTTTTTGTTTTGTTTTTTTGTTTTTTTCAAGAGACAGGGCCAGCTCACCCAGGCTGGAGTGCAGTGGCATGATCACGGCTCACTGCAGTCTTGAATTCCTGGGCTCAAGTGATCCTCCCACTTCAGCCTCCCAAATAGCTGGCACTGCAGGCCACTGTGTCCAGCTGTCATTTAGAATTTAATGTTTGCTTTTTTTTTTTGAGATGGAGTTTCATTCTTGTTGCTCAAGCTAGAGTGCAATGGCGCGACCTCAGCTCATTGCAGTCTCCACCTCCTGGGTTCAAGCAGTTCTCCTGCCTCAGCCTCCCGAGCAGCTGGGATTACAGGCACGCACCACCACGCCTGTCTAATTTTTTTTATTTTTAGTAGAAATGGGGTCTCATCATGTTAACCAGGTTGTTCTCAAACTCCTGACCTCAGGTGATCCACCTGCCCCGGCCTCCCTAAGCGCTGGGATTACAAGTGTGAGCCACCCGCCCAGCCAAGTGTTTGCATTTATATAGGCCTCAATGAGTTGGGGGGTTTGTTTTGTTTTGTTTTGTTTGAGGCAGAGTTTTGCTCTGTCACCCAGGCTAGAGTGCAGTGGCACGATCTCAGCTCACTGTAACCTCTGCCTCCTGGGTTCAAGTGATTCTCATACCTCAGCCTCCCAAGTAGCTGGAATTACAGGCATGCGCCACCAGTCCCAGCTAAGTTTTGTATTTTTAGTGGAGACAGGGTTTCACCATGTTGCCCAGGTTGATCACAAACTCCTGATCTCAGGTGATCTGCCTGCCTCGGCCTCCCAAAATGCTGAGATTATAGGCGTGCGCCACCACACCCAGCTGTTTTCTTTTATTATTATTACTATTATTATTATTATTATT
>NW_012101698.1:6673992-6675198 GCF_000951045.1 Mandrillus leucophaeus
CCGTGTTAGCCAGGATGGTCTCGATCTCCTGACCTCGTGACCCGCCCGTCTCGGCCTCCCAAAGTGCTGGGATTACAGGCTTGAGCCACTGCGCCCGGCCTCTTTTTTTTTTTTTAAGACAGGGGTCTGGCTTTGTTGCCCATGCTAGCATGCAGTGGCGTGATCATGGCTCACTATAGCCTCAACCTCCCCAGGCTCAGGGGATCCTCCTGCCTCAACCTCCCAAGTAGCTGGAACTACAGGCACGCCGCCATGTCTGGCTGATTTTTGTTATTTTCTGTAGAGATGGGGTTTTGCCCTGTTGCCCAGGCCCATCTCAAACTCCTGGACTCAAGTGATTCGCCTGCCTTGCCTTCCCAAAGTGCTGGGATTACAGACATGAGCCAGCCCCAGCCCCTCATCTCCTATTCTTATATGAACACCAGTTATATTGAATTAGGGCCCACCCTAATTAACTTAGGCCCACCTAAGTTAAAATGATGACCTCATTTTAACTTAATTACCTCTTTAAAAGCCTTATTTTCAAATATAGTCACATTCTGAGGTACTGGAGGTTGGGACTTCAAAATATAAATTTGGGAGGGGACACTATTCAGCCCCTAACATTGAATAATGCTGACTTGGCTCTCTAATTCACCATTGAATTAAAGCAATGAAAGTGGGTATCCTTGTTTTGTTCCTGACCATAGAGAGATTTTAAAGAGAATGCTCTTAAAATTTCGCCATTACAAGTGACAGTTGATGTCAGTTTCTAGATACTTTCACTAAGTTAAAGAAATTCCCTTTTGTAACTTGTCGGCTCTCAAGAATAGAACCGTTAGGGCCTGCCTTTGCCAGTTAAGCATTTTTGGCAGAAGGACTGCACAGATGATGATGTGTCCTTCCCACTGCATCCTATCAGGAAGCTCATGATGTCCGTCTGTCCGTGGCTTGGTTCAGGTGGTCTCTGCTGGCAAAGGTGATCTGCAGCTGCCAAGTCTGAAATGGTGTGCAGCTCTTGTTTCCCAGTGACCTTTGACCAGTGGTTTTTAAAACCCATGGATAATCCTTTTTTTTTTTTTTAAATTATACTTTAAGTTCTAGGGTACATGTGCATAACGTGCAGGTTTCTTACATATGTATACATGTGCCATGTTGGTGTGCTGCACCCATCAACTCGTCATTTACATCAGGTATAACTCCCAGTGCAATTCCTTCCCCCTCCCC
>NW_012101698.1:6676782-6679459 GCF_000951045.1 Mandrillus leucophaeus
TTCACGATACTGATTCTTCCTATCCAACCCATGGATAATCCTTACATTCATTGAATTAAAAAAAATTTAATGACTATTCTTTTCATTTCTAGAAATTGTTTAGTTATTTTTCTTGTCTACTTTGTCCTTCCCTCCTTCCATTCTTTATTAGTATTTTATTTGCTGGAATTCGGAATCTTTTTTTTTGGTTTTGTTTTGAGACAGTCTCACTCTGTCGCCCAGGCTGGAATACAATGGTGCGATCTCAGCTCACTGCGAACTCCGCCTCCAGGGTTCAAGCAATTCTCCTGCCTCAGTCTCCTGAATAGCTGGGACTACAGGTGTGCACCACCACACCTGGATAATTTTTAAAAATACTTGTAGGGGCTGGGTGCAGTGGTTCATACCTGTAATCCTAACACTTGGGGAGGCCAAGATATGGGCAGATTACTTGAGCTCCAGAATTAGAGACCAGCCTGGGCAATATGGTAAAACTCCATCTCTACAAAAAAATACAAAAAAAGGTTTTCGCTGCTTCTACTTACTTCTGTACAGTAAGACTAGACCACAGAGGGGTCCTTTGTACCTTCGCCCAGTTTTCTTCAGTGGTACATCCTACATAATTATGGTGCAATAGCAAAATGAGGAAATGGGCATGGGTGCTGTTAGTACAATCCATAGACCATATTCAGATCTCATCACTTCCATATGCACCCATTTGTGGGTGCATGTGTCTGGTTTCGTGCAGTTTTATCACATATATGGGTTATGTATCAAACATCACAATCAGGATAAAGAACTGTTCCACTACCTCACAGATCCCTAATGCTGCCCATTATAGTCATACCCATTTCTCTTCCCTCCTCCCCATCCCTAATACCAGTCAGCCACTAGTCTCTTCACCAGCTCTAGAATTTCATCATTTCAGTAATGCTATATAAATGGAATCATATGGCATGTAATTCTTGGGATTGGCTTTCTTCACTTACCGTAATTCTCCAAACTCTTGTGTATTTCAATAGTCCATTCCTTTTTATTGCTAAGTAGTAGTCCGCGGTATGGATGGACCACAGTTTGTTTAATCCATCCGAGGATCTTTTTAAAATACTTGTGGCTGGATGCAGTGGCTCACTTCTGTAATCCCAGCATTTGGTGAGGTCAAGGCGGGAGGATCACTTGACCCCAGGAATTCAAGACCAGACTGGGCAACATGGCAAAACCCTGTCTCTACGAAAAATACAAAAAACTAGCTAGGTTTGGTGGTGCACACCTGTAGTTCCAGCTACTTGGGAGACTGAGATCAGAGGATGGTTTGAGCCTGGGAGGCAGAGGTTGCAGTGAGCTGAGATTGTGCCACTGCACTCCAGCCTGGACGACAGAGCCAGGCCTTGTCTCAACAGTCAATCAGTCAATCAATAGTGTATTCCTGATATTAAAAAAATAAATAAAAATACTTGTAGCCAGGTACTGTGGCTCACACCTGTAATCCTAGCACTTTGGAAGGCTGAAGCAGGAGGATTGCTTGAGCTCAGGAGTTCAACACCAGCCTGGGCAACATGGTGAGACCTCGTTGCCCAGGCTTGTGTTGGGCAAAGGAAAAAAAAAACCTGGTGTCATGGCACATGCCTATAGTCCCAGCTACTCAGGAGACTGAGGCAGTAGGCCCACTTGAGCCTGGGAGTTCAAGGCTGCAGTGAGCTATGATTGCACTGTATGGATGACAGACCACCCCCTCCACTACTACCCACCTCCAAATACATTTTTTTTTTTTGAGATGGAGTCTCACTCTGTCGCCCAGTCTGGAGTGCAGTGGCAAGATCTCAGCTCACTGCAACCTCCACCTCCGGGGTTCAAGCAGTTCTCCTGCCTCAGCATCTGGAGTAGCTGGGATTACAGGTGTATGTCACCACACTTGGCTAATTTTTTATGTTTTTGGTAGAGAAGGGGTTTCATCATGTTGGCCAGGGTGGTCTCGAACTCCTGACCTCAAGTGATTGACCTGCTTTGGCCTCCCAAAGTGTTGGGATTACAGGCGTGAGCCACCGCATCCAGCCTACATCTTTCCCTTTTTTTTTTGAGACGGAGTTTTGCTCTGTCTCCCAGGCTAGAGTGCAGTGGCGCGATCTTGGCTCACTGCAGCCTCCGCCTCCCGGGTTCAAGCGATTATCCTGCCTCAGCCTCCTGAGTAGCTGGCACTACAGGTGTGTGCCACCACACCCGGCTAATTTTTGTATTTTTAGTAGAGATGGGGTTTCACCATGTTAGTCAGGCTGGTCTTGAACTCCTGACCTCATGATCCACCCGCCTCGGCTTCCCAAAGTGTTGGGGTTACAGGCGTGAGCTACAGCGCACAGCCCATCTTTTTTTAAACTATGTTTGTTTAATCATCACGTGTCTATTCATCTATCCACTTCTTTATGTATCTATCCACCTCTTGTTTTGTACACATTTCAAAGTAAACTGCAGACATCTGTATACTTATCTTTAAATATTTCGATATGTACATCATTAACTGGTGTTAAATATTTCTTTATAGCTTTTCCTCTTGATGGAAAGTTTACATACAATGAAATGTACACATTTTAAGTACATGTTCGCTGGGTTTTTTTTTTTTGAGACGGAGTCTCGCTCTGTTGCCCAGGCTGGAGTGCAGTGGCCGGATCTCGGCTCACTGCAAGCTCCGCCTCCCGGGTTCACG
>NW_012101698.1:6679794-6684160 GCF_000951045.1 Mandrillus leucophaeus
CAAAACCCTATCAAGATAGAGAATGTGCCCGGGCGTGGTGGCTCACGCCTATTATCCCAGCACTTTGGGGAGCCAAGGCTGGAGGATTGCTTGAACCCAGGAGTTCGAGATCAACCTGGGCAACATGGTGAAACCCCATCTCTACCAAAAATACAAAAAAATCAGCTGGGTGTGGTGGTGTGCACCTCTAGTCTCAGCTGCTTGGGACGCTGAAGTGAGAGGATTGCTTGAGCCCAGGAGGCAAAGGTTGCAGTGAGCCAGCATGGCACCACTGCATTCCAGCCTGGGTGACAGAGCCAGACCCTGTCTCAAAAAAAAAAAAAAAAGATAATGTTACGTTACCCCACCTGCCTCACATTGTGAATCAGTAGACTTGCAGTTGGGCCCAAACATGAGACATTTGTAAAAAGGTCCCTGATTTTGACGACTACCCTTTTAAATAAAGAACCTTGGGGATGCGAAAGTCCTCCTCCAGGTCAGCAGGCTTGTTTAAGGTGAGGCCATGTCCTCCGACCTCAGGGCTATGACTGCCGTTCTCACTTCTTCAAGGCCACCTCCATTTCCAGCAGGCAGGTGTGTCAGACAGTAAAATGGAAAGAACTGCTCAGTGAACACCCGTATAACCACCACCTTGACCTCAGCCAACATTATCTATATTGCTTTATCACAAACTGTCTATACAACCTTCCCTCCATCTGTCTGTCTGTCCAGCTTACTGTTGTGATGCATTTCACCAAATGCACTCTTAATCATTGCATGATCTCTTTTGTGATTTTGCTCTGAGGAACACAGACTTACAGAGTTAAAGCAAGGCTGGCAACCCATGTGAAAATGAGGAGAATCTGAACCTTTTCATTTGCTGCCATTGGGGACATGATGTGAATTGGCACCCTCTGACTTAGCTCCATGGGGCCTCTGGATTGAAAGTGAGGGAGGAGCCTCCTGAGGAAATGGACTGAAATTCCTGCCCTAGGTAGGCTGATTGCCTTCCCGAAGCTCTATTTATAGACCGCAGAGGAAATCTAGGGGGGTTGATCTCACTTCCCACCCCACTTAATGAAATTGGTTCAGGTGGGTGGCTAGAACCTTAAACACCAATTATCTAAATATACATATGAGGTGGGACTAGAGGGTCAGAAAAACATTTCTGTTCTCTAACTTGAGGACTCCAGCTAAAAACATAAAAATCGCCAATGGCTGGGCGCGGTGGCTCATGCCTGTAATCCCAGCACTTTGGGAGGCTGAGGCAGGTGGATCATCTGAGGTCAGGAGTTCAAGACCAGCCTGGCCAACATGGTGAAACCCCCTCTCTACTAAAAATACAAAAATTAGCCAGCCCTGGTGGCACACGCCTGTAGTCCCAGCTACCCAGGAGACTGGGGCAGGAGAATCACTTGAACCCGGGAGGCAGAAGTTGTAGTGAGCCAAGATCACACCACTGCACTCCAGCTATCTGCGACAGCGCGAAACTCCATCTCAAAAAAAAAAGAAAAAAGAAAGAAATTCGCCAGTGTCCAGTGGCTGTCACTATCAGGGGCTATTTGTGAGCTTCCCTGATGCCCATGATAGATGTGCTCCATGCTGTAAAACACATCCACCTATTCAATAAGCAGAGTGGACTCATGTAAGTAGTAATTTCCTCACAAGCTCGGAAAATGTCTCTTCATTTGTACTTTGGTATATACACATCACATTTTGGAGAAAGTCTAGACTTTAGAAAAGAGCCTTTAGGGTATTCCCAGGTTGTTCCTGGGCTCCTGTACTCCCCATTCAGGTCACCTCTGCTGGCTTTGGCTCATTGTGGCCACACAAGTTCTTCGTTACATATTCCCTTTGGTGATGGGAGTCTTCCCAAGCCCTGGTCAAAACTTTACTTTTCATATGAACTGTATATCTTCTCCTTCAGGGAATAGGACTGATCCCATTTGAGATTAGTTCTTCCTTCCTTGTTGACAATTGCCTTTGTCCTCCTACAAGGCCCTAAGCAAGGACCCTTAGTTCCCTCTGGTTTCGTGGTTCCTGTGAAAAAGGCAGAAGCCCGTGTGGAAAATCCTCATCCTGTTGTGTTTCAACAAGCAGAGTGCGTTTTGTCTTCCAGAGTGGGAAGGACCTTAACTGTGTTGACCAGAAGTGCAGTTCCTGGCTTCAGCCGTTTTGCTCTGGAGAAGGAAAATAAATGCAGTGACCTTTGTTGTGAGTGTAGGGTACTCTTGTTCTAAAAGTCCATTTGTGGTAAGGGGTGGCCCTGCTGGGAGAAGCTGACGCCACTTTGCCTCCCTGGCACCCTGCCTGTTCTGTCTGCTTTGTTGACTTTGGTGGCTCAAGGGACAAGCTAGGCACTGGCTCATCTTTTCCTGCCTGATTCTCTGGGCAAATTTCTCCGTAGGGTCTGCAGGGAAGTGGGGGAAAGCTGGGTATGGCCAGAGGGGAGATCACTATGTGGGCTTCTCAGTTCTCATGCTGGTCTGTGTCAGGTGCCTTTAATTCAGGGTCTAAGGAATCATTGCTTTTTACCCTAAGCAGCAATTTAATAATTTAGCCATCAGGTAATACTGGCACTTTGTGCTCCCCTGGCTGTTTTCTCAAGCTAAGTTCTGTGGTGGCGTTACTTGATTTCTCCTCTGATACTAATCCAGCCCTGGGAATTGGCCTTGCCTATTCACGTGGAGTGTGACGTTTCTAGGAATGTGGAAACTGCTCCATGGTGATGGTGCTTTGGCCTTCACTGCCCACATCACTGGGACCATCCCAGGCCTCCTTGTCTCTGTGTAACCTTTTTTACAGGTCAAGTCCAGACAGGAGGATCTGACTCTCTTCTTGGTCTTTTCTCCTGTATAGCTTTCTTGTTTTAGAGCAGAAATTAAAGGAGCAGGGTGTCTTGATGAAACTGTTACTGTGATCATATCAGCTTTCCAGAGCAAATTCAGAAAGAAGGCCCTTTGTAACAGGCAGAGTGGGTGGGCAAGCGTTCGTTTGTAAAGAGATGGCTTTCCTCTCCCAACAAGCAGAGCCAGGCATCACCCCATGCTGCATTGATGGAGGAAGTGAATTGAGAAGTGTGGGAACGTCATTTGGACTCTTCCTATTGCTCCCATTTTAATGCTTTCTAAAGGAACTGTTTCTCAGGTTTAAATAAAGTGGCAACACTGGCTAACTAGAACTTATTTATTTTTATTTATTTATTTTTGAGGCGGAGTCTTGCTCTATCGCCCAGGCTTACTAGAATTTAGAACCACTCCTTCATTTGTACGTATTTGTTCTGTCTTTCCAGTCCCCAGCATATGATTTAGAATCTCACCTTCTTGCAGCAGAACCAGTGCCCTGATTTAAGTTATTGGATGTCTTTGTTGTGAAGACCTTCATTCCAGCACTTTCCATACTACCAGCCCAGGAGTAGGTTGTGTTCTGTCCTCGAACATTGGAGTCTTGGGTAGACTGCAGGCCTGATGACAGACATTGCTCGTCTCCCTGTGAGAGGCCTTTTCCTTCCTTTGCCCACAGATCATTGTGGACACACCAGCTGCCTGCTTGGAGGAAGGAGCTCCTGCCTACCAGCCTGTGGAGTCTCATTTCTGCTGGAAAGGCATAAGAATGCTGCAGACTTGACCTCGGGACCCTACCATGCTTTCCAAGTGACCTTAGAGATTAAAGGTCTTTGATTTTACAGAAGAAAAACAGCATAAATACTCAGTCTTATGGGGGTAATTACTGCCTTTCCTACTAAAAGTAGCATTACCTGGGAAAGCCGGCCTTGTCTCCAACTGGACACATCCTTGAAGGACCAAGAGGGTCTTCTAAGAAAACCATCAATGTTTCTGTTCCAGTGTTTCCTCAGTAGACATTTGCCAACCAGTGACCCAAGCCTGACCTAAGCTGCTCAGAATTTAGCTCATTTCCTTTGCTGAGCAGGCATGTTGCATTTCTATGTAATCGGGCATATTTGCCATTGGAGAAAATTCTGAGGACCGTAATCATTTTAGCCATTAATAGCTGATGGTCAGTTCTGCAGGTGCCCCTGCCCGTATCACATTAAGACTCCTTTTTATATACAGTTCGAAGTTTAAGGATACATAAAGATGAATTGGAATCTTCTTTTTAAGAGTTATGGGCTTAAGGAAGTTGAACTGTAAAAGGATCACTTTCATTCTATACAGCCCAGCTTGCTAGCCAAGTGACTGTGTGTTCACTCACATTTTCATCAGGCAGCTCTGGCCAGAGGCCCTGAAAGGGTTGAGTATGGTGGAGGAGTCCATCGTTTTCAGTGACAGTACTGCTCATAAGTTCTAGTGGTTCTGAAAAGAATAGGTTTGAAAGTCAAGTATAATATTATGTATGATGTTGATGTTATGTGTGATGTTGATGTTAT
>NW_012101698.1:6685873-6686687 GCF_000951045.1 Mandrillus leucophaeus
TAGAGATGGGGTTTCGCCATGTTGGCCAGGCTGGTCTCGAACTCCTGGTCCCATGCAGTCCTCCCACCTCAGCTTCCCTGGGACTACAAGCATGTGCCACAATGGCCGCTCCTTTGCTTTCTGTGTGGGAGCATTTAGATCTGAGGAGTGCTGTGGCTGGTCCCTTGAGGTGGGCTGTTCTCATCCATTATGTGCAACTTTTTGTACTTTGGCTTTCAGTAGCTTTGCTTGCAAGGAGCCCTCTAAGAATAACAATAACTGTTAGACCCAAGGATTATTTCCCTAAACCTGCTGGCCCAACACTGTTGTAGGCAGCAGGAACTAAGGGGAAGAACAGAGTGGCCAAGGCCTCTCGAAAGAATGAGATAAATTGTTAAAGATGGGACAACTACTCTAGACCAGAAATGACTGCCATAGTGGGGATCAATTAAAGGGGAATCAGAACCCTATTGGACAATAGGGCTCCCAGCACTTGGGCAGAAAGTAAGCAGCAAACCTCATCGCGCTGCTTTGGAAAAGGGGTTTGGGTTGAATTTGGTAACCTGACGACAGACGAGGCAGAGGGTAGATGGCAGTGGGTGTTGGTACTCATCTTGCTCTGCTGGTTGGACTCAGGAGAGTTGTTTCACATCCTCGTGGTTCCTTTCCATTTCGCCTTTAAATAAATCGGTCTTACGCCCCAGGATATGAGCTGGGCTTTTTGTGTGCCTTAGTTGAGCGTGTTTGACCACCTTGTGTTTTCCTTGGACTGTTGATGAGCTGCTGCCAAACGTTTCCCCTCCAAGGGGCTGCTACCCGCTAGGCTTTTCATACT
>NW_012101698.1:6689012-6693182 GCF_000951045.1 Mandrillus leucophaeus
TGTGATGTTGATCTGGTATTGGTCCTCTGACAAGAATGGAAACTATATGTTTGGACAAAGATACTGAAGTTACAGATACTGAAGTTTACAAGTATGATGTGAGAGGATAGATCTTCATTTTCATTCTGAGGACTTGGCTCATGGGCAATACTTTTTTTTTTTTTTTTCCTTTGAGATGGAGCTTTCCTCTTGTCGCCCAGGCTGGAGTGCAATGTCATGATCTCAGCTCACTGCAACCTCCGCCTCCTGGGTTCAAGTGATTATCCTGCCTCAGCCTCCCAAGTAGCTGGGATTACAGGTGTGTGCCACTACGCCTGGCTAATTTTTGTATTTTTAGTAGAGATGGGGTTTTACCATGTTGGCCAGGCTGGTTTTGAACTCAGGACCTCATGTGATCCACCCGCCTTGGCCTCCCAAAGTGCTGGGATTACAGGCCTGAGCCACCGTGCCCGGCCAGGAAAAGACTTTTTAATGCCACTAGATTCCTCTCCTGATGCATTCAGGCCTGTGGCATCCTCCAGTTCAGTGTCTTGGATAGCTGGTATTACAGATTTAGATTCTTGTTTTGATGGACATTTCTCCATACAGAGTACCGTGATGCTGTTGCATTTTCTTTCAGATTTGTTCAGAATCTCCTGGGGGTTTCTCTCATTCAGAATCAGGTACCACCAGGGCATCTTGAAATACCGCCACCCTGCCATCCTGCTGCATGTCCCTGCTCCTTTGACTGCAGTATAGTTCACATGCTTGTTTCTTGCTTATTCATGCCAGATTTCTAATCTAAATGGAATTTAGTAAGGTTATTCTAATACAAATACAGATGGCAACACAGTTTTGTTTTCTTCTTTGCTCTGCTAGAATCACCAGGTTTGATTAACACTTGGAGATTTTTTTTTAACGTATTGATTTGGTCCTGGATGAAGAGGTGCTAGATTAAGAAAAGCTTCTTAAGGAGCAATTTATTCCTTAGCCAGGGGCTTGGCCTGTTTGGTATGGCAGAGTGACCAGATTCATTCTGGTCTTTCAGGTGCTATCTTGATCTCTTTCATTTTTATAAATAAGGGATTCATCTTCCCTGGCCTCAGTATCGTCATAACAGCTGCTCTGCAAGGAAGTCGATGGAATTGGTTCTTTCCTTCTGCCTTGGAAACTACTATTTATTTTTCATTTTTATTTTTTTGAGAGTTTCGCTCTGTCACCCCAGCTGGAGTGCAGTGGTACAATCTCAGCTTACTGCAACTTCTATCTCCCAGGTTCAGGCGAGTCTCTTGCCTCAGCCTCCCGAGTAGAGTGGCCGGGATTACAGGTGTGCACCACCACACCTGGCTAATTTTTGTATTTTTAGTAGAGATAGGGTTTTACCATGTTGGCCAGGCTGGTCGTGAACTCCTGACCTTAGGTGATCCACCTGCCTCAGCCTCCCAAAGTGCTGGGATTACAGGTGTGAGCCACCATGCCCGGCCAGAAACTGCTATTTAGACATGGGCTGTGTGTGGAGAAAAGTAGGGACCACTGCTATTGTAAACCTTCTCAACAAATAAGAGGCCTGAGACAGAACCCTATTCCATCCTTTCTGGTCCTCTAAATACACTGATACTTGACCTGCCCTTTTTCCTTTGCTTTCTTTCTTGTTTGCTTGCTTTCTTGCTTGCTTTCTTTTTTAAATTTTATTTTATTTTATTTTATTCTTTTAGAGATGGGAGTCTCACTCTATTGTCCAGGCTGATCTCGAACTCCTGGTCCCATGCAGTCCTCCCACCTCAGCTTCCCTGGGACTACAAGCATGTGCCACAATGGCCGCTCCTTTGCTTTCTGTGTGGGAGCATTTAGATCTGAGGAGTGCTGTGGCTGGTCCCTTGAGGTGGGCTGTTCTCATCCATTATGTGCAACTTTTTGTACTTTGGCTTTCAGTAGCTTTGCTTGCAAGGAGCCCTCTAAGAATAACAATAACTGTTAGACCCAAGGATTATTTCCCTAAACCTGCTGGCCCAACACTGTTGTAGGCAGCAGGAACTAAGGGGAAGAACAGAGTGGCCAAGGCCTCTCGAAAGAATGAGATAAATTGTTAAAGATGGGACAACTACTCTAGACCAGAAATGACTGCCATAGTGGGGATCAATTAAAGGGGAATCAGAACCCTATTGGACAATAGGGCTCCCAGCACTTGGGCAGAAAGTAAGCAGCAAACCTCATCGCGCTGCTTTGGAAAAGGGGTTTGGGTTGAATTTGGTAACCTGACGACAGACGAGGCAGAGGGTAGATGGCAGTGGGTGTTGGTACTCATCTTGCTCTGCTGGTTGGACTCAGGAGAGTTGTTTCACATCCTCGTGGTTCCTTTCCATTTCGCCTTTAAATAAATCGGTCTTACGCCCCAGGATATGAGCTGGGCTTTTTGTGTGCCTTAGTTGAGAGTGTTTGACCACCTTGTGTTTTCCTTGGACTGTTGATGAGCTGCTGCCAAACGTTTCCCCTCCAAGGGGCTGCTACCCGCTAGGCTTTTCATACTTGAGTATAAACAACTAGATACTGGCCTTGATCCCCAGCTGTGTGAGCATCTGGGAGCAGTGAAGGAAGCCTCAGAATGTGTCAGGTCTGCCTGCTCTAGGAAGAGCCCGAGAAACTGCCCACTGTTAGGACTGTTTTCAGAGTAGCTGTCAGGACTTTGCAGCTACCCTTCACCCTTGTAGGCTTGGCCCCAGATATCTTGGATTTTCTTTTTTCTTCTCTTTACCTTTCTTTTCTTTTCTTTTTTTTTCTTTCTTTTTTTTTTTTTGAGAAAGAGTCTCACTTTGTCCCCCAGGCAAGCTGGAGTGCGGTGGCGCAATCTTGGCTCACTGCAACCTCCACCTCCTCGGTTCAAGCGATTCTCCCGCCTCAGCCTCCCAAGTAGCTGGGACTACAGGCATGCACCACCACACCTGGCTAAGTTTTGTATTTTTTGTAGAGACAGGGTTTCACCATGTTGGCCAGGTTGGATATCTTGGATTTTCAAAAAGAACAGCATGATGAATTCTGATCAAGCATAAGAAATCTCAGATGCAGTGGGGGTATCAGAGAAAACTACCCATTTTCTTACTTTTGTTTGTGGTGAAATGGCTCATATCTCCTAGGAACCGGTTTTTCAGCCCTCAAAAAGACTCACATCTATCTCTTGGAGTTTGTTCTCAGGTCTTATCTGATCCTTCCATTTCTGAATGTGAGCAGTGTTTGGAGCCAAAAGTTCAAAGTTTTTACTCTACCTGTAATGTTTGGAAATTGTATAAATCAATTTAAACGTGGACTAAAGGTCTTAGGCTGATGGATTTGACTGCTCCTTTCTCTCCTTCAGGCTGGCTTTGTTTCATTTGACCCTTGAAGTCACATTCTTTATGTTCCTTCATCTCATTTCTCTCTTCACTCCTTTGCAAAGTCTAGGGAATGAGACAGACAGTTTGGCTGGATTTTATGACTAGGCCTGGTTTGATTATTTGGTACAGCCCAGGATATTAGGAGCTTCTCTCAGTTGTAGGAAACCCAGGAGCACTTGGACTTGCTGTTATAAACCAAGGTGATGTGACAGTTTTCTTGTCTTTTCTTTTTTTTTTTTTTGAGACGAGTCTCACTCTGTCACCCAGGCTGGAGTGCAGTGACACAATCTCGGCTCACTGCAACCTCCGCCTCCCGGGTTCAAGAGATTCTCCTGCTTCAGCCTCTGGAGTAGCTGGGACTACAGGCGCATGCCACCACACCCAGCTAATTTTTGTATTTTTAGTAGAGACGGGATTTCACCATATTGACCAGTCTGGTCTCAAACTCCTGACCTCGTGATCCACCCACCTCAGCCTCCCAAAGTGCTGGGGTTATAGGCGTGAGCCTCTGTGCCCGGCTGACAGTTTTCTGAATTAGGGTAGTCCCACCTTGCCTGTGGCAGGAGCAGGGAAATATATCCTATCTCTACATTTGAGCACCATGACCGTGAAATCGACCCTAGCATACCAGACTCAGAAAATACATATATATTTTTTTAAGACAGTTTCACTCTGTCACCTAGACTTGGAGTGCAGTGGTACGATATCGGCTCACTGCAATGTCTGCCTCCCGGGTTCAAGTGATTCTCCTACCTCAGCCTCCCAAGTAGCTGGTAGTACAGGCACACACCACCATGCCCGGCTAATTTTTGTATTTTTAGTA
>NW_012101698.1:6693232-6722528 GCF_000951045.1 Mandrillus leucophaeus
TTCATCTCATTTCTCTCTTCACTCCTTTGCAAAGTCTAGGGAATGAGACAGACAGTTTGGCTGGATTTTATGACTAGGCCTGGTTTGATTATTT
Source organism: Mandrillus leucophaeus (assembly GCF_000951045.1). NCBI lineage: Eukaryota > Metazoa > Chordata > Mammalia > Primates > Cercopithecidae > Mandrillus > Mandrillus leucophaeus. The sequence continues at coordinate 6,693,327 of NW_012101698.1, forward strand.
GGTACAGCCCAGGATATTAGGAGCTTCTCTCAGTTGTAGGAAACCCAGGAGCACTTGGACTTGCTGTTATAAACCAAGGTGATGTGACAGTTTTCTTGTCTTTTCTTTTTTTTTTTTTTGAGACGAGTCTCACTCTGTCACCCAGGCTGGAGTGCAGTGACACAATCTCGGCTCACTGCAACCTCCGCCTCCCGGGTTCAAGAGATTCTCCTGCTTCAGCCTCCGGAGTAGCTGGGACTACAGGCGCATGCCACCACACCCAGCTAATTTTTGTATTTTTAGTAGAGACGGGATTTCACCATATTGACCAGTCTGGTCTCAAACTCCTGACCTCGTGATCCACCCACCTCAGCCTCCCAAAGTGCTGGGGTTATAGGCGTGAGCCTCTGTGCCCGGCTGACAGTTTTCTGAATTAGGGTAGTCCCACCTTGCCTGTGGCAGGAGCAGGGAAATATATCCTATCTCTACATTTGAGCACCATGACCGTGAAATCGACCCTAGCATACCAGACTCAGAAAATACATATATATTTTTTTAAGACAGTTTCACTCTGTCACCTAGACTTGGAGTGCAGTGGTACGATATCGGCTCACTGCAATGTCTGCCTCCCGGGTTCAAGTGATTCTCCTACCTCAGCCTCCCAAGTAGCTGGTAGTACAGGCACACACCACCATGCCCGGCTAATTTTTGTATTTTTAGTAGAGATGGGGTTTCGCCATGTTGGCCAGGCTGGTCTTGAACTCCTTGACCTCAAGTGATCCACTTGTCTTGACCTGCCAAAGTTCTGAGATTACAGGCGTGAGCCACTGCAACCGGCCGGAAACTTGGATTTTAATCTTGGCTGCACCTTTGATTTTAATGGTAGACTTCTGAGGTCATCTCTGTTTTTCCCCTGTACTATCAGGGTACTAGAGTTTTATAACTGCATGAGGAGGAGGAGGAGGCTAAGAAAATGGGGAAGGAAGTTCTCAAGAAGGCTGTGCAGTGGCGACTCCCCTTCACGGGACACTAACGAAGTCAGACCCTAATATGAAGCTCTGATTTAAAGATTTTTTTTTTTAAATTTTTGTGGGTACATAGTAGGTATACATTTTTATGGGGTACATGAAATGTTTTGATACAGGCGTTCAATGTGAAATAATAAGCAGGTCATGGAGAATGGGGTATCCATCCCCTCAAGCATTTATCCTTTGAGTTACGAAACAGTTACACTCCTTATTTTAAAATATGCCATTAAGTTATTAACTGGCCATAGTCACCCTGTTGTGCTATCAAATAGTAGGTCTTATTCATTTTTTCTATTATTTGGCACCCATTAACCATCCCCGCCTCCCCCTACACCCCCACTACCCTTCCCAATCTTTGGTAACCATCCTTCTACTCTCTGTGTCCATGAATTCAATTGTTTTGGTTTTTAGATCCCACCAGTAAGTGAGAACATACAATGTATGTCTTTCTTTTCCTGGCTTATTTCACTTAACATAATGATCTCCGGTTCCATTCATATTGTTGCAGATGACTGTATCTCACTCTTTTTTATGGGTGAATCGTACTTCATAGTGTATATGTACCATGTTTTCTTTATCCATTCATCTGTTGATGGACAGCTCTGATATTTTTGCCAGCATGTGTGTGTGATGGCAAAGTTACCTGGGGAAGAAGACATAAGAAGTATGGGACTTCTCAATTCATCCCTGCACCACAGTATGACTTTCACTCCTCCAGGTTTCTTAACACGAGTCGTCTTGCCACCAGCTTGGTTTAAGGTGCTCATCTGAGGAACCAGGTGCTTTGCGTCAGCTTCTGACCTGGCCGAGACCTTTTACTGACAGTTGGGCCAGGTGTAGTAGAGTTGGGAGAGGCTCCCTTGCCCAAGAACCTGCTGCCGAGACAGTAGAAGATGGTGGTTTATATTGTATTTCCCTCAAGGTAATCTGTGAGAGAAGCTTAAAATTAGGTTACACTTTTGACTTGACAAGTGTCAATGAAAAAATATTCATGTTCTCGTTGTTATGCTGCAAGATCTAAGCCAAGTGAGAAATCTAAGCAAATGGTTGTTCAATCACTTCAGAAGAATTGAGACAACTTACAGAACTTGCTTTGACAGAGCTGTTCCAGCTCATTTGTAATAACATGCTTAGAACCTTCTGCATTCAAGAGCATATCAGAAGAAGGGAACGCCTGGTCGTTGTCTCCCTGGGAAGCAGCGTGGAGCACAGCCCCGGGAGATGAAGGTAGCAGAGGCCCATGCCCATCGAGCACCAGCCTCTCAAGGCATCTCTGAAGGCAGCTGAGAAGTTTCCATCGACAGTGGCTCATGGCCAGTGCTCTGACCTTTTGCTAAAGTTGGCAGTTGCTGAAGTGAAATGAATTCTTTATCAGAAAGAGTCAATTAAAAGAGCTAAGTCAGGCCGGGCGCGGTGGCTCAACCCTGTAATCCCAGCACTTTGGGAGGCCGAGACGGGCGGATCACGAGGTCAGGAGATCGAGACCATCCTGGCTAACATGGTGAAACCCCGTCTCTACTAAAAAGATACAAAAAACTAGCCGGGCGAGGTGGCGGACGCCTGTAGTCCCAGCTACTCGGGAGGCTGAGGCAGGAGAATGGTGTGAACCCGGGAGGCGGAGCTTGCAGTGAGCTGAGATCCGGCCACTGCACTCCAGCCTGGGCGACAGAGCGAGACTCCGTCTAAAAAAAAAAAAAAAAAAAAAGAGCTAAGTCAAAGAGAGTGCAAATGTGGACTGTCTTTACCTTTCCACAGCAGCTTTGGCCGCATGCCCCCAAGCTCCCTTTGTCATCTATGTGTATAGCAGGGTTACCCAGGAGGAGCAGGGATGCCCCCTTATCAGGCTTCTCTTGGCCGCCTGCAGCAAGATGAATGTTCCTGCGGTCTTCAGTCTTTCATGTCTTTGTGAGAGCCTCCGTACGTCACGCCACTGTGGGTGATGGAGGCTCATACCGGGTGGGGCTGGTGCTTGCTAGGAGAGACGTCTGGAGGGCCTGGCCGTATGCCACACATGGGAGGAAAGAGGAGGAATCTTCTAAGTTATAGGCTGTGTGTGAATAGCAAGTACCCCCTTGCCTTTTCTAAAACAGACTTTTTTTAAGTGAGGTGTCAGTTCTGACAATATTATAGAACATTTACCATGTGGGAGGCCTTGGGGCTTCCCAGCCTCTTTTGCTCACCTGGAGATAGTGCCCCCTTTCTTCAGAGCGGAAATTCCGGAACTTCCCCTTGAGGAGACCTGTGGTAGGAAAGAAACATGACAATAATCTCTAACTTTCCAGAGGCTTTATAATGGGAAGGAAACTTAGAGGCATAAGCCTCACTTTACAAGTGAAAACAGGAGACAAAGCTAAGATTTGTGCAGAGTCATGCGAGTGGTTAGGGACAGGCCTGGATGAAAACGTACCTGCTCTCAGCTCCCCACGTAGCCCTGCTTGCCCTGCGCCACGCCAGCAGCAAGCTGGGTGTTCACAGGTGGACTCTGGAAAGCCCCAGGTCATTCCTCCCACCCTGATCTTCAGGGAGTGCCTTCAGCGAGGCCCGAGCAGACCCTCTAGCCTGCCTGTGGTGTGTGCACATTCCTGGAGGTGAGGGTTTAACTCCAGCCTAGATTTGGGGTGGGCGCCACCAGCCAGGCCCCACCTGTTTTACTTTATCTCCCTTCATCTCTGACATCTTCCACCTCCATCCTGCTTGGCATCCAGGGCGCTGCATTCAGTGTTTGCTGTGGATAGGTGTGCATGGCATTTAGCTTTGGAAAAATACATGGTGATATTTTGTTGGCGTGTTTTTAATTTTAGCCCAAATACCTTGATCTACTCTTAAAAGTATTTGAATTAATAAATCAAGGAAGACACTACTGGTAGTTTCTAGAGTGAGTGATGATGTTTGTGAAGTTACTGTGTGAACTCTGAAATTCAGTGGCTGTCAAGGGAGGTGAATGCTTGCTAGCACCTTGCAGACGTGCACCCGCCACTAAGCTCTGTGAGTGCAAGACTCAGAGAAGGAATGAGAGGAGGGAAAACTCCAGGCACAGCACAGTCGCTGCCTTTGTTCAGCAACGAGGAGAGAAAAGTGGCCTTTTGGGTTGGCTGTGACCTCCCTGTGTGTGTCTGCCCCCCTCATGCTAGGCGGCACTAGAGAATTATTGGAGATAGTCTCCTGGCTTAGGATTTTTGTTAAAATACAGGGCTCCATTCTTGATATTTCTTTTCTTTTTAAAGAGACAGGGTTTTGGCCTGGTGCAGTGGCTCACGCCTGTAAATCCCAGCACTATGGGAGACTGAGGCAGGCGGATCACTTGAGCTCAGGAGATCGAGACCATCCTGGCTAACATGGTGAAACCCCGTCTCTACTAAAAAAATACAAAAAACTAGCCGGGCGAGGTGGCGGACGCCTGTAGTCCCAGCTACTCGGGAGGCTGAGGCAGGAGAATGGTGTGAACCCGGGAGGCGGGGCTTGCAGTGAGCTGAGATCCGGCCACTGCACTCCAGCCTGGGTGACAGAGTGAGACTCCGTCTCAAAAAAAAAAAAAAAAAAAAGATGCTTAGAGCCAGAGGTTCATGGGATTAAATGCAACAATGTAAATAAATCTCCCAGAAACCTGCCTGGCACATAGGAGTGGCTCTAGAAATGTGGCCTGCCGCTCTGGTTTTTTCTTCCTCCTACTCACCCGCCCCGCTCCATGGAAGAGCTAAATGAGCAGTGGACTCAGAGCTGCTGTGGAGAGAAGAGACCTTTTCAGGCTGCCCCTGGCCCTTCTTGTAATACCTGACACCCTGTGTGTCTTGTATCAAGGAAAGCCAGAGAGGGCTTTTCGGAAGAACCGACTGCTGGGCCCTGCCCCGGCTCTCCCTGCTGCTCCCTCAGCAGCGGGTGTGCCGTCCTTTGCCCCTCACAGGGCCCAGCAAACCAGCAGGTGCATGGGGTTGCAAACCTGGTCCTGCAGGAATGTAGAGTAGGCCTATCTCGCCACACTTCACTTGAGAGATAGGCCGTGTCCCTGTGATCCTTGCTAAGTAACTCTTGTGTGTTCAAATAAGGAAAAAAGGGAATGTGTTTTCATGGAACGAGAAATTATACTAATTCCACTGCCTTGGTAATTGTAGTATTATAAGTGATATCTGGCAGCCAGAGCTGAAGACAACGAAAAGCAAAAATGGTAAGAAAGCTTGGGGGAGGCTGTTCACGTCTTACTCTAGTATAGTCACCCAACCCAGAGGCGCCTGCGGCTGAGGCTCCTGCACTGGGGTTGGCAGGTCAGCCCTGCGTGTTGCAGAGTTGGACGTGTTAGCACCTCCCTGAGACGGGGATACCTTAGACCACTGCTGTGGACAGCAACGCCTCAAATCCTCCAGGGTTTTGTTGTTTTGTTCTGGCCAGAGCCACGCTCTAGCCGTTTGTTACTTATGCCTTTGTAGTAGCAGTGCCAACTATTGTGACGTTTAGCTGAGATCCAGGGATAATTAGGGTAGGGATTAGGGTGTGGGGCGACTTGTTTTTAATTAATTATAAAAGTAATTTGAGTTCATCGTCACAAAATCAAACAATATAGAGAGCTTAAAGCTAAAGGTGTTATCCCTTCTTCTGCCCTGGTCTCCCTGCTCTTGGGTGACCAGGTAGCCCTTGTGAAAACATGGGTGTGTATGCTCAGAAGTGTATCCTTCCTTATGCGTATGCAAGCAGGAATGGGTTTTGTTTGCTAAGGGTGTCACATTCTTGGTGTCTGTAACTTGCTTTTTTCCCCTTTAATTCAATTTGTGGACAAGTCAGTATATGGAAGTTTTACCCTTTTGGGGGCTACCGGTAGCCCCTCCTGTGGACACTCCACCAATTATTAGCCAGATCACGATTAACCTTAGAGACAAGAGGACTGTTGGAAAGTCCTGCATGTGGAAGCCACTGCTGCTCCTCTTGTCAGGTGACTTTTTCCGAGTCCTGCACCTGTTGGGAGAGCTCCTCTGGAGAGCAGGAGTGTGTGGACTTGGCCAAGCACCAGGAAGGGAAGGTAGTAGTGCAATGCCAAACCGCAGGGTCAGAAGGCATCTCTGCAGCTGGGCTCCAAACTTGTTTCCCATTCAGTTCCAGAAGTTCAGGGGTAGAGACAAGAGTTTGGAGGCTTGCTCTTTGAAGAAACTGAACACTACAGAAAAAAGACTAAAGAGATACTAATGTTTAATCACAAATGAAACAGCCCCCTGGTGCCTCTGTTACAAAAACCCCAAATAAAGTCAGATAACTGACCTAATAGTGTATTGAGGACATATATTACAAATACTGTTTTCCCCCAAAATACAAGACTGGTTCAACATCAGAGACCCTGTTACATCAATAGACCAAAGGAGGGGAAAATATGATTATCTCATTTGATGCAGAAAACAAATTTGATGAGTTCAGTACCATTTTATGTTTAACATTCTCAATAAAATATTGACTAAGGAACATTTAATTTGATTTTAAAATCCTGTACCAGAAATCTACAGCAAACATTGCATTCAATGGAAGATTTTTTTTTTTTTTTGAGACAGAGTTTTGCTCTGTCACCCAGGCTGCAGTGCCTTGGTGTGATCTCGGGTCACCGCAACCTCCACTTTCCGGCTTCAAGCAGTTCTCCTGTCTCAGCCTCCCGAGTAGCTGTAAGGCATGTGCCACCACACTTGGCTAATTTTTGTATTTTTAGTAGAGATGGAGTTTCACTGTGTTGGCCAGGCTGGTCTCGAACTCCCAGCCTCAGGTAATCCACCCGCCTCGGCCTCCGAAAGTGCTAGGATTACAGGCGTCAGGCGTGAGCCACCACGCCCAGCCTAGATCTAGTATTATAAAATGATAATCTTCCTTTCTCATTTACTTAGAAATTCAATGCTATTTCAGTAACTGGGGGGTAACAAATTACTCCAAAACTTAATAGCTTAAAACAGTAATAATCATTCTCTCTCACAGTTTTTGTGAACCAAGCACTTGAGAGCAGCTCTGCCAGGCATTTTTTGGCTTTCGAAGCCTCTCTTGAGGTTGCAGTCAGATGGTGGCTGTGGCTGCGACCATCTCAAAGGCTTTTCACTCACATGCCTGATGCCTGGTCTGGGAAGACTCAAGCAGTTTGGAGCTGGGACAGCTGCAGTTCTCCGTCATCTGTTTATGTGTACGTTTTCCATGTGATCTCTCCAATGTGGTGCCTTCTGGGTCACTGCACTAAGTACGTGTTGACTCAGGGCTCCCATAGCCCTTGGCCCAAAAGAGAACCAAGTAGAAGCCATTTTGCCTTTCTGACTGCCCCTTGGAAGTCACACAGCATCTGCCACATTCCGTTGGTTGAGGCAGGTGGGAAGGTCACTCTAGGTACAAGGGAACATAGACCCCATGTCTTGATAGAGGAGTGTTAATATCACTTTGTAAGAAGGTCATGTGGGATGAGATATATATTGGTGCAGCTATCTTTGGAAAATACAGTCTGCTACAAGTAAAACCCATTCAGAATTCTAATTGGATTTTTTTGAAGAAATCTTATTTTTAAATGCATTTGGATTAACTAAGTTAAACTTCAGAAAGAAGAGAAAAGGAAACTTTAACCTTCCAAGCCATCTGCGCAAAAACAGGTAATAGACAAATGAAATAGAATAATGATCTCAGAGGAAGACCCATATATATACGGGAATTTAATATATGATAAAGGGGGGCACCAGGAATCAATGGGAAAAGGATGGACTACTTAATAGGAAATGTTAGGAGAATTGACTAATTAAAATGGAGAAACATAACTGGATCTGCACAGAATATTATACACAATGGTATACTCTAGAAGGGGTTAAAGACCTAAATGAGAATGGTAACACCACAAAATTAATACATCTCTTATCTACAAATCTGAAATCCAGAAAGCTCTGAAAACTAAATGCTTTTTCTTAACCCACATGGCAGCAAAACTTGAGCTGAGGTGAAGCTATTTATAATTATTTATTTGTCCTGCTTAATGTGAATATCATATAATTCACTGCAGTTTTAAAAAAACTATTATTATAAAAACTTTCATTCAGAAAAATTTTAAAATAGTATGAAAGGGCCAGGCACAGTGGCTCATGCCTGTAATCCAAGCATTTGGGGAGGCTTAGGTGGCAGTATCACTTGAGGCCAGGAATTCAAGACCAGCCTGGCCAGGAAGAGCGAGACCTTGTCTCTACAAAAAAAAAAAGAAAAAAAAAAAGCTGGGCATGGTTGCATGCACCTGTAGTCTCAGCTACTCCGGAGACTGAGGTGGGAGGATTGCTTAAGCCTTGGAGGTCAAAGCTGCAGTGAGCTGTGATCACGCCACTGTAATCACGCCACTGTACTCCATCTTTGTTGACAGAGCAAGACCCTGTCTCAAAAAAATCATGAACCAATTAACCCTGGCCCGGCCAGGGTCTCAGTTTGCAGGGGGGCACAAGCAGTAGAGCACCTGTGCTGCTGTGGCCAATCCCTTCCTCTGGCAGCAGAGTGGGGAGTGGGTTCTGATCCATACCTACCGCTCCTTTTTCACGGATTGTCTAGTTAATTGGTTTTGCCTATTAAAGCCAAACTCAAATATTTGTCCAAAAAGCTACAGACCCAGTGATCCTGCTGTATAGCAGGACCTTTGGAGGAAGACTACCCCAGGTGCGTGTGAGGGCCTCTGAGACCAGCTGCCACAGTGGATGAGCAGGGCTGGAGCTGGCCCTGGGGTCTAGCATCTGTGCAACAAGCTCCTCACCACTTCTGTAGACACACAGCCCACCACCTCTAAGGCACGAAATGAAATCGCCCTGATCCACACTTAAAATTTGGCCCTAGTAGCCAAGGCCAGAGAACACACTTCCTTTTCACCCAACATCTATTCATTTACTTGTCTGAGTCTTTTTTTTTTTTTTTCCTCTTCTGTGAAATGGGCCAGAAGTTCCTCACTCAATTATTTTGGGTGCATTAAAAAATATGAGGGTCCCAACCTGTCGTCCCTTGCTTCATTCAGAAAATGAATGGAATCAAGTTGATGCCCGAGGAACATCAAAGGGACCCAAGAAAGTCAGAAAAATGGTACTTTCTGCTGCTTTTTAGCCAAAGGGGTGAACAGGGTTAATTGGCTCATCATTGTAAAGATCTGAGTTGTTCAACCAAAGTTAGGAGGCAATCTTTTGGTAGCACTATTGCCTTTTCAGAAAAGGAAAAAAAAAAAAAAAGGAAGGCAAGAAGAGTTGCTTTGCACATAGACATCTCCAGTTTGGGAACATCATTTGTTTGGTGGGGGGGTTATTTTTTCCTCTGACCCTGCTGTAAATATTCTTCACTGCTCTCTTCTATTTCGTGTATCCACCATCTTTGCCCAAGTGTTTAACTCTTCCCTTAAATGGTTTCCCTTCAGACTTAGTCTTGGATCTTTGTACATTCTCCTGGAGTGGGCTCATCTGGGCTTTTGTTTTTTGAGACAGTCTCGCTCTGTTGCCCAGGCTGGAGTACAGTGGCGTCATCTAGGCTCACTGCAACCTCCACCTCCCGGGTTCAAGCGATTGTCCTGCCTCAGCCTCCCGAGTAGCTGGAACTACAGGCGGGCACCACCACGCCCAGCTAATTTTTGTATTTTTAGTAGAGATGGGGTTTTGCCCTATTGGCCAGGCTGTCCTCGAACTCCTGACCTCGTGATCCAGCCGCCTCAACCTCCCAAAGTACTGGGATTACAGGTGTGAGCCATTGTGCACAGCCTCATCCAGGCTTTTTAAAACTGTTTGTATCCTAATCCATATCTCCAGTCCAGATCTTCCCTCTGGGCCTCAGCCCCTCGCACCAGAGAAACCAGCTGTCTTCACTTACATGTTTTTCACATTCCTAGAACTTGGTATGCCCCAAACTGTACCATCATTTTCAACCCTGCCCTCTTTCTAGCATCCCATTCCCCTTGTAGAGTTCATGTCTCTGCGAAAACCACCATTTACCCAATTGCCCAAGCAAGCCGCTTGAATATCATTAACTTCTACACCCCTAATTCTCTGACTTCTAGGCTAATAACATGTCCAAGAGAGTAAACCCTTTAAAAATCTTTTTAATCCATACACTTTCTGCCAGAGCCAGGCAGAAAATATAAGGGGATGCCAAAAAACTCAGTAATCAAGACAAATAATTGTTCAGAGTCGAGTTGACCAGATGTCCCTTCTGGATTCTAAGTCCAGCAGATGGCCCATTGGGCAGCTAGCCCAGGGGCCCCAGGAGCATAGGGACCTTCATGTTTGGCAGGGCAGCAGGGCCGCCTAGCCCAGGCTGGCCTCCCCATTCACACCACCAATAGCCTGAATGACTGCAGTAACTCCCAATTGCTCTGCAAGCTTTTCAGCCCCTCCCAATCCATTTACTGCACTGTGGCCAAAGTAATATTTCTGAAATAGAAGCCACCTCTGAACTGTTCGATAGTTCTGCAGTGTTTCTGGAATGATGCACCTAAACCCTCAATGGGCCTTGCCCACTGAGCCTGCTTTCCTCTTTAGCATCCACGTGCACATTTTTTTGCCACTCTGTCAGCATTTTTTAAAAGGAAACCTATTTATTGCCATTTACTCTCCATACAAAGGAGTGCTTATATTATATCATAAGCATACATCCTGATGCATTCACAAACTAAACACCTCTGTGTACTGGCATCCTAGGAACCCTCCCCCCACCCCGCCCACCATACCCTTTCCCAGTTGCAGCTCCCATGGCAGGTACTGCTTTCCTGACTTGTAACAGCATGGACTTGCCTTGCCTGTTTTGTATCTTAAGTAGATCGGATCAGATAGTGATCCCCGTGCACTCATATGTCTGCTTCCTTCATTCACATCGTGTGTGAGAGCTGCCCATCTTGTTCTGTATGGTTGTAGAGTTTTCATCACCTTGCTGTAATAGTTTTCCATTGTGTGAATAAAATATGCTTTATCCATTTATTCTCGTACTGGTGCTGCGTAACAAAATACCCCCGAACTCGATCACCTACAGCAACTGTTTATTATGCTCATGGACTCCATGGGTCAGGTACTGTATTTGCATAGGGCACAGCAGAAGCAGCTAGTCTCTGCTAGCCTATGATGTCTGGGGCCTCAGCTGAAAACTAGAAGGCCAGGCACAGGTGTCTTTTGTTTTTTTCTTTTTTTTTTCTTTTTTTTTTTCTTTTTTTTTGAGACGGAGTCTCGCTCTGTCACCCAGGCTGGAGTGCAGTGGCCGGATCTCAGCTCACTGCAAGCTCTGCCTCCCGGGTTTACGCCATTCTCCTGCCTCAGCCTCCTGAGTAGCTGGGACTACGGGTGCCCACCACCTCGCCCAGCTAGTTTTTTGTATTTTTTAGTAGAGACGGGGTTTCACCTTGTCCGCCAGGATGGTTTCGATCTCCTGACCTCCATGATCCGCCTGTCTCGGCCTCCCAAAGTGCTGGGATTACAGGCTTGAGCCCCCGCGCCCGGCCTTTTTTTATTTTTTTGGGACAGAGTCTGGCTCTGTCACGTAGGCTGGAGTGCAGTGGTGCAATCTTGGCTTACTGCAACCTCCGCCTCTCAGGTTCAAGCGATTCTCCTGCCTCAGCCTCAGAAGTAGCTAGGATTACAGTAGGATTACCCACCACCACACCTGGCTAATTTTTATATTTTCAGTAGAGACAGGGTTTCGCCATGTTGGCCAGACTGCTCTTGAACTCCTGACCTCAAGTGATCTGCCCGCGTTGGCCTCCCCATTACGGTTGTGAACCATCATACCCGGCCACAGGTATCTTTTGATGGCTCATTCCCTCACATGTCTGGTTCTCCACAGAGACCTCAGCAAGGGCCATCAATCCAAATACTGACGGTGGCCTCTCCATGTGGCCTGGGCTTCCTCACAGCATGGTGGCAAGCTTTCAAGGGTGAGGGTCCTGAAAGCTAGGCAGAGGCTGCATCTTTTGTGTGACTTAGCCTTACAAGTCATAGCATTTTGGTTGTACTCTGGGTCAGAATAGTCCCAGGCCCAGCCAGGTTCACGGGGAGGGAAAACAGACCCCAGCGCTTGATGAAGGGTGGCAAGGTTCTGGAAGTGCGTGTGGGACAGGAAATAGTCCTGGGACTGTTTGGGGAAAATACAGTCTACTGTACCCCCAGCTGCTGAGGTGTCTACCTTTCTGATCCAACCACATCATTACTCTTCCAGTGCTTTGAAAGAACAATCTCCCTGTCACCCCGGGGCTTTGAACAGGATGCCCCCTTGACCTGGAACTCTTTCCTTTTCACCCCTGACTCCTGCACCTGGGGTATCCCTTGTCTGCCTGGCTAGCTTTTGCTTATCTTTTATTTTTTATTATTTTTGAGATAAGGTCTTTCCAGCTTGAGTGCAGTGGCACGATCATGGCTTACTTCAGCCTCAATCTCCTGAGCTCAGTCGCTCCTCCCACCTCAGCCTCCCGAGTAGCTGGGACTACAAAGTGCATGCCACCATGCCCAGTTAATTTTTTTTTTTAATTATCAAATACATGGTATGCAGTCAGATTTTTTGTATTTTTTGTAGAGATGGGGTTTCACCATGTTGGCCTGGCTGGTCTCGAACCCCTGGACTCAAAACAGTCCTCCTGCCTCAGCCTCCCAAATTTGCTGGGATTACAGGTATGAGCCACCATGCCTGGCCTGCTTGTCTTTTAGTCTCAGCCTAAACTTCCCTTCTTAAAAGAATGCTTTCCTCACATCACTGTCACCTGAACCCACTGGCCCCAAAATGGCAGTGCAGGCCCCACTCCTCGTTCCTTTTGGGACCTTGTCCTGTCCCTGTCATAATGCTGATCACAAGGTAGTACTCTGGCTTGTTTACTTGTCTGGATCCCTCATTAGATTTAAGCTCCAGAAAGGAGCTGAAACCGCCCCTTGTACTGTTCAGTGTCCAGTCCAGTGCCCGACACAGAGTAACCTGCAGTTAAATGGAGAAAGTGGATTCAGCCTTCAGTGTCCACCCGCTAGAGACAGTAACATATGCACAAAATTAAGCATTAACACAGTTTAGAACATAGGATTAGCTATGTTGTAGTATACACAAACACATGTACACTTGTGCAAGTGTGAAGTGTTAGAGCAGGAAGCAATTTTAGGTGTAGATTGTCCCATTGAACCCCTCCTTTTGCAAGTAAGAAATGTAAACAGAGCTGTGATACGGCTCACCCAATTGGAAGCAGGTGGCCCTGTGACCAGCAATCCCAGGCCCTCACTGCGAGGGAGGCATTACAGTGAAGGCCTCCATTTGAGCCCCTCCATCTTCACCTCTGAGATGCAGGTACTGTGTTGGTGTAGTGATGGGCCCCAGTGCTACTGTTCATCACACTCAACCGGTTGTCTAGTTGGTGAAAGAAAACATTTAAAAAATTGAGGGGCCAGGCAGGTACGGTAGCTCATGCCTGTAATCCCATACTTTGGGAGGCCAAGGTGGGAGGAATGCTTGAGCCTAAGAGTTAAGAGACCAGCTGGGGTAACAAAGTGAGACCCCATCTCCCCCCCCCTTCTCTCTCTCTCTCTCTGTATATACACATACGCACACACACACAATGTATATATATATACACACTATATACGTGTATTTATGTATATTTATGTATTACATAAATATAAAATTGAGGCAAGTTTTTTTTTGAACAATCGATTGCTTGCTAGTTTTTATTAATAGCTCTTATTTTTCCTTTCTTTTTAGACCTCCCTCCAGTGCATGGTGTTGAGTTAATGCTATTACATGTGTGACACACTATTGCTGGTCTCACTGGTCTTGACAAGGCTGCTGTCTTGGTTTTATTCATTCACACATTGATCTGTTCTTTGATTCCTGTTGTCCATTCCCCTCCCTGCCATAGCCAATTGAATATGTTTGGTGTATTGGTTTATTATTAATTGCTGATTTCTGTGCATACATGGGTTTTGTGTGTATAGTTTTGTTAATCTAGGGTTTTCGTTGTGTGCATATGTTTTTAACTTAGGTAAAATGGCACAAATGGCCTGGTGCTACGGATTCTTTTGTTTCTTTTTTTCTCTTAGCACTATTTTTGGATCTGTCCAGTGTGCACACTGAATCCATTGCTTGTGGCTGCTGCATAGTATTCATCGTGTACATGCTCTGCAGGGACCTTGCCCATTCCCGTGGGGCTCATCTGCTACCTAACATGGTTCTGTGGCCAACATCCTTGTGCTGTCTTCTGATTGACCTGTGTGAGGATTTTGCTAGGAAATATACCCAGAAATAGGGTTGCCGGATCATAGACCAGTGAACTTTGCGGTTCACTTCTGAGGACTCAGAAAACATGATTATGTCCCTTTTCTCTCACTGTTTTCTCGTAAATGTCAGGAAGGTAGGTTGCTTAAAATACCCTGTCAGCCTAGCTCTGGAATCTTACAGTGATACCACCCAGAGAGCAGAGATAAAGATTGGGATTTTATTCTCTGTGGGTCGGTTTGAGGTTTGCATTTTTTCACTCTGAATGATTGAAACTCGTGCTGCTCCTTCTGTGTGCATGTGTAAAATGAGCCACAGACTGCTGGTCTGTTCTGCTCTCCTGCTGTCCGTGACCATTTCTAGACCTCCTGTATGGAGGCAGTGTGGTGCCATGGAAGGAGGCGATGCAGTGGAGTCAGGCTGGCATACGTCTCTTCTCTGCATGTGTGTCAGCCCCATCCCTAAGCTGGGGTCTTGCCACCCGGTGGGGCTCCATGTGCCAGCATGTGGCACAGAGCCTAGTGGGTGACCCTTCCAACAGCCCCTTGAGAGGAGAGGGCACAGTGCTGCATAAGTGGGTGTCTAAAGGGTGTGGAGCTGTATTTAAGCCTTTACTATCACATTGTGAAATATTCATGGGTGGATTTATTTAGTGTCTGGAATTTTTTTCAAAATAATCTGGATCAGGGAGAGTGAGTTGGGATAAAGATCAGATGACCATGTAGTTTATCGTTCAGTCCCAGGCGTGTCTGAAACGGAAAGAGGGAGCTATTACACCAAGACGACAAGCTTGAACGGGGGTTGTTCAGCAAACGAAGACATGGACACCTCGGGAAAATCAGATAGGACTGACCCTGATTTGATCATTGTTGAAGCTGGGTGATGAGTACCTGGGAGCTCACTTTATTCTATTTTTTTGTTCGTCTGAAAATTTCCATAATAAAGTTTTTTTTAGGCCCATTGCAGTGGCTCATGCCTATAATCCCAGCACTTCGGGAGGCCTAGGCAAGAGGATCACTTGAAGCCAGGAGTTGGAGGCCAGCCTGGGTAACATAGCAAGGCCCTGTCTCTATAAAAAGTAATAATTAAAAAATATTGAATAAACGTATTAAGGAAATGTTTCTATCAGAGTGCAGAAGTTCCCGCTGTCCGGGAAATGGCTGTTGGGTCCTTTGCCAACCCCTGCCTGGGGTCATAAGCCCAGGTCACCGTGCTGGCTGCTTTTCCCCCCGGAAGTGTCTCTGGGCACTGTCAAGACCTGTCCAGGTGGCAGCCGAAGCAGCTCCCTTCATGCCCACTGCACACCACAGCATGGTGGCAGGGGCGCCCGCAGTGTGTGCACATGCACACATGATTGTTATCTGCACCCCTTATCAGAACCGCGGGTTGGGCAGGAAGCAGCATGACCGCAGTGGGTTCCTAACCGACATTCTGTCTCACACACGCTTCACTGTCCTACTTAACCCTCGCTGTGGTATGGCAGTTACTGGAACCTTGACTGGTAGAAGGTAGCCTCTGCTGGGAATGGACTCAGACAGCAGACTGACTGCCCTTAATTTGTTATCTCTTTCCGGTTGTACAGCTGGGCCTTTTTCACACATTTCCATGAAGTGTGATGTTCATTCATCCAACACATATTTTCAAGAGCCCATCATATGCCAGGCTTTGGGGCTACAGCAGTAAAATAAACAGACTCTGCCTTCAAGGGGCTTATATTGTAAGGGGGCCACAGACAGCAGGTGCAGCAAAGGTGGAGGAGGAGGGCCGCCTTTCTCACATGGCTGCTGAGTGCTCAGGAATCGATGTTAGGATGCTATCATGTGGAGGTCATTGGCAACTGTGGAAAGGACGGTTTTAGAGATTGGAGCAGGTTCAAGAGGAGCTGGGAGAGGAAGTGAAGATGGCCATTGGAGATGTTTCATTGGAACTGGGGCAGTTGCTGCAGGTGTAGGTGGGATTGAGAGCGCTGTGTGAGGTAGAGAATAGCTTACATATGCGGACGCAGGAGAGAGGAAAAATATGCTTAACGGAACTTGTTCTGAATGGCCCTTTTGTATGCCCTAGCAAATATCAAACAACCCTGATCATGAGATGTAGAGCCCTGGAGGGGCTGATTCAGTTTTCCTCTTCCTTCAGAGTCCCATCTTCTCCATGCTAAAAGTAAATCACAAATATTTGGATTGTTACTGAAATACCTATTATGTGTTTTGATCTTCTGTCTATAATCTTTCTCTTGTTATATAAATGGTTCTGAACTTTCGGGTTCCGAGCCCAAACACTTTTGACATCTAACTCTATGAATCTCCCTTAGAATGTGGCATCTTATTTCAGGAGGCTGATGGATCTGCTGATGTCCATCCCCGTAGGTTTCAGGTCAAGAGCCTGTGTGTGGGACACATTCACTAGACAGCCACTTCGGGATGTGAAAGAAATGAGAACTCTGTGGCCTTGTCTTTTCTCCTCTCCCCTAATGGGTCATCAGTTCACTGAAGGGAGAAATTGTATTTGTTTTGCCATTTTCCTTACAACTTAATAACTAGAATACATATGAATGGATAGACTGATTGATTTGGCTGCTTATCCTATTAAGTGTGGCACATTCAGTCCATAGCCCGTGGCATCCTCTCTTGGGGCACAATTTTCAATGGTTTCCCAAGAGAGGATGCCATGTGCTATGGACTGAATGTGTTTTATCCCCCTACTCCCCCAAAATTCATGTGTTGAAGCTTAATCCCCAATGTGATGGTATTTGAAGGAGGACTTTGGGAGATAAGTGAGTTTAGAAGAGGTCGTGAGTGTGGTGCCTTTGTGATGGAATTACCAGTGCCCCCAAAAGAAGAAGAGACACCAGCGCTTTCTCTCCAGCATGTGAGACACAGCAAGATGGTGGCCATTCGCAAATCAGGGAGAGGCCCTTCACAAGACATCAGACCTGGCAGCACCTTGATCTTGGGCTTCTCAGTCTCCAAAACCGTGAGAGAGAAATGTTTATTGTTTAAGCCACCAGCCTTCAGTATTTTGTTACAGCAGCTCAAACTGACTAAGATATCCTGCTTCATAATTTTCAGCAGAGCCAGGGAACCCCAGCTGCTCTCCTTTAAGAGTTGATCCAGGCTGGGCGTGGTGGCTTGAGCCTGTAATCCCAGCACTTTGGGAGGCTGAGGTGGGTGGATCACGAGGTCAGAGATCAAGACCATCCTGGCCAACATGGTGAAACCC
Source organism: Mandrillus leucophaeus (assembly GCF_000951045.1). Lineage (NCBI taxonomy): Eukaryota > Metazoa > Chordata > Mammalia > Primates > Cercopithecidae > Mandrillus > Mandrillus leucophaeus. The sequence continues at coordinate 6,710,729 of NW_012101698.1, forward strand.
CATCTGTACTAAAAATACAAAAAAGTAGCTGGGACCGGGGTCGGTGGCTCATGCCTGCAATCCCAGCACTTTGGGAGGCCGAGGCAGGCTGATCACCTGAGGTCAGGAGTTTGAGACCAGCCTGACCAACATGTACAAACCCTGTCTCTGCTAAAAATACAAAATTAGCCAGGCGTGGTTGCGCATGCCTGTAATCCCAGCTGTTCGGGAGGCTGAGGCAGGAGAATTGCTCGAATCTGGGAGGTGGATCCAGGATCCACCACTGCATTCCAGCCTGGCGACACAGCGAGACTCCGTCTCAAAAAAAAAAAAAAGGAAAAAAAAAAAGTTGTTGAAGAACAGCCATTCCTCTTAGAAGGTTTTACATTCATTTCCTATTGTTGCTGTAGCAAATATCCACAAATTTGACAACACAAATGTATTTTCTTGCATTTTTGGAGATGAGAAATCTGCAGTGGTCTCACTGGGCTGAAATCAAGGTGTCTGCAGCCAGTGCTGTGCTGCTTCTGGAGGCTCTGGGGGAGAATCCATTTCCTTGTCTTTCCCAGCTCCTAGAGGCCACGCTTTCCTTGGCTCATAGTCCCTTACTCTAATTTCAAAGCTAGCAGCAAAGCATCTTCAAATCTCTGTCTGTCTGCTTCCATAGTCATATCTTCTTCTCTGCCTCTCTCTTTCTGTAATAAAGACCCTGTTATTACATTGGACCCACCTGAATAAGGTCCTGTATTCATCACATCTGCCAAGTTATTTTCGCCACATAAGATAAAACATTCACAGGTTCTGGGGATTTGGAGGTGGACTTGTATAGGGAGCCGTTATTCTGCCTACCACATCTTTGTACAGCTGGTTACACACATGTTCCCATGTCATGGCTGGGGTGGTAAAATGATTCCTGTTTTACAGGTGAGAAAATGGAAGTTCAGGGAGGTTCAGGGACTTGCCCTTGGTCACATAACTTGTGCGTGGAGAAGTCAGCATTTGAATGCTGGAGTTCTGAGCCCAGATCCATGTTTTTCCATTATATTTGGCTGCTTGTTTTTTAAATTCTCTTCCATACATTTCTTTCTTTCTTCCCTCCCCTCCCCTCCCCTCCCCTTCCCTTCCACCACTGTGCCTGGCCGAGCTGATTGTTTTAATGAAATGAATACAGCAGCACACGTATTCTGCATCCCAGGATTATACTGGGAGCCGTGCAAGGAGCCTTCTTACAGACCTCCAGTGACAGAAAGGCTGGGCTGTTGGCATCAACTGTTATCAGTTACATAGTACAAGGCAAATGGTTTCATTCCATATGAGCAGTCACTTAGATGTGAGTGTCTTGTTCGTTCGCTGGTGAGTCAGATGCTGTGCTGAAGATGATCTAATAGCGTGTTCAGGCATTTCCTTTCTTGTTGGCGAAAAATTCCTATCGGCCAGTAGGGTGGACAGTAGGGTAGACGATGCCTTTAGGAGCCCTGAAATCAACTATTGGTCCCGTATAGATTCTCTGTGAAAGTTTCCTTCATTGTCCTTTTCCCTTCCCTAACTCTTTTTTCCCTTTTGCCCTCTAAACACCTCCCCCAACCCCACACACCCTCCACAAAAAAAGGAAAGTTAGTTGGAGGTTGGGATTTCTAATGACATCAATAAAGACTCCAGCTGGGCGTGGTGGCGCACTCACTTGTAGTCCCAGCTACTTGAGAGGCTGAGGTGGAGGACTGCTTGAGCCCGGCAGGTGGAGGTTGCAGTGAGCCAAGATCCCATCACTGCACTCCAGCCTGAGCAACAGAGGGAGACCCTGTCTCTTAAAAAAAAAAATCAGGGCCGAGTGTGGTGGCTTACGCCTGTAATCCCAGCACTTTGGTAGGCTGAGGTGGGTGGATCACAAGGTCAGGAGTTTGAGACCAGCCTGGCCAATATGGTGAAACCCCCCGTCTCTACTAAAAATACAAAAATTGGCCGGGCGTGGTGGCGGGCACCTGTAGTTCCAGCTACTCGGGAGGCTGAGGCAGGAGAATGGCGTGAACCCGGGAGACAGAGCTTGCAGTGAGCCGAGATTGCGCCACTGCACTCCAGCCTGGGAGACAGAGCAAGACTCCATCTCAAAAATAAACAAAAATAAGGACTCCAGGACTTGGAAAACAGTCTATATCCAGGGAAGAAGCAAGCTGCAAATGGGCGTTTCCAAGGCCAGTCCTGTTTTTCTAGGAAGATCTTCTGAGGACATCTGCCAAGAGTGAAGCCTGACCTGCATGGCTGGTCCTACTTGGACAGAGTTCCTTCTGAAGGTGGAGGAAGTGACACTTTCTTCTGCTGTATAGACAGCCCACAAATCCCTTGGGAGTGGTAACTGCCGTTTTTACCTAGAGAGCAGTTTTTGTTGTTGCCTTTGTTTTTGTTTCTTGAGGGAAGGTGGTCCTTGGCTCCAGTTGTTGCTGATTTTATGAGGAACAGGCAGGGGAATTCATCCCACTCTTAGGAGTGTTCTCTGGCATTGCCCAAATGCTGGAAAGTCCACACCACAGCAGCAGTGGGTTTTGGGTCCAAGGGATGTAGGTGTGCAGTGTGTTGGCGGTGGAAACAGAGGTGGAGCAGCCATGTGCAAGGAGAGCGTGATGTTCATTCGAATGACCAGGCATTTCCTGACCAGACCTGTCTATCCTACTGCCTAGCTTGTAGGTAATCCCTAATGTCTAAGAACTAGAAGAAATTCTTGGGCTACTGCACCAAGAGGAAGAGGATCTCCTTTTTCAACAGATGGTCCATCCTTTAAATAAGACATCTCCAAAATACAAGCCAAGTGTTTCCCTGGAGACTTTACATCCACACTGTTTGAGTCATAATTGAATGCCCCTAAATTTGCCCAGGCGTGGTAGCCAGGTGACAAGGAGTTATAAATCAATATTCATCTTTCTTAGACAGTAGTTAGAGACTTGATTCACATTTCACACTTATGCTGACATTTTCAGCTGCTGCTACTACTGCTGCTGCTGCCTTTTTTTTTTTTTTTTTTTTGGTAGAGATGGGGGTCTCACTATGTTGCCCAGGTTGGCAGCCTTGAACTCCTGACCTAAAGCAATCCTCCTGCCTCAGCCTCCCAAAGTGTTGGAATTACAAGTGTGAGCCACTGCACCTGGTCAATTTTCAGCTTCTTGTATCTGCTCAGACTCAGGTCATTGGACCATCATGTCCCTGCCCTTACTTCCCCGTCATTTCCCTCCTAAGTAGCCCTTTAAGGGCCTCTCTTTGGAAGAAATGGGCTAGAAGAGGGTCAAAGGGAAGAGGACTAATGAATGGCCGTAGCTCCTGCTCCTGGTAGGTGCTTTCCCCATTCTTCATGTGACTGGAATGCTGTTGCTGAGGCTCCACCTGGCAGGCTGTAGCCTGGACTTACTGTACAGCAGGGTGGGTTTGAGGTCCTCATGCTCACTTCCATGCACACACTGTGCAGTCCTTCCTTTTGTTCCTAGCTGTAGACAAATGTCTTCACTCAGGCTCTTCTGGTTTGCAGTAAGTGGAAAGGAATAAGTTTGAGACAGGGTCCTGCTGTGTCACCCAGGTTGGAGTACAATGACCCAATCAAGGCTGACTGCTGCCTCAACTTACAGGCTCCAGCCATCCTCCTGCCTCAGCCTCCCAAGTAGCTGGGACCACAGGCACGTGCCACCATGCCTGGCTAATTTTTATACTTTTGGTAGAGACAGGGTTTCACCGTGTTGCCCACGGTGGTCCTGAATACCTGAGCTCAAGTGATCCACCCGCCTTGGCCTCCTAAAGTGCTGGGATTAGAGGCATGAGCCACTGCACCCGGTCAGGAATAAATTTATTGGGTCTATTATTGGAATTCAGTCTGTATGATTTTTCAAATATTCATATATGTATTTTCATATGTTCGTTGATTCTAAGGCACAGACACTTCACAATTTAACAACTTTAAAATCGAGATTTGTCATGTAATCACATCTTAAAATTATAAATATCTGTGGAATACCATATCGAAAAAAATTGTTGGCAGTTTTTCTTCCCTTTCTTGGAGTTTTATAATGGTGCCTCTTACAATTGATGGCATCTTGGAGTCCACAAAATACATTATGTAAGTTCAGCTCATTTTTCCCTTTTTTTGCCTGAAGAATTTGTGAATTTCCTCGAATGGACAGATTTACCAGCAAGCTTCAGTATATTTGAGCAGTACCAGATGCAACCGATAAAATGGTTTACTCTGCACAGAGCATTCACACATCCATCCTTGGTTGGACTTTAAAACAATTCTGGAATAGGAAGGGCACTACTTGACTATTACTAAGTATCTCGTACAAGGCCATCTGGCTAGTGATTGGGAAAGCCTATTTTCTTCTGATGCCTAGTCTGATTCTCTTTCTTCCATACCAGTCAGTGTATAATTCAGAAACAGCAGAAATATGTTGGAGTGGAATATACCATGCTTAGAGTAGAAAATGAAGATCACTACTAAGAGGATCTTTATAGTTGGTAAAAATTGAGAATCCTAACACCCAACAGAAGAAAGTGGCTAGGCACAATATTACTAGATTATCATATGGAATACAAATATTGAAAATGACAAGTACCTAGATTGTAGTTGATACAAGGAAGCCTATATTTGTAAAGAGCAGAATATAAATATCCTAACTTCTTGACTCCTAGTGCCAACCATTTACCTCCTTGAGCCAAGCATGGGGGGAGGCAGTTGAGGGCCAGGCAAAGTTACAAAGGCTGAGCTCCAGAGAAAATGCAAAGAGAAGTTAGGAGAAAGAGATAAGAGACCTGGAAGATAGAACCAAGAGATTTGACATACAAGCAGCAGGAGTTCTAGAAAGAAGGTTAGAGGAAGGGTGCCTGAGGCAGGACTGGCCAGGACTAGCTTATGCTGTCATAATACACGGTCCCAGAAGCCCACTGGCTCAGCTCGGCACATTGATTTCTTCCCGATGCTGCCGCAGACAGTGCAGGTCCAGAGTGGGGACTCTGCTCACTGTTGTTACTCAGGGACCTGAGCCAGCAGAGGCTTCTTCACAACACCTGCTCCCCGATCCCTGCAACAATCAGGTAGAATGGCGGGTCATGCCCTGGCTCTTAAAGTCCACTTGGGTGTGTGCACGTTCTTCCACTCACATTTCATTGGCCAAAGCAAATTACAGACCCACTCTTAACTTCGAAGAGAGCGGGCACATGCAGTCGTTATATATGGATGAAAGGAGGAAGGCTAGAAATATTTGGTGAACAGCATTGATGACTTACCACCAGGGGAAGTAATGAAACATATAGAAGAACATTTCCCTAAAGAAGGAAGACTTGAGTCTGCATAATGAAAGGTAAAACTGATAAGAGAAGACACTCTAAGCATGTCCTGGTAACATTTCTGAACTCTTAGGATGAAGAGAAAAATCTTCAAGCTTTCAGAAGCCAAAGGAACAAATTATTAAGGAAAAAGAGTCACACTGGCACCAGATTTCCTATTTGCAACACCAAGAAGCTAGAAGATGCTGGAATTTCATCTACAGACCACGGGGATAAAAGGAATGCAACTCAAGCATCCTGTACCCAGGCAAGCTATCCATTCAGCTGTCAGAATGAAAGAAAGGTATTTGAGCATATACAAGGATTGAGAGTGAGAGTGTGCCCCCAGCTGTCACCCACTGCCCATGTCCTTGCAGTGCCTGGATGCCCTGCCCTCACTGTTCTTCTAATACCTCAAGGGCTCTGCACACCTGTCACCTCCTCAGAGGCTGTCCCTGACCGCTGTATCCAAATTAGCACCCTCACCCACTCTGCTTGGCTTTTTCTTCACAACACAGCTCACTGCTTGACACTTTGTTCAATGTTTATTAAAATTTCAAACGTTTGGAAAAGTTGGAAGAAGTTTAACTTATGCATCTTATTTTTTTGTTCATTTTATTGCAGACATCAGTGTACTTCCCTGATATAGATCGTTAACTACAGTTCCACACTTGTTTACAGGTTTTTTTTCTGGTTGAGGTAAATTTGCAAACAATGAAATCTCAAATCTTAAGTGTGTATTTGGTCGATTTTGACAAACACATGCACATGTGTAACACAGACCCTCCTCATGATACAGAATATTTTTGTCATCCCAGAAAGTTCTCTCATTACCTTCTCAGTGAATCTCCACTCCCACCCTGACCCCTAAAGACAACCACTGTTCTGATTTCTTCCACAGTAGATTAATTTTGCCTTTTCTGGAACTTCATATAATTAGAATCATGTGTGCACTTTTGTGTCCCTCACTTGGCATGTTTTAATTCATCCATGTTGTTGCGTGTATCCGTAATTCATTGCTTTTTATAGCTGAGTAGTGTTTCATTTTATTCCATGGATGTACCACAGTTTCTATATCCATTCTGTTGACGGACATTTGGATTGTTTCCAGTTTTTGCTTGTTAGGAATAAAACTGTGATGAACATTCTTGTAAATGACTATTTGTAGGCATATGTTGACATTTCTTTTGGGTAAATACATAGATGAGAAATTGCTTGGGTCATAGGCTAGGTGTATGTTTGTTTTGTAAGAAACTACTAGACCTTTCCCCAAAGTGGTTGTCTCATTTTATATTCCCTCAAACACATGTGAGAGTTCCGGTTGCTACACATCTTCACCAGCATTACCAACATCTGATGTTGCTAGTCCTTTAAAGTTTTTGTTTGGTATTTTAATAGACAGATTTATTGGTCAGTGTTTTCTGGAGAAACAGGTCCAACTGAGTGAGTGAGTGTGTGTGTGTGTGTGTGTGTGTGTAGAGATGTATTATAAGAAATTGGCTCACATGATTATGGAAGCTGAGAAATCCTATGATCTGCCATCTGCACGCTGGAGAACTGGGAAAACTCGTGGAGTATGTAGTTGCAGTTCGAGTTTGAAGGCCTGAGAACCAGGAGAGCTGATGGTGTACGTCCTAGTTCAAGGGCAGGAGAAGACCTGTGTCCCACCTGAAGCAGTTAGGCAGAGAGAGAGTGAAATTTCTCCTCTTTGCCTTTTGATCCTATTCAGGTCCTCAGTGGATTGGATGAGGCCTGCTCACCTTGGGGAGGGCGGTCCGCTTCACTCAGTCTATGGTTTCAAATGCTGATCTCATCTGGAACCACCCTCACAGACACATCAGAAATAATGTTGAGCCAAATAATCTGGGCACCCCATGATCCAGTCAAATTGACCTATCACAACAGGTATGTAAACACACATACACAGATACATTAAACTTTAATTGTCAGTATGGCTTCTTCTGATGTCTGCTTATGAGAAATTTCTGGGGAAACAGGTGAACCTCCAGGCCCCAGAACAGAACTGCAGAGGTTGAGTCCAGAAGAGAGGTTTTGGAAGAGGCAAAAGCCAGAATTCCTGGGCCTTTCCCAGTCGAGAATGTTCTCTAGGAGAGACTGACTCACACCTCAGCAACTGATAAATTGTGCATTGGTTTTCACTTATTTCTGTGTTGACAGAGAGGGAGTCTGTGTCTTTGAGGGTGAAGAATGTAATACCTACAGCTTAGAAATGTAAAAGAAAATCATCAGGGTTACCCCTTGATCTTTATTTGTAATAAATCCCATTTATTAAAATTAGTTTATTCAAGTCCCATTTTATTGACACTAAGCACCATGAGGATGTGACAGAAAGATTGAGGCTGGAAACTAAGAACTGAATGCTAAGGACAAAGTCAAGGGGTGGGCGCTCTCTGAGCTCCTCGGCCAAGAGGCACCCTCATCTGCCCGTCTGCCCCAGGACCTCCCATCTGTGTGGCGTGGCTTGCTTTACCCTGGTTGCTTCCTTTGATTCTTCTACCTTTAGGTGATCCCAGAGACAGGCAGAACTGGGGCAGCCTTTAAAATAGCGCATCAGCATGGGGAGGGGGAGAAGGGAGGGCTGGGGAGGGAAACTGGAGCAACACGCCGCCAGCACATGGTCCCGCCCTGAGAAATCAGGTCTTAAAGGAAAAGGTTGCAGCTTTGGAAAATGAGAAGTGTATCGGTCTCCAGAGCACAAAAACGCGAGTTGATATTGCATGATAAATGTTGTAGTGGATTGGGAGAGTTCTTGTAGCTTGAACCAGTTGCCCCCATCCTTCCTCGGCTGCTCTGTCAAATGGAAGGGCCTGGGTGAAGGGACGCCCAGTTACCCTGGTCCAGGAACATGCTTGATGCACATGACCACATCAGCATTCCTGGGATCACTGTTGGTTCACCTAGCAGTGGGCTTACCCAGACATTGTGAGTGTCCCTTTGACCTGACAGTAAGAGGTCATAGATGGCAAGTGCAGACTTGTCTTCTCTCAAGAGCTTTGTCTCTGGTATAGCCAACCAAATGGCAAAGGATTCCCCACTTAAGGAACTTTTTGAAAGACAGGAAGCAGCTGGACTCTGGCTGATCCAGCTCTCTGCTCAGCTCTTCTGGCTGTGTAAACAGTGAGCTGATCTAATGACAAGAGAAAGAAAGGAAACCAGGTCTCCGTTAGAAGGACTCTCTTTGCTTCTCTTGATCGGAAGTGGAGGGATCCTATAGACGCATTTGCTTGGCAGAACCCACCCAGAGCAGAACTGGGTGATTAAGGACACATTCCCCACAGTGCTCTGTCATTCGTTCCTTCCTCATTTGAAGATACTGGCAGAAAAGGACGAGGAACCAGGGGTACGTTCTCTGCGTCTGCCTCTGCCTCTGTCTGGTGGGAGGAGATGACAGCCTACAGTGAACCAGTGTCAGGCTTGGCCAGCAAGCCTGACCAAACTGTGACATCTCCCTTCACTGACGGTCGCAAACTTTTGGCAGACACAGCCCCTGTGCAGGGAGCTGCTGGAGCGCTGGCTGGCTGCCCCCCTGGCCTCCAGGGTGTGACGCGCAGAGCCTGGTCTCAGAGGCTTAGGGAGTGTCCTGTAGCTTTCTCCTGAAGGAAAATAAAAAGCATCTCTTACCTGCTCTGAGTGCTGATGCAAGTCTCCTAGGAAATTTGACAAAATCATGCGAGCTGGATGACTTTGCAGACCTTTGGTTTACTTTTGTTTTGCAGGGCTGATTTTAATTTGGTGAGAGCTTTTTTCCAAAATGGACTCAACATTTCCTGGATATTTTAACCTTCAGGTAGCTCATAAATGTCACAGGATTTATCATTCTGTAGGGCTGTAGTGGACGCTTATGGGAAAAGATTTGGGCAGCAGAGTGGGAGAATCCATCTTGGTCATCGGATGACCTTTCAGGAAAGAAAGTGGGGATATTAGTCTTTTCTAGCTGTCTGTGGTTTTCTGTCCTTCTTACCTTTTACCCTTTATTTTCCGTTTAAAAGGTAATCTGCAGATTCAGCATCTTACAACCAGTGCTGTAGGCTCAGTGCCAAACGGAAAGCAGAACTCCAGATTAACAGAGTTCCTAAGAAAAAAAGTGTCCATTGTTTCAGGCTACGAGGTTAGTCAGGACCATGGGGCACTTAAGGAGAAATTGCTGGGACAGTGTAGAAGGTTCATAAATGAGTATTCGGTAATAGCTGGTAGTATTTTTGTTCTTTCTGCCATGTAACTCTTCTGTGCTAGTCAGTCAGTAGCACAGCATGTGAGCAAGATTGCAGACTCTTGGTGTCGTGGGCCAGCTCTGGCTCTTTCTGACCATGTGAATCTTGATCAGGTTATGTACTCTTCTGAGCCTTGATGTCCTCATCTGTAAAATGGCATTAATGGTAGATAGTACCTACCTACCGTATATGAGAAGACACGTAAAGCACCATGGTTGTCCATAGTAATGACTCAGTAAACACAAACTATTATTTATTATCATATGCAAGAGTAGGTGCTGCAGAGGTTAAAGAGAGACTGTTGGTTTCCAGTTGGCAGTGTGGCAAGTGCCAGTCACAGTGCACAGTGCTCGAGAAGTTCAAAGGAAACGCTGATGGCACCCAGCAGAGATGGGGCTGCTGGCCACCCCCTAGTGGACTCTGCATAGCCCGTGGCCAGTGTACCCTTGCCATGGTCTCGAGGATGGCAAAGCCAGGTCGTCATGCGATTTCCCACTCGTGTAATAGACACCAACTTATTCATTTTTGTTTTTTGTTTAGACAAGGTCTCACTCTGTTGGCCAGGCTGGAGTGTAATGGCATGATCATGGCTCACTGCAGCCTCAACCTCCTAGGCTCAAGCGATCCTCCTGCCTCAGCCTCCCAAGTAGCTGGGACTAGAGGCGTTGCACCATTACACCCAGCTAATTTTTAAAAAAATTTTTTTTTAAATAGAGACAGAGTCTCCCTATGTTGTCCAGGCAGATCTCAAACCCCTGGGCTAAAGTGGTCCTCCCACCATGGCCTCCCACAATGCTGGTATTACAGGTGTGAACCACCATGCCCAACCCAGAGTTATTTCTTGAGCTATGCCAAAATAAAACAAAACAGAAACACCAGAGGTAGTAGATACTGGTGTTACTAACCCTGTTTTAGTTAAAGTGTAGGCCTCTTCCTACACCAGTGGTGCTTCCTCTCCAGGTAATATTTCCCAACCTACCTCATTCTTAAAACCCTATGACCTACTCTCCCTACCCTGATGGAAAGGACTTTAGATTTGAAGCACAGAACCCTGAGGCTAGTCTCAGCTGCACCTCCTCAGTTGTGTGACAGTGTGCTACTCAGAGGCCTTCACCAGGGCACCTTCCCTCATCTGGGCAGTGAGGGGATTACTCTAAACATGTGAGTCTCAGCCCTTTTTTTCTAGGACATGAGTGTCTGGTGACATTCCTTTATAGACCTTCTTGTTGGGTGGCCTACTTCCTAGCACCTTAGCTGTAACTTAACCCCGCTCCTGCACTCAAGGAATCACGCTGGAATACAGGGGAGTAAATGATGCTATTATAGGGATAACCTTGAATCTGTTCTGAGTTCTCAGAAATGTGAGTACCCGTGAGGTGTAGTTTTGTTCTTAGTCACAGGTCACTTGAACGCTAGGCAGTGAGAGTGTCAGGGCCTGGAGGCAGAGGGCCTGTCCTAGACCACATCCCTCCTCCTCCCACAGCCTCAGCCTGCAGGCAGGTGCCACCTTCCCAGGTTAAAGTGCAGGTGTCCTTTAGTTATTTAAAGGGTTGCAAAACCTTGGTCTTTGGGGTTGACAAAAACCCCGTGTGACTGTAGAGGGACTTAGGCTGGATTGGAAAAGCATCTTCCGTCTGTGAGACCACCCCATCGAGCTGTGATCCTGGATCTGCATATTTCTAAACTGAGTTAGAAAATAATCAGCCTGGTGTGTTTAGATCCAGCTGTGCAAGAAAACTGGATGGAATTCCCCTCCTTTCTTTACTTTCTTCTGGGGTTTGTTGTTGTTGTTGTGTCCTTTTTGTGGAGAACAGGGTCTCACTGTGTAGCCCAAGCAGGTCTCAAACTCCTGAGTTTAAGCGATCCTCCCACCACAGCCTCTCAAAATGCTGGGATTACAGGCATGAGCCACCACACTAGGCCTGGTCTTCTAGCTTTGTTACTGATGGATTTGTAACCACCCAGAGGTTAGAAATACAGCCCTTTCCCAGAGCTCCACCAAAGTCCTTGGATTGGTAGCATTTCCAAGACTTTTTAGCCGAGATGCTTATATGCTAAGAATCTCTGAGGAAAGAGGTGTGCCATGGAGTCAAGTGTCCACTTTGTAGTTAACCAGGCCCTGAATTTTCTGCCTGGTCGCATAGTTCAAAGCACTGCCAATGAAGGGAAAAAAAAAAAAAAAAAGATTTGGAGAGGACTCTAAGCAAAGTGGTGCATCAGTTAGCCTCCCGTCTCTTAGCACCCTGGGCCACCAGAGTCACGGCTTTTCATGCAGAGTTAGGCACCCAATTAAA
>NW_012101698.1:6723324-6755360 GCF_000951045.1 Mandrillus leucophaeus
TCAAAAAAAGAAAGAAACATTGGATGACTCATGCCTATAATCCTAGCACTTTGGGAAGCTCAGGCAAGTAGATCACCTGAGGTCAGGCGTTTGAGACCAGTCTAGCCAATGCGGCAAAACCCCGTCTCTACTAAAAATACAAAAATTAGCCGGGCATGGTGGCACTCACCTGTAATCCCAGCTACTCGGGAGGCTGAGGTGAGAGAATCTCTTGAACCCTGCAGGCAGAGGTTGCAGTGAGCAGAGATCGTGCCACTGCACTTCAACCTGGGCTGCAGAGTGAGACTCCATCTCAAAAAAAAAGAAAAGAAAAGAAGAGAAATGTTGTAGATGGTTATCACTAGTGTGAATTAAAACTGCATATGGAAAATTTGACTAAAAATGAACACACGAGTCCAGTCTTTACAACAGTACAGTGAACTCTTGAACTACGTGGGGGGCTCTGACTCCTACACAGTCAAAAATCTGCATATAACTTTTTCTTTTCTTTTCTTTTCTTTTTTTTTTTTGAGGCAGGGTCTTGCTCTGTCCCCTAGGCTGGAGTGCAGTGGCACGAACATGGCTCACTGCAGCTTTGACCTCCTGGGCTCAAGCAATTCTCCCACCTCAGCCTCCCAAGTACCTAGGATTACAGGTATACACCACCAGTCCCAGCTAATTTTTTTTTTTTTTTTTTTTTTTGTAATTTTTGTAGAGACAGGCTTTTGCCATGTTGCCTAGGCTAGTCTCAAACTCCTAAGCTCAAGCAGTCTGCCCGCCTCAGCCCCCCAGAGTACTGGAATTACAGGCGTGCACCACCACACCCAGCCCTGTGTATAACTTTGGACTCCCCCACAACTTAACTACTAATAGCCTGCTGTTGACCAGAAGCCTTACCAATAACATAAACAGTCGATGAAGATGGATTTTGTATGTTATAAATGTATTATATACTGTATTACAATAAAGAGAGTGAAAATAAAATGTTATTAAGGAAATGATAAGGAAGTGGCCGGGCACGGTGGCTAACACCTGTAATCCTAGCACTTTGGGAGGCTGAGGCCGGGAGACTGTTTGAGCCCAGGGGTTCAAGACCAGCCTAGGCAACATAGCGAGACCCCATCTCTAATATTAAAAAAATTTTAATAACATTTAAAAATATATATAAGGAAGAGAAAATATATTTACTGTTCGTTAACTGGAAGTGGATCATCATAAAGGTCTTCATCGTCTTCACATTGAGTAGGCTGAGGAAGAGGAGGAGGAGGAGGAGGGGTTGGTCTTGTGTCTCATGGTGGCAGAGGCGATAGAGAATCCACATGGAAGTGGAGCCCCGCCGTTCTAGCCCATGTTGTTCAAGGGTCAGCTATTGTTAGATGTGCCACATAAGGAAGTCCAGGCTGGGCGGTCAGGAATCACAGTCACAAAAGGGAGAAGCTGTGATGTGCACAATTTAATGCAGACAAATAATATTTCAGTGGCAACAGATCTTTTTGATAGAATTTATATGGAAAAGAATTGATCCATTTGAAAATCATTTCAATGAAAGTAGAATGGAAAATATTAGAAATAATTCATCTGTGTTGTATGGAAAAATGGATCAAGGGATTAGGTTGGCTTAACAGAGTTCAACTCGGAAGATTCTCAACCAAAATTCTCCAGTATGGGTACAATTCTGTATCAGTTGAAACTCTTTGGATGTGTAAGCAGTTCATACTGCCTTGGGAATGAAACGGCAGGATCACAATACCCGATACTGGCCTGGTACCATGAAACAGCTGTTACTCTTGGTGGCATTTGGCTAAGGCTCGTGTGGCATCTGGGAGCACTTTGGAGGGCCACCCCTCAGCTCACACACATCTCAAAGGACAGTGGCCTTAAGCCACAAGGGAGGTAGAGGGGGCTGTGAGTGAGGGAGAGAGGTGCTACCTGGCATGGGCGGCCGAGGCTGGGAGCTGGGTGAGGGATGAGATTCCTCCCAGGGTGATCCAACCAAGTGGCTGAAAGGCTGTGAGGCAGAAGGATGTTAAACTGTTATGCAAAGGCTGAGTTTCCAGGTGCCTTAGTTTGATGCCTCCCTACCCCATTGTCCACCAGACCCCTCTGAGAAAGGGTCTAAAGCAAATAAAATTCAAGTCAGGTGTCAGTGACCTTGGTTAAACCTTAACGAGGGACATAAGGCAGGGAGAGCCCTAGTGAAAGCTGGTAGTCAGTCAAAGGCTGCAATCAAAACGGCAAATGCCACAGGGCACGGTGGTTCACGCCTGTAATCTCAGCATTTTGGGAGGCTGAGGCAGGCGAATCACCTGATGTCAGGAGTTCAAGACTAGCCTGGCCGACATAGCGAAACCCCATCTCTACTAAAAATATAAAAATTAGCCAGGCATCGTGGCGGACACCTGTAATCCCAGCTATTTGGGAGGCTGAGGCAGGAGAATCACTTGAACCCGGGAGGCGGAGGTTGCAGTGAACTGAGATTGTGCCACTGCACTCCAGCCTGGGCGACAGAGTGAGACTTCGTCTCAAAAAAAAACAAAAAAAGGCAAATGCTCAAATGAGTCCTTGAAGGAGGACAGATCTAGGGTCTGTTCCAATGGTCATCCTCTACATTGACCCTGAGCCCACACAGCTGTCATTCGAGAGTGTCCACATGTACTGTGGATGTACTGGATCTGGAGAAAACATTTCATCCCGTTCTTCTCTCTTGCAGGTTTCAAGTGCCCCATTTGCTCCAAGTCTGTGGCTTCTGACGAGATGGAAATGCACTTTATAATGTGTTTGAGCAAACCTCGCCTCTCCTACAACGGTAAGGGCTTGGCTTGCCTCACCAGCCTCCAGAGCATCCGTCAGGGGAGCCGGCCAGTTCTGGGGGGAGCCTCCAGTCGAGGGTGGCTCTGGGCCGTATTTTCACCCTGCCCTCTGGCAGGTGTCCTGAGTGGTGGTGAGGAAGTGGACTGTTCAGGGAGCCTTGCTGCTCAAGTCAGAGAGGAAGAGGAGCAGGACAAGGAAGGAAGGCCCAGGGGTCAGGTCCGAGGCCTGGGAAGGCTCTCAGGTTGCTCAGTTAGTCCCCTGCCTCTCTGCAACTCAGTTCTGAGGACTTTGGCTGGGAGATGTAGCCATTCCTTCACCCGTCACACACTTGACCGTGGAAGGCCCCAAGACAGCCAGATGTCCTCCACGGCTCAGAGGAGGGGCCCAGAGCAAGCACCCACCCTCCTTGGGGAGGTGGGTGCTGTGTGCTGGTGGCATGTACAGAGTGCCGAGAGGCTGGTCATCTCATTGTCATGTTCGAACTCGGACGAACACCTGATTTAGTCCTATGACTCCACACCAGAGAGCTTGACGGGGAGTATGTGTGACGTAGAGATGTTCTGGGGATTGAAAATGCAGATGGGCCACCTTGCTGCTCCACCCCGGCCATGTTGCCTCCTACCTTGGAGGCTGCCTCAGAGCTGAACAGCGAATACCGCAGTGGGTAGGATCCTGAGGGCAGGGGATTTCAAAACACCCAAGTTAACCTAACAGGACGCCTCTAGGGAACAAAATGACTGTCAACATCTGCCTAGCATGCTGTGCATAAGACTTTGGAGTTCAGCTGATGTGAGTTCGAATCTCCCTCTACCACTCACTGTCTACAGTCTTGCAGTGTACACTCACTGTCTACAATCTCAGCTTAGCGGAGCCTCAGTTTTCTGGTCTGTAAAATGTGGATAGCAATACTTGGTTCATAGGATTGTCAGAACTGGGTAAGAGATGGCACAGGAAGCTCTTTGGTACAGAGCCTGGCACATGGTCAGTGCTTGGGAAGTTATAGCTGCCATGAAAGATGTGAGACCTTCTATAGGTTTCTTTTTGCAGTTCTCCAGAGCCCACAGACTTCTGCTCAGTGCTGCTCAGCCCATGCCACGGCTGGCCCTTGGTTTTCCATGCTTAGTGTTTAGTCTGGTCTCCAAACCATGTTCATCAGAAAACGGCGTCTTCCACTAGAACAGGCAGTGGACCTGAGTGCGCTCCAACCCCGGTCCTGGCCCACCTTCCCAGATTCAAGTCATAGTAGTGGTTGGAAAAAGAGTTCTGGGATTTCTGAGAGCATCTGAGGACTGGATGACTTGCAACCAGCCCGGCAAGAATGTTTCCTGGGGAGACTCTTTTCTGCCCTGCAGCCTCCTCACTCCCAGAAGGCTCTTTCCCCTACAAAGCATGAGCCTAGGAGGGATCATGGTCTCAGAGCATCTCCTGGGAGGTAACTGACTGATGGCATCCACTCGGGTCTCCTGAAAACTTCTTTTAATTACTTGTCCAGCCAAAAGACTCTGGATGCAGGTGGGCATATTACCCACGTGGCTCAGCTCTATGCGTCTGTTAGCCCATGCTCAGGTGGGAGGACCAGCACGGCCCTCCCCTGGGCATCATAGCTGTGGTCTGGGAAGCCCCTTTCCTCCCCAGGGGACAGCCCCTCCTTTCTCCGGGGCTGACTGCTGCTGAGCCTCTAAGTCTGTTGTCACATGTGCTTCAGGCTTCGCGTCAGTCCTGTCGCGTGCATGCTGTCAGGACGCTCAGGCTCGGCTTTGTCCCTGTTTGCCGTCTCCGCCTGGGACCAGGGAGGGAGAGGAGCCTTCCCTGCGTCTCACAGCCCTCCCCAGCCATGGCCTCAAAAACCCTATTCACTTCTTTCCCACATGTGTGGAGACCTCATGAAGTCCTCCGTTTGTCCTGTGGGTTGCTAGGGCGTTCTCTGTAGACACTGCGTTTGTTGTAGGAAGAATACAAAGAAGCCTCAGAGGGGCTCAGCCTGAGAAAACCTGGTTCTCAGCAAGAACTTTGCAAGAGCAGCCGTGGAGGACAGAGTGCTCTTGGGCCCCCATGCCCCAAATGCAGAGTTACCCCCACTGCCCTGTAGAGAACAGGGAAGGTGAGCCTCTCCAGCTCCTCTGCCAGAGAACTGCCTGGGACGCCACTATGTGTCCCCATGTCCCCCTCTGTATCAGCACTTGAGTGCCTGGTGCTGTTGGTTCACCCCCCTATACCCCACCACTGGCAGCCTCACCCAAGGCTACAGAAACCACACTGGGAGCCAGGGCCCCCTTAGAGGAAGGGGAGGTTGGCCAGCCGGCCTGAGGCATGACCACTGCTCCTCTGGTTCTGGTTCTAGTTTTTCCTTTGTCCTGGAATTGAGAAGCAGGCCACCTCCTCAAGGGTGTGTGTGTCTCTGTATGTGTACGTGTGTGTGTGTGTGTGCTTGTAAACTAGAGGCTTTAAACCTAAGGATCTTTTTTGCAAAAGCCAGTCCTTTACCACTGGAGGCAAAGAGAGGCCGGTTGTCTCCAGTCCTTCCAGTGGACTTTGTCTCAAGGTGGTGAAGTGCTTTGTTCAGAAACAATGGTCTGGCCCTCTGTGGACACTGTTCATGTGGTATGGACTCCTCATGTTCAGTCTTTGTCTTCTCTGAAGACCCTAAACCTTCCAGGTAAGAAGAGAGCATTTGCTTCCAGAGGTGTATGTGGAGTGGGCATCCCCAGGCACGCCCAGGGCCTGCTCCAGCTCAGAGGGAGCACAGACCGTGGGCCAAGGTTCGGGAGCTCCGATGTTTTCTCCGTGATTTGTCATCATCCCACCCTCACCTGCTGCATGTTACCTTTTCTAATTTAAAAAAAGACTTCAGAGTCAGAGGTGTGAGTTCTTGGAATCTTTCTGGAAAGGGGGTCAGGTGGGGCTTTCTTAGAGAGTGAAGAGATTTCTTATGAAGATTCACTAGAACTCCTGGTCACTCCCCTGAAGACTTCCCATTTACACACACACTTTCTGTGGTTGTTGGCACCAATTGCGGAAATTTTTAGAAAATTTATGATGGTTATATAAGATGAAATTTAGTTAACCACCAAAGGAAAAAAGTAGAAACCTCCTAAATGAGGCAGATAGAAAGTAGTATTTTTCTTATTATGAGGGTTGGCCTGAGTGGTGGGTTGGAAGGCCTCCAGTAGCTGCCTGCCAGCTTAGAAAAAACACAACTTACGAAAGGCAAGACTAGTTTAACTGGTTTAGCCAGTGCATGATGCTCTGAGGACAGGCACCTGGCTGGGGAGGTTTGGGAATGTGCTGAGCCCCTGCTGGAGGGGCAGGGAAGGGCGGTCGGTCGACCCCAGAGCACCGAACGTTAAACCCCCTGTCCTCCTAAGTGCCTTCCTGGAAGGTGAGGATAATGTATAGAAGGGAGGGGGTTTGTTGCTTCTTTTTTGTGGGTAAGATGGATCAACCTGAATGGGTGTTTTAATTTCTCTCCCTTTCTAACATCTCTGTTTGTGACTCTGAGAGTGAGGGACCGTGCCCTAAAGAATACGCACTCACATTTTTACCCTGAGTCTCTGGGCTAGCAGAACAAGCGTGGAGATGGGGGTCTGACTGACGATGCTCTGAATGGAAGAGCATCATAATCCTGTGGAGTCATGCAGGTGACCTGCTGTTAACTGAAAGCTTAGGGGTCCTCGGCCTAGGGAGAATCTGGGGGGCAGCAGGTTCATTTGCCAGCAGCACCAAGGAGAGCTCCCTTCAGCTGTGTTCTAGGGGGCGGAAGCCCATGCCCAGCTTCTTACGTCATGATGCCCTCTTCCTCCCCTCTGCCAAAGGCCATTGCCCCCATCTTCAAGGCTCTTGAGATGCTAAATGTCACACAAGCTATCTTTTAAAGTCAAAGGAGGCCGGGTGCAGTGGCTCACGCCTGTCATCCCAACACTTTGGGAAGCCAAGATTGCTTGAGCTCAGGAATTTGAAACCAGCCTGGGCAACATAGTGAGACCCCATTTACTAAAAATAAAAATTTTTTCTGACATGGTGGCAAGCGCCTGTAGTCCCAGCTACTCAGGAGGCCGAGGTGAGAGGACCACTTGAGCCCAGGAGATCGAGGCAGCAGCAGGCTTGATCACGCCACTGCACTCCAGCCTAGGCAACAGAGTTTGACCCTGTCTCAAAAAATAAAATATAAAATAAAAATGTGAGAGGATCTGGCTTCCTGGAAAAGCAGAAATGGCTCTGGCTGTAGCCTGCCCTGTGCCTGCAGGCACCACTTTGTCCCGTGTCGCCTCCTCTCAGAGACCCTGTGGTCAGGATGAAAGCAGCCTACCCTTTCCCTGCCTGGGGAAACTGGGTGCTGGCTGAGGAGTTTGCCCAGCCTTGCTTGGGGCACTGCCCAGAGCCATTGTTAGATGCTGTACAGGCTGGAATCAGGCTGGACAGGCTGGAGTCAGACTGTGGAGGTGTCTGTCCTGTTACTACTCCTACAGGAGGGCAGGGAGGGGCAGGTGACCGCTCACCCAAGGTGTCCAGTTGTTGCTGACCAGCTGTACCAACCGCCAGACTGGCCGCTGCTGGGTGCATGAGGAGCGAAAGCGATGAGGGCAGGCCTGCAGGGCCCTGACACAAGTGAGGAAACCAGAAACAGGTGGCTACAGGAAAGGGGACTGTGGGAGGGAGCTGTGGTGGCCTCAGTAGGAAAGTATGGAGCACTCCAGGCCTGAGCTTTAGTTGGCTGTCCCCACTATCCTCATTGCGGGTGACCCAGCTCACCAAAACAATTGTATTGCACTTCAAAGGCCTGGGGAGTTGGATGGGCCACTGCTAGTAGGCCATGCTCTCTGCTCAAGGTCACCCCGTTGCCTGAAGAGCACAGCCCCCAGATTTCCCAAAAGGGGAGCTGACAAGGCCTGGCATGGGTGGCACTGCCCTGTCCTGTCCTTGGCAGATTGGGCCAGCAGCTCTGCATGCTGAAGAGGCGGCAGGACCAGGCACTCCACCGCACCTAGGCTGGAAATGAGGCCAGAGGGCGGAACCTGAGCCTCTGCGTCATTTGCTAGGGGTTTCCCTTCTGACTCCCACCTTCCTTCTCTGTGGGCCCGTAATGTCCACCAGGCCCAAGTGGAGATGGAGAGGTATGTTCCTGCATTCAGCTGCTGCCTCGGAGCTGCACGAGCTTTCCCTCCCAGCCAGGTGCAGACCTGTGTCTGCAGCTGTGTGAGCCTCATCCCTCCATACTTCTAGCAGCTCCAGGGTCTCTTGAGGATGTGTTGCCAGAGCTCTCCGCAGGACACTCAAGCCTGGCGTGGTGGAGGGCAGGTGTGTGTCTGTCCTGTCTGGTCTGTTCACTCAGTGACCAAGTTCCTGCATCCACCTCAGGCCCCCTGCACACACTTCACAGAAAGGGGGAGATGTGAGTGAAGTGCCTGTGAGATGGGTGGTGTTTTCCAGCCCCGAGGGAAGACACCTTATGGACTGGTCTTTTAAGGAAAAGGGGCCGGTCGCTGGGTGGCAGAAACTTGGGCTTGGGAGTCATCACCACTTAGCAGCTGCATGAGCTTATCCGGAGATCCCCACAGGGGCTTTAGGAGTCATGATCTGTGTGTCTGGGGAGTTACCTGCATATAGCTGGCTCAGAGAAGTAAGGCTGTTTTTCTCCTCCTCCTGGATATCTTTGCTTTGACAAATAGCAGCTGTCAGAAGCACCGTGCCTGGATCCCAAGGAGGGAGCAGAAGATGCCACCGCCTCCCACCCCTGGCCCATCACAGGCATCATCCCTCCCTCCTGTTTTGGCTTTAGGGCTGTGCCTGCCATTCTGGTTTGGTTCCCTGGTCTGGTTAGAGGGACAGGCACTGGCACCATCCCCGGCCAGGCCAAACACACTTCCAAGCTCCCCCTTGGGCAGTGACATTGGCTGGTGTTGTACAATAGTGTCAGGAAACTTGGGAGGTGCTTGAGAGCTAGTAAGAAAAGGGCAGAACCCAAATGGTAGAACGTTTGGCTTTGTTCCTGTGTTCTTATCCGGCAGCATTTGGTTTTTTGTTTGTTTGTTTAATTTTTTTTTTTAATTTTTTATTTTTTTGAGACAGAGTCTCACTCAGTCACCCAGGCTGGAGTGCAGTGGTGCAATCTCAGCTCACTGCAAGCTCTGCCTCCCGGGTTCACACCATTCTCCTACCTCAGCCTCCCGAGTAGCTGGGACTACAGGTACCCGCCACCACGCCCGACTAATTTTTTTTTGTATTTTTTAGTAGCAACAGGGTTTCACCGTATTAGCCAGGATGATCTCGATCTCCTAACCTTGTGATCCACCCGCCTCAGCCTCCCAAAGTGCTGGGATTTCAGGTGTGAGCCACTGCGCATGACCATCCGGCAGCATTTGTTGAACTCCTTCTCTGGGGGCCTGGAGATACGAGGGGACATTTGACTCCATCTGCCACAGAGTGTCAGTTTGTGTGGGCCAGGAGCCTGGGTTTTGTGCTGCAAGGCCGCCGCCATGGCTTTTCTCTGACTGCAGGCAGCAGGTTCGCGTCAGATGCTTCTGGAAGTCTTGTAGGAACCAGTTGATAGTCAAGCATCAGCTTCAGCCATTTCCACTTCCCTGCTAGGATCCCAGGGACATCCGGAGGCCACTAACTCCCACAGCCCCAGGGGTGGGGACAGGAAGTTGTACTCGGCCCACTCCAACCTCTTGCTGGGTTTGTGTGCCTCCTGCCTTCTGCCGTGGAAGAATGCTGCTCCCTGGGCACTGGGCTCTGTGTGGGCACTGCTGGCTTCCCCATGCAGTCTGAGTGGAAGCCCACGACTCCTCCCTATTGCCAGGAACCTCCAGGTGGCCTTTTGCAGCCAGTGGCTCTTGGTCCCAGTGAAATGTGCTCCCTGCCATGTGCCAGCCTGCATGGGGTGCCTGCACATTTTAGTTCTTCCCACCAGTGCCGCAGACTCAGGCCAGCTGGTAAGGCACAACACTGCACTGCATAAAACCTCCTTGTGGAGTGGTGAGGAAAAGCTGCCTCTAAGCTTCCTGTGCTCAAGTCCGAGTCCTTTAGTGCACAGGCCTTCTGTCCCAGGACAAGAAGAATCGCCCTCGTGCCCCCTGCCTTTCCCCTTCCCCTTCCCCTTCCCTTTCCACCAGTGAGGTTCAGTGCAAAAAGAAGGAGAGTGAAGTACAGTCTTGTTATACAGCGCCTAAGCCTTATCCTCATACCTGCCTGTCCCTTCCCTGAATCCATCACCTCCTGCGGGGCCATGAGGGAGACCACATGTGCCCTCCTGGAGCTGACACAGATGGGGAGAGAATACACCTGGTGTGGGAAGCTGTATGGGACCCAGATAATTCTAGCTAGTCCCTTCGGCTCACAGTGGAGTATACTAATCAGTAGGAGAAAATGCAAAGGGAAACTACTTCGGAATCAGTAATTGCTGTGTTCCCAGGAAATCCTCCTTAAGTATGGAGGGGAAGGAATGCTTTAGAGGAAACTAAGGGCTGTAGCCCATACACTCATGTCATAGATGAGGTGCCCAAGACAAAGAGAGTAGGGAATACAGGTCCAAGAATGTCTGCAGGATGACTCTGCCCTCACTAAGCTATGCCGTTTTTCCTTCCATCTATGTTGAGGTTTTTCCCTCTGTTTTATTATGAAGAATGTCAAACACACAGCAAAGTTTTTATGTTTTTTGAGACAGTCTCATTCTGTCACCCAGGCTGGAGTGCAGTGGCACAATCTTGGCTCACTGCAACCTCTGCCTCCCATGTTCAAATGATTCTCCTGCCTCAGCCTCCCAAGTAGCTGGGACTACAGGTGTGCGCCACCATGCCTGCCTAATTTTTGTTTTTTTGGTAGAGACAGGCTTTCACCATGTTTGCCGCACTGGTCTCAAACTCCTGACTTCAGGTGATCCATCTGCCTCAGCGTCCCAGAATGCTGTGATTACAGGCGTGAACCACTGCACCCGGTGTACAGCAAAGTTGAAAGTGTGTAAAGAACACCCCTATTGCTGGGGCACGATGGCTCACACCTGTAATCCCAGCACTTTGGGAGGCCAAGGTAGGTGGGTCATGAGGTCAAGAGATCAAGACCATCCTGGCCAACATGGTGAATCCCCGTCTGTACTAAAAATACAAAAATTACCCGGGCATGGTGGCGCACACCTGTAGTCCCAGCTACTCAGGTGGTTGAGGCAGGAGAAATGCTTGAACCCGGGAGGCAGAGCTTGCAGTGAGCTGAGATCCGGCCACTGCACTCCAGCCTGGGCGACAGAGGAAGACTCCGTCTCAAAAAAAACGAGAAAACCCCTGTTACACAACACAGGCACCACCTGGAGTCTGCAGTGTACTAGACCCGTTTATCCATCCACCAACCCATCTTATCCTTCTGATGCATTTCATAGTAAAATGCAAACACCAGTATGCTTCCCTGTCGGGGTTTTTAACTAAAGTAGTGCACATTCGAGGCTGGGCGCGGTGGCTCACACCTGTAATCCCAGCACTTTGGGAGGCCGAGGCGGGTGGATCACGAGGGCAGGAGATTGAGACCATCCTGGCTAACACGGTGAAACCCCGTCTCTACCAAAAATACAAATAATTAGCCGGGCGTGGTGGCGGGCGCCTGTAATACCAGCTACTTGGGAGGCTGAGGCAGGAGAATGGCGTGAACCCGGGAGGCAGAGCTTGCAGTGAGCCGAGATCGCACCACTGCATTCCAGCCTGGGTGACAGAGCAAGACTCCGTCTCAGGAAAAAAAAAAAGAAAAAAGAAAAAAATAAAGTAGTGCACATTCGAATACTACAGAAGTACATGAAAGGATTTTTCTCCAGGTCCTCCTTTCCTCTACCACTATGAAAGTGTGTGCATCCTTCCAGACTTTGATCTGTGCCTACACACGCATTTGAATATGTATGGTAGCTAGTGCTTTCAAGCAGGGGGATCACGCCCATGTGTTCATCCACTACTTGCCGTGTTTGGAGTCTGAGGGGACAGACACTCCAGCAGCAGACTCTGTGCCATCTCCCTTCTCAGTTTGTGTCGCCCTTTCAGGCGGGCCCTCAGGCTAGCCAGATGTTCCAGACAGAAAATGACCATAAGTTGTCCTGGTGGCCAGGAAGCGAGTGACTTCTCTCGCAGCTCATGTGCCTGGGGACTTAAAGATCGAATCGGTTCCATTTTATGCTTTTTCCTTGGGGTTCCTGGTAGGGGGCTTTGAGGAGTGGAAGCCATAGCCTTCTGGGCCTTGAAGAATCTTCATTTTATGGGCCCCAGGTGTTTGCCTTTCCACCGAAATAATAAGAGAACACAAAGAAACAGCAATGAGAAGGCCTCTCAAGCAGAGGGTCCCAGTCCCAGCCCCACCATCCGCGAACCCTCTCATGAGGTGTGTGACTTCCTTGGGCTTCCGGATCCTCATTCGCAAAATGAGAATAACACCGGGTGACCTGCCCAGCTTGGAATATGGTGAGGCTCAAAGGAAAACACGCACACGTGTTTGTCACTGGCAGTGTTCGGGACAGTTAAGCTCCTTTAGTGATGGAGAAGGGATCCTGCCACAAGCTCTGCCTTCTTCACAGCCGAGACACTGCTCTCCTGATATTTCCCCTGTGGCGTGGAGAGCTTCTGGGTCGCCTTTTGTTCACGCCGCCTCTTGCACCTGCCCTTCAAATTCTCATGTCAGCCTGGGTTTGTCTTCTGCCTTCTTTGGATTTTGGTCTGAACTTTCTCCCCGGACTGCCTCTTTATCCCACATCCATGCCTGGCACCCATGTCTCTGTTCCAAACCTCAGCTCTAGGCTTCAGCAGCCTCCTGGAGGTCTCCATCAGCTGGCCAGGCCTCCTCCCACCCAACTCAGAATCCGTCCCTTCCTTCTCATGCTTTCCTTCTGGACACCCTCCCTTAGTGCAGGCACCTGCTGTTTGCCCCGCTGCCCCCATCGGCACACGCAGGGCTGCTGCGCACTCCTTGTTGTCAGCCCCAGTCACCACAACAGAACACAAGGCTGTTCCCTGTGCCCAGAATCTCCCGTCACCACCCCAGCCTCATCCATCCTCTCCAAAGCCTTCCTGGAACAGCCTGATGAGGTCTCTTTCTCCATACCCTCGCCCCTGGGCCTGCGCGTCAGAAGATGTCCTGGAAGTCCTCATGCTGTGCCTTTTGGTCTCCTTGTTCGGCATCCCTACTAGTCTGTGAGCTGCTTGAATCCCAAGATCACGACTATTCACTGTCGCCAGCACGCAGAATGTCATAGGACTTAATAAAAACCACTGGGTTCCCACAGGTGCAAGTAGCTTCCTTCCATTTCTTCTTTTTGGGATGGTGAGCAGGGTCATTTTTTGTTTCTTTCTTTTTAAACATTGAGATGAAATTCACCATAAAATTAACCATTTTTATATGTGCAATTTAATAGCATTTAGGACATTCACAACCCCCGTCTTTATCTGGTTCCAAACACTTCATTGCCCCACAAGAAAACCTCTGATGTGATTCCACTTATATGAGGTAGCTAAAATAGTCAAACTCACAGAAGCAGAGAGGAGAAAACTAGTGGAGGCCAGGGGCTGGGCGGGGGGGAGGGGAGTGGTGGATTAATGGGTGTAACATTTTAGTTATGCAAGATGAGTAAGTTCTAGACATCTCCCGTACAACATAGTGCCTACAGTTGACAATACTGTATTGTATACTTGAAGATTCATTAAGAGGATACAGCATATGTTAGTCTTACCACAAAAAAGTTTTTAAAAGGGGAAAAACGGGTCGGGTGTGGTGGCTCATGCCTTAATCCCAGCACTTTGAGAGGCCAAGGTGGGCAGATCACAAGGTCAGAAGTTCAAGACCAGCCCGGCCAACATGGTGAAAGCCATCTCTACTAAAAATACAAAAATGAGCCAGACGTAGTGGTGGGCGCCTGTAATCCCAGCTACTTGGGAGACTGAGACGGGAGAATAACTTGAACCCAGGAGGCGGGGGTTGCAGTGAGCCGAGATAGTGCCACTACACTGCAGCCTGGGCGACAAAGTGAGACTCCACCTCAAATAAAAGGGTGGGGGAAAGAAAACCCCTTTCCCATTAAGTAGTCACTCCCCGTTTCCCCCGTCCCCAATCCCAATCTCCTTTCTGTCTATGAATGTATCTATTCTGGACATTTCATATGAGTGGGTTCATACAATAGGTGGTTTCTTTTACTTTATGTAATATTTTTGACGTTTATCCATGTTGTAGCATGTGGCAGTTCTTCCTTTTCCTGACTGAGTAGTATTCCATCGTCTGGATACGTCATCTCTGTGTATCCGTTGCACAGCTGGTAGACACTGGGTTGTTTCCACCTTTGGGCTGTTGTGAACAACGCTGCTGTGAACCTCCATGCACAAGGATTTTCTTGGGGACCAGTTTCTTCCTCTCATTCTTGCCTCCTACCACTCTCCCCATTACCATATTTTTCCAAACCAGACATCAGCGCACCAGCTGCGTGTGTGTTTAGGGAAAGCATCTGCGGAGGGAAACAGCTTGCCTCATGTTGCCCCTGCTTCGTGTCTACCCTTCTCCAAGCCTTTTTTGTCCACTGTCACCTAGGCTTTTGGTTAATTGCGTGTTGGGATTAATCCCATTTTGTCTTTGGGTAATTAACATGTAGTGTCCACGCATTATCTATCTCCATGGTGAGAGTCAAGGTCCTTCTTGGGTTTCTGTGTCCCCTGCAGAGCCGAGCACAGCTTGGGGCAGCTTAGCAGTTCCCTAGTTCCTAGGCTCTCGCCTGCCCCGTGCCACCTGTCCACTGGTGACTAACCCTCTTGCACTCTCCCCTGTCCCCCTTGCAGATGATGTGCTGACTAAAGATGCGGGTGAGTGTGTGATCTGCCTGGAGGAGCTGCTGCAGGGGGACACGATAGCCAGGCTGCCCTGCCTGTGCATCTATCACAAAAGGTAGGAGGGGTTGGCAGGGTAGCTCAGTGCACCCCACCTCCCAGAGGGGCAGACCCCCATCTCCAGCCATTCTGTTTCCTTTGGTTATGGGATGATCTCTCCCCTAACCTCTGGCTCCGAGTGGGTAAGGGCAGAGGCTGTCAGACAGGTGTCCATTGTGCCGGCGGGAAGGTGTGAGCATCCCAAGCGCAGGGCAGAGCTGAGTTGCCAGAGGTGTACTCTGGTTTGAGGACTCAGGTGGTGGGAGCTGATGGGGAGGCCTGTAGAGCCTCACAGGTTGGAGGAGCTTAGGATCCCACCGGGAAGGTTGGTTCTCCGTCTGTCTCCCTGCCTCTTCTTCTACGGGCCCTCTGCTCCGCGCGGGGAGAACATCAATCTGTGCGAGGAAGGCCAGGTGGAGGGTGTGCCCACTGCCTTGTACTGGCCTTCTCCCTAGAGGGCCAGGAGGCAGGAAGAGCCATTTCCTGTGGGGCCACAGCACTGGGAGCAGTTGTAAGTAGCAGGCCCAGATTCACCCTCAGGCTCCAGTGTGAGCCTGGTCCTTGTTTCCAGCCGGAAGGAAGGCATCCTCTTGCCCAAGAGAGGAGGACACTGTGCTGCCTGTGGCCAGCACCTGCTGAATCCTTGAGCCCAGAGCTTCTTCCTGACACTCAGGTCTTTCAAAGCCTGACTCTCAGGGCCACTGCTGCACAGGATGACAACCAGGCACGACACGCAGCATGGCTGGTGCAGAGGAGGCTCAAGGCTGGCCTGGGAGAGATTCTTGGTCTAGCTCCCAGCACGGAGCCTTGCTTGTGTCCCAGGGAGGCACTAACCAGAACCGGAAAAGGAAATCTTTGACTCCTAGGGAGAATTATGCAAATTATCTGTCTGGTTCCTGTCTTTGAAAATGCCCAGATGTTGGTTTACAAATCAGGAAGCTGTCTTGGGGCAATCTCTGTTCCCTCTTTGATGCAGAGGGCCTTTCTCTGTCAACACTGGAGACCAGGGCTGACTGTCTCTGGTCTGACTCCCCTCCTGCCTCTTGCAGTAAGGACTAGATGCTGCTATCAGCTGATCACGGCTGAGCAGGGTAGAGCTTGGGGCTCTCCTAAGAGGTCACCCACTGGGAGGGAGCCTCACAGCTGTTCTTTTGACCCAGGAAGGAGCTCTTTCAGGACCCTGGCACCCAGAGCCATGGCCCTTCTGCCGTGCCATTGTTCCCACTTCCCTGCCCTTGGAGTCTTAGAGACAGCTGACTAGCTGTCCTGCGGGGTCCACCGCTCTCACCTCACTGGTGGCTGCTGCCATCCTCCTGGGCCCTGTGCACAGAAAGCTTTGGTCCTTCTCAAGGCCACTCTCCCCCTTCCTACAGCACCAGATCCCCCTGAGCCAGTACCCACCACCGCTGCCTCTGGCTGGGCCAAGACTAATCTTGGTGTTCTCCCTTCTTCCTGCTTCAGAAAGTAGCCATATCTGGGGACATGATTGTGTTTCTCTGGGGTCCTTTCAGAAGAGACTTAGGAAGCTCCTGCTCAGGAATCTGGCCCTTTGAAAGAGCCCCTTCAAAGCAGCCTGAGCAGCAGGTAATGTGGTTTCCCTTGCGGCCCCCTCCCCCCAGCTGCATAGACTCGTGGTTTGAAGTGAACAGATCTTGTCCGGAACACCCTGCGGACTGACCTGCGGGCTTGCTTGCTGACTCCTCTCAAAGGTGAGCCCGCGTTTGGGGGTGCTCCGGGCTCAAGGCTTGGGGTCAGGTCACTTTGGGGGCATGCAGGCTAGGGAGCAGGGCTGCCCTTATGCCACTGAGAAGAAAGCAGGAGCAGAGGGAAGGAGAACCTTATCAATTAGTCATCTGGAAATGATTTTCCCTGGGAAGGACAAGAGATACAAATCAACATGGGCAGTTATGAAGAACAGGCTCAGAAGAGTTAGGATCAGCTGGGGAAGAGACCAGTACATTCTACATTCCTAAAGAAAGTTCAGGAATATCCCCTGGGAATGTGCACGGGCAGGAAAAGGAGCCTGAGCGCTGGGTTTGTGCCTGGCGTGGTCTCTTGCTCGCTGAGCTCTGAGTCTCTGCCTCTTCTCTGGTAACGGGGATAATCTCACTCCCTGTTGCCATAAGGACATTGCACTTACTAAACAGCCAGCCATGAGCAGCGGTGCATTGTTCCCTGCAAAGTGCTCGTCAGCGATCATTTGACCACTGCTTCTTCCCATGCCGCTTCCAGATGAATCTGTGGCCTCCAGGCCAGACTCGATCTCGATCCCTCCATCCCACAGCACTGGGTGCTGACTCCACACATCGCTCTGGCTCACCGCTGGGTCTGGCCTCCCCATTTCTTCCCCAGGGGTACCCCGCTTGCTGCCAGCCATCCACCCCTGACCCCCATCTCACCTGTCCCTTCCAAGTTCTGGGCTGGCATTTTCCTTTTTCTGGCAAACAAGTAGACAAAACCCCCATAAAAACCAAAAGCCGAACTCCATCTCACAGCCAAAGGTTTTGGGGCCTCTCTTCTTCCCCCTCCCTTTCTCTCTCTCTTGTTTTTGTTTTCTTTTGTTAGGTTTATTTTATTTATTCCAAGTAAACTCTCCCAGAACAGCTGATGATGTCAGACAAATCAGGGACATTTGCTTTTTTTTTTTTACCTTCACCTCAAAAACTGATGACAAGGGGAGAAGAAAGAGCCGGGGGGAGAGTGAGGCAGGGGAGTAGAACCTGCCCAGGCGCATGGCTGCAAATTCCCCATGTGCTGTTTGGCTTCTGGGGTCCTGTGTAGATGCCCCAGCCCCGCCTGCCCTCTCGGGATGCAGCTGCCCTGGGATGCAGCAGCCAGCCCTCGGCCCGACGGAGCACGACTTATTTATTACGGTCCACACAGGGACAGAGAGCCCCTGCTCCAGGGAGGAGGCTCACCGGACCCTGGGGCAGAGCTGAGCTTGGGACACCAGCGGGAACAGGGCACCCCTTCTGCACTGACTTCCAGATCATGGTTCTCCCTTCCTCCCTGAGGACACCAAATTGGATGAGAGCAAGTTTGAGAGAAGAATGAATCAACTGCTATCCTTCCCCTCACCCCTCAGCCCAGGAGGGAAAGGGCATTTTCTTTTTCATCTTTGAAAGGCATTGTGGGTCTGTCTTTAAAGTGTTTACAAAAAAAAAAATTATATAAAAAAAAGTCTAGTGTCGACTGGTGTTTTCCCTCGTGATGTTTACAGCTTGCTGTTTGCTGCCCAGCCATAACCCACTCAGTGACAGACGAACACAGCCAAGCCCTCGCCGCCAGCCTTCTGACGGTGGGCGAGCACACAGTCTCTTCCCCTGCCCCAAATGGCCCTCTCCACCACCAACTTGTCTACTTTGGGTTTGGTTTTTTTTCTTCTATTTTTCTGGCTTGGTTTTTTGCTCTTTTCTCCCCTTGAGACCCTAATATCTTGACTTCATTGCCAAAAAACAACCCATCGAGAACTTTCTTCCCACTGATCCCATCTCTTTTTCCCTTCTTTCCTCCTGGTTCCGGTCAGTTCAGAGGATTTAACAATCACAAGTGTCCTGCAAAAATGCCTGAACATTATTCTTAGGCCCTTGTGGATTTTTTTTTCCAGAAAACTTAAACAAAAAAAGACTTACTAAGAAATATGTACAGCTACCCCTGTTTTCAGGCACTATGTTTGAGAACATTTTAGCCATTGATGTTCACACGTGGCATCAGCCCATGCAAGATAGGTTTCTGTATTTATATATTAAAATACAAAAAAAACTTATAAAATGTTTAAAAAAATGTTCAAAGCTTGGGAGAAAAGCTTTCTTCATTAGTCAAGGTGTTTTGATATGGTATTAAAATGTCTAATAAAAGATACACTGTGTGATTTTATTTTAATGAGGTGTTGTTATACAACCAAGAAATGGGGGCAGGGGCCTGCCCCCCAATCCCTCACCTACCTCCTTAGCATTCCTTCAGGCTGCTGCTCGGGGCTCCAGGTGTGTGAATTGGTCCTCAGACAGGCCTGGGTGGAGGGAGAGTGGCAAGTCAGGCGTGCCTCCTACAAGCTTCCTAACCTCTTAAGCATCATGGAACCAGTCAGCCCTCCTCTGTGGAGTCATTGTGCCGGACCTCTGAAAAGATCTGCAGGGGCCAAGATGTTGCAGCTACTGGAGGCTGCAAGGATGTGGGTTCTTCCAGGTGTGGGCCCAGCCCCCCTCCTTCCAGCCTCTGCTCCCCATCCCACGTTCCACTCGCCCTGCCTGTTGTTCAGTTTGCATCTCAGTGCTGACTCACGGGCATGCTTCATTGAGGCCCAGGAAGAGGCCCTGGTTTGGGGCTGTGCCAGTTCAGAGCCCTTGAACCAGAACCAACTGCTCAGGCTCACAAAAGTTGGCAAAATGCAGGCTGGGCGGGCAGCTCGGGGCAGGGAGCAGCAGTGCAGGCCTGGCCTGTGTCCCCATGCCCCGCGGGCTCCCGGAGCAGCGTTCCAGAGCCTCCTGCAGAGCCAGCGAAGGAAAGCTGTGGAGGGAGACGACTCCACCGCCTCTCTGCTCTGACCCTTCTCAGGCCCGCCTGATGTCTGGACCACCCCCCTGCTGCCACAGCCCCTGGCTCCACAGTCACCCTCCATCAGATGCTTCCAGAGGCACCTACTGTGTGCAAGGGCATTCACAACAGGCCAGTGGGCAAACGTGAGCCAGGGCCAGCGGAGAAACACTAAAGACGACTCGGTGGTTCAGAGCCTGGGCCTCAGCGCGGGACCCGTCTGGGGTGAAGACCTTGGGGCTGTTGTGAGTCGACGGCAGGAACGTGGGCTCTAGACTGTGCATTCAGGCTCTCCTACTTGGCAGAATGATCTTGGGGAAACGACTTCATCTGAACTTCAGATTTTTCACATGTGAAGTAGGGACAAAACCATGCAGCTCAGAGGTCCCTGTGGGGGCCGGGGGAGCTGCCCTGCAGGTCCTGGCACATGCACAGCAGGCTCCCCATAGCTTTGTCACCACAAAGGGCACTGTTCTATTCACAGCACCTCCTGCTTCTGCCTGGCAACTGTGTCTCCCTGTGCTATATTTAATTCCACCAGCAAAGCTGGCAAGGCAGGGCCCAGCCCTGAAGGAGATCTCCTTGCCTGAGCCCTGGATCTGGAAACGGAGGCTTCAATGTGCCCACCTTGGCGGCTTAAGCCTGCTGCTTTGGCAGTGCCACGGGTGAGCCGAGCAGCTGTGAGTTGGGTGGGGCAGGGCTGTAGCCCACGCCGGGTGCTATTCCAGGCTCCAGGGGCTGGTGCTCATCCCCACCCCCAGCGACTTCAGTCCTACCTGGCACGCTGCAGCCCTCTGCCGGCTGCGGGGTCCTCTGAATCCAGACCCAGGTTGCCTGCTTTTGGTGTGGGGGTGGGATTGGGGCTGTCTGAGCTTCCCAGGTGGAGCTCATGTTTGTGATCCTCTGTCCGGACAGCTCTCCAGAATCCTGTGTTGCCCCTGCTCTGCCTCTCTGGGATGGGAGAGAACGTAAGGGAGCCGGCGAGCAGGTTCTACCCGCTCTGCTAAGGGCCTAGCACACTTTGATGAGGTTCCTAGATATGAGCCCCTCACAAAGACCAACCATTCCTCTAACAGCCATTTAAAGGTACTGAAGTTCATGGGAAAATGTCCTCATTCTTAGGAGATAGATGCTGAATTATATAGGTGAATGTCTTCAAGAAATGTGTAGTTTAATTCCAAATGGTTCCCCCCAAAATACACAAAGCAAATAAGGCCAAAATGTTCATTGTTGAATCTGCAGTGGCTGGTATTTCAGTGAACAGTGTACTTGTTCTTTCAACTTTTCTGTATGTTTGGAATTTTTCTTAATAAAAGATTGTGGGAAATGGTCATTTGCTGAGCGCCTCCTAGTTTCCAGGCGCTGGAGGGCGCATCAAAGAAGAGTCCTATCCAGCTGCTGCAGGATTCCCACCTGGAGGAGTGGGTGGGTGGCTGGCTGGCTGGAAGGGGAGGGGCGAGAGGGCTGTCTGGGTGATGAGCACACGTGTGCTGGGGTGGTTTGGGGAGAGGGTTGAGATTTGTCACCAATCAGCCCTTGGCACGGTCTCTGCTCCCCACCAGGGCAGCACGGGACAGAAACGTCACAGAGTGGCCTCCAGGCTCAGGTCGGTGTCACGGCTGTCGGCAGGAGCCCAGTGTTAGCCTGGAGCGGGGGGGTTCCGAGCACTGAGGTTGGACTGAGGCGTCTCACTGCAGCTGCCTCTGCCTTAGGCCTAGCAGCCTGCCTGAGCACTGAACAGCTGATGGGAGGAGGAGAGGGGCGGAGGCCAGGGAGGGCATGGGGTGTGGCATGCCCCTTTCCAAAAGGGACCGAAGACTAGAGGGGCGAGGAAGATGAGACAGCACTACAGGTTCCTGGGATCTGCGGGGGTGGAGGACTTAGCTTGGCTTCTGGGCTGCCAGGCCTTCCCTGACCCTAGGAGGAGGTTTGCCCAGGGCTGAGAGCTGCAGGCCCGGGGCAGAAGTGAGTCCTGAGCCGCAGCTGCGTGGAGCAGATGCCGCGTGGTATCTGAGCTTCATGATGTCGGGCGCCCTCCTGTGGGCTTAGGGAGAACAGCTGCCAACATCTCAAGACTGAGGCTCTGGCCCAAGACAGGGCCTCCGGTGGACAGACCTTGAGGGCAAAACAGCTGGTGGTACGATACATCACCCCATGAAGAGGTGGGTGCAAAAATAGTTTCATCTCTGTTTCTGAAGACGTGGCAGCTGCTGAGGAACACATTCAGTGTGTTCAGAGGCCTGGTTCAGGCCCAG
The DNA here is from genome assembly GCF_000951045.1 of Mandrillus leucophaeus. Taxonomy (NCBI): domain Eukaryota; kingdom Metazoa; phylum Chordata; class Mammalia; order Primates; family Cercopithecidae; genus Mandrillus; species Mandrillus leucophaeus. Next base: position 6,744,773 of record NW_012101698.1, read on the forward strand.
TTGGAGAGTCCATCCTAAGTGACACCGTGGGCAGGTCCTCAGGCCTGAGGCCGAGTAGCTGGGACAGGGACCTGGGTTCCTTTCCGAACCCTGAGCACCGCCCCCCTCCTCAGGCTATAACAAGTCAGAGGACAGCCCCAAAACAAAGGGGTCACTAGCCAAAGGACAGAGAACCTGGAGCGGGAGGGGAGGAAGTGCTGCCTGCTGACTTCCAGGTCGCTGCAGGTGGGTTTCAGGTTTATTCCAGATTTACTGGGGGAAGCTCCAAGGAGAAGACCTACCAGCATGGCACGGGAGCTCACGTCCCATACCAGGAAAGGAGTGCCTGTCACCAGGTGAAGGGGGAAGGGTCCTGGGACCCCAGCAGTGGGAGGCCTCAGGGGAGGAGTGTCATCAGAGTCTTGAGTGGACCCAGATGGTCTCTTCCAGCCCGGACAGGATGCGTAGGAGCAGAGAGGAAGCAGCTTTGCTGGGAACCACCCAGGGTCGTTTACTGAACCAAAGGCTCCTGGAGCCAGCCAGAAGGACGGGGAGTAGCACGGTGCTCAGGCTTCTCTCTGGGCCCTCTGACCTTGGGCCCAGATACAGTGGGCTCGCTGGCAGCAAGACTGCGTCAGCTACTGTCTGTTCCCTTGCAGGGGCCGTGGTATGAAGAAAAGTTCCAGAACAGGGGCTCCGTAGTCTGGGAACTTGTGGGCTAAGTGCTCAGAGCCCCTCACAGCACTTTGCCTGGGTTCATGAGGCCTTGAGGGTCTAGCACAGCCTTGAGCTGCCGCATGGTCTCCACGCCCACGGCGCCCACCTCCTCCCGCAGCAGCTGCCGCTTGCCCAGTCCGATGCCATGCTCCCCCGTGCACGTTCCGTGGAGGGCCAGTGCCCGCCTGGGGGCAGGAAGGAGACATCCTCATGGGGCCCCCTTCCCTCTGCCCTCAGCTATTCCCCTCCCTGACTTTGCTCCTACCTGCCCAGCTGTTCTGCAAAAGCCTTGACCCTGCCCAGTTCCTCAGCGTCATCAGGGTTGACCAGCAGGATGCAGTGGAAGTTGCCGTCACCCACATGCCCGACAATGCTTCCTGGAGGCCCAGAGGACAGAACTGTTCGCCCTCCCTCTTGCCTCCTGCTGCCCCAGGCTCTGGTCGACCCCGACACCCCCCCTCCACCTCTCCCCAGCAGCAGGGTGGGCAGAACCTGTGAGTCCCGAGGCGTTCAGATCCTCCTTGGTCTGCACCAGGATCTCCGGCAGCCGGGAGATGGGCACACACACGTCCGTGGAGTAGCCCTGGTCAGAGGGAGGCCTGTGAGTTACCCCTGCCTGCCTGGGAGTACGGGGTCACCGTGGTCAAGGTTGAGGATGGGTCTGGGGGCACTGGGCTTCAGCTCTTGGCCTCACACAAGGAAATAATCCTGCTCTTCTCTAGGCCTCAGCCCTCACCTCCCCCCAGCACAACACAGGAGACAAATGGCCCAGGCGTGCTTGCCACACCTCCCGGGAGAGGCTGTTCCCACTCCCCTGTGGCTCCCACCGCCAAGCTCCAGGCTGCTAAGCCTTTGCACAGCTGCCTGGAGCCCAGATTCCCCTTCCCCAGGTTAGGCTAACATCCCCCTCTCTATCATCTCTTCCTCCACGAAGCCTTCCTTCCGTTTATAACTCCCGAGAGCACTGCACCGTTCCCACGACCTGGCTCACAGGAAGAGCTTTTGAGGGCTTAGCAGATAACTGTGCTTTCCCTGTAGACAGTATCTGAACAGCGGGGTGGGGCGACCTGCAGCCCCCGGTTCTAGCACCTGCTCAGCCAGGCCCAGCCCCCTTGTTGAGGCTCGGACTGTTGCTCTGTGCAGTAGAGTGGTGGGCTGAGGAAAGGGTTTGTGGGCTGAGCTGTGGGCCCCATCTGCACCCCAGTCCCGCTCACCTTGCAGCCTGGCCGCATGGCCAGGGCTGCGTACCAGGCATTGTGCCGTGCTGTCCAAAGCTGGCTGCGCTCCTCGGCCGCCTTGGCCCAGGAGAAGTCAGAGGCTCCGTTCTGCTGGACTATCTCCTCTGCAGTTGGGGGAGGGAGGCTGACACCCGGCTGCCGCTGAGGCAGCCCACCCTGCTGCCCCACTCCACCCCAGCATACCTGTGCGTTGCAGCTGCTCCTCCAGTGCCTGCTGGGAGCCATGGAACTCCAGGAAGAGTGTGGGTGCCACTGAGCAGTTCAGCTTGCTGTACCTGTTGCAGGCATCCATCATGACTTCATCCAGGAACTCTGGATCCAGGGAGAGGGCAGGCCAGGTGAGTCCTGGCCTTCCCAGAGGGCCTCTTCCAGGGAGCCCACCCTGACTGCCCCTGTCCTCAGCTCACCAATGCGGGCTACGGGCACTGCAGCCTGGAGGATGTGTACAGTGCTGTCCACAGCAGCCTGGACACTGGGGAACGCACACGTGGCGGCCACTATGGCCTCAGGGACAGGGTGCAGGCGCAGGGTGGTGGCTGTGATGAGGCCCAGCGTCCCCTCAGAGCCCACGAACAGCCCAGTGAGGTTGTAGCCGGCTGCACTCTTCCTAGGTCCCAGGGACACGCAAGGTGAGTACCAGGCTGTGTGATGAGAGATTTCTGGCCAGAAGCCCAAGCTGGAACCCAGGACACCGATCCCAGGCACTGAGGTCTGGGCTGGCCTCCCTCGGGCCCAGATTCCCTGGCCCAATTCTTTCTGCTCCACAAAGCAAATCAGCCTCACGCAGGGAGAACAAACCCTGTTCCCATCCACTTTGGCCCAGGTGACAGGGCTTCAGAGCCTGGGGAAGCCTAGCCTGCCAAACCAGGAGGCCGGCAGGAGGTGCCTTTCACAGCCCGGGCAGCCCCCCAGCAGTGCCCAGGGCCAGGGCCCCCGCAGAGGGCACTCACCGGAAATGCCGGCCTTGGCCCGCCGTGTGCAGCAGCCGCCCGTCGGGCAGCACCACCTCCAGGTTGAGCACGTTGTCCCGCATGGTGCCGTAGCGGACCGCGTTGGTGCCCGACGCCCCGGTGGCCGCCATGCCACAGAGAGAGGCGTCCGCACCTGGGTCTGGAGGGCGGCGTACAGGAGAAGGCAGCCTCAGGGACGGGAGGTCCTTTCCCTCGGGCTGGGGGAGGAAGGTCCCCTGAGCCCCAGACACAACCCTGCTCCCAAGTGCCCTCAGGGCCCCAGGAAAGGTTCGCGAGTCCTACCCACGGGAAACCAGAGGCCGCTATCCCGCAGGTGGAGGTTCAGAGCTTTGCGGGTGACGCCCGGCTCCACCACCACAGAGAAGTCCTCCAGGTTCAGCTCCAGGATTCGGTCCATATGCGTCAGGTTAATGCAGACGCCGCCCTGGTGGGAGCGGGTGCTGAGACCACTGCATACCTGGGTCTCTGACCTGGCCACGTCCCCGGGTCACAGCCCGCGGGTGTCCCCCCAGCAGCCAGACCAGACCCCCAGAAGCAGGCAGCCCGCGGGCGGGCGCAGACCCAAGGAGCTGTGTGCGGCGGGGGAGGCAGCCACAGGTGTGCCGTGGTGTGGTGGGACCAGCCCCGGGGCGGGCAGGGGAGCCACACTGTACCTGCACAGCGCAGACGCCACCCTCAAGCCCGGTGCCGGTGCCGAATGGGATAATGGGCACACCTTGGCGGTAGCACAGGGCTGCCAGCCGGCTGACCTGCTCCACGTTCTGGGGCCACACCACAGCATCGGGAGGTTCGCACCTAGAACCAGACCCTCAGTGATTTAGGGGGGCGTGGCACCCTCTGGTCCCGAGGTGTTGCAGGGCCTGAGGCTACAGCGAACGAGGGGCAGAGAACATGCCAGAGCACCCCAAAACAGGTGAGTGAGGGGGAACGCAATCCAGGACCCTCGCTCTCAGCTGGGGTTGAATCCAGAAGATGGGAGGGGTCTGCGAGCCCTCCCATACCTGTGCACCGACTCATCGCGCCCGTGCTGCTCTCGGACCACCGTGGCAGTGGACACGTGGGAGCCGCCCACCACGGCCTTCAGAGCCTCTACGAAGTCCCTGCAGAGCTCGCCCTGCAGGGGAGAAACACACTGCCAGGGTCCCCCGAAAGACACCTGGGGACACAGCCCTGCCCCAGTGTCAGCGTGGAGGGCTGGGGGCTGGAGTGAGCTTCCCCTGCCGACCCCCGGCTGACAACATCCTTGCCAGGTAGGCCCTCTTTAAACAAACCCACTCTCCAGAAATGCCTCTTTTCCAAACACAGCCATTGGGGCCAAAGTTTCCCCTCAGAAAAAAAAAACGCCACCAGAATTTTTTTAATGTTTTCTTTTTTAATAAAAACAGGGTCTTACTATGTTGCCCAGGATGATTTCAAACTCCTGGGCTCAAGCGATCCACCTGCCTCGGCCTCCCAAAGCGCTGGGGTTACAGGCATGAGCCAAGGCGCCCGGCCATTCAAATACAAAACCAGAATTCACTCTCCAAAAAGGCTATCAGCAGTGTTCCTTCAATAGCCAGCCCAGCCTGAGCCACCTGAAAAGGTCCCTCACTTCCTCCTTTCTCCAGGGCCAACCAAGCACCACCCCCGCCACAGGGGACTCAGAGCTTGATAAGGGAATGACAGGGAGGAAAAGCTTCCACTGCCCCCTCCCCACTCTGCCCTGGCTGGGGCTTCTGGAGCCCTTCGTGGGGGGCTGGGGAGGGGAGCAGTTTCTCCCCATTTTACAGATGAGAAATGGAGGCCAAGTTAAGGACAGAGCCTGGCCTGGAACCTAGGTCCTTTCCTCCAGGGCCTTCTTCCACAGGTGTGTTTTATTTCAGAGCCACCCAGGGGCATCCATTTGGCTCCCCCAGCCCCACTCATGGTAGCAGTGGGGACTCAGCTGATCTCTACACTCACTCTACACCCACACTTGCCACAGGGTAAGCCCAGTGCCCTTTTGCCCAAGGTCAGGTCACTTGGTGCTGGGGCGTCACAGAGCCCAGGAAACTTGGGATCAGAACCCCCTGTTCCCCGCTCCCCACCTCATCCCTCCAGGGGACCTCTCTTCTCTCCCGGTACCTTTGCCTTCTGGGAGCAGTAGCCCCTCCAGGGGAACAGCCCCCAGGTTGCAGCCCGGAGCAGTCGGGCCATAGCCAGGCACCTGCCAGAGGGTGTGAGCGCTGGGTGGCAGGGTCACCAGTCAGCTACTGTGGCAGCAGCTGCGGCTGCTGTCAGCCCATTGGCTAGGCCGGGGGTGGGGCCCGCTTAAGGTGGCATGGGCTTTAAGGTGGCCCTTGCAGATCTTGCAGACATTTTCGTGGGCGCCAGGGATGACACTTCTAAAGGAGAAGTGAGGTTCACTGGACGTTTAGGGAAACTGTAAGGCAAAAATAAAATTCTAAGCCTCCCAACTGACCGAATGGACTTTCCTCTCAGCCAAGGGCATTCCAAAGTAAACCTGAAAAATTAATTCAGGCTGTGATGCGAAGCGGTTTAGGACATGCCTCATTATCCCCCTCCTCCCTTTAGAATTCAGACACAACTGAGTAGCATTAACATTAAAACAGAGATCTTAAGGCATTCTGATCTTAAAACACAAAACACTCTTTGTAGCAATAAGATACCAAATTCCAGCCTGACTCTAGCATCACCTGACAGATAGCAGGCCCTGAAAGAAATTGATGTCTTTTACCCCCAAAATATATTTCTTTTATATTTTTAAAAATAGCTCCAAAAAGCTGTCTTTTGTGGGGAAAATCTGGAATCTGTAGAGAAGCCCCTCCCCCTGCCAGGAATTTTTTTTTTTTTTTTTTTTTTTTTTGACGGAGTCTCACTCTGTCGCCCAGGCTGGAGTGCAGTGACGTGCGGCAACCTCCAGCCCCTGGGTTCAAGCAATTCTCCTGCCTCAGCCTCCCAAGTAGCTGGGATTACAGGTGCTTGCCACTGTGCCCAGATAATTTTGTATTTTTAGTAGAGATGGGGTTTCACTATCTTGGCCAGGCTGGTCTTGAACTCCTGACCTCGTGATCCACCTGCCTTGGCCTCCCAAAGTGCTGGGATTACAGACATGAGCCACTGAGTGCCCAGCCTCTTTCCAGGTTTTATCCTGATCTAAGGGAGATTTAACTAAGAGTCTAGCACCTTTTAAGGCCTTAGACATTTACCATCTATGTTACATAATAAGAACCTTGGGCCGGGCGCGGTGGCTCACATCTGTAATGCCAGCACTTTCAGAGACCAAAGTGGGAGGATCACGAGGTCAAGAGACAGAGACCTTCTTGGCCAACATGGTGAAACCTCATCTCTACTAAAAATACAAAAATTAGCTGGGCATGGTGGTACACGCCTGTAGTCCCAGCTACTTGGGAGGCTGAGGCAGGGGAATCGCTTGAACCCAGGAGGCGGAGGTTGCAGTGAGCCGAGATCCTGCCACAGCACTCCAGCCTGGTGACAGAGTGAGACTCCGCCTCAAAAAAAAATAGAACCTTGGTCTCCACAACTCCTTATCTTAACCCAGATGCTTCTTTCTATTGATTCCAGGTTGTCTTTTTAAAAATTTTTAATTAAAAAAAATTTTTTGTTGTATACCAAGATTCCAAGTCTTTGGATAATAATTCTTTTTTTTTTTTTTCTTTTTTTTTTTTGAGACGGAGTCTCGCTGTGTCACCCAGGCTGGAGTGCAGTGGCCGGATCTCAGCTCACTGCAAGCTCCGCCTCCCGGGTTCCCGCCATTCTCCTACCTCAGCCTCCCGAGTAGCTGGGACTACAGGCGCCCGCCACCTTGCCCGGCTAGTTTTTTGTATTTTTTAGTAGAGACGGGGTTTCACTGTGTTAGCCAGGATGGCCTCGATCTCCTGACCTCGTGATCCGCCCGTCTCGGCCTCCCAAAGTGCTGGGATTACAGGCTTGATGGATAATAATTCTTTCAACCAATTGAAAATCAGAAAAAAAATTTTTTTTTTTTTGAGACAGAGTCTCACTGTTGCTCAGGCAGTGGCATGATCTCAGCTCACTACAACCTCCATCTCCTGGGTTCAAGTTGTTCTCATGCCTCAGCCTCCCAAGTAGCTGGGATTACAGGTATGCCACCATGCCCAGCTAATTTTTGTATTTTTAGTAGAGACAGGGTTTCACCATGTTGGTCCAGGCTGGTCTCGAACTCCTGACCTCAAGTGATCCACCCGCCTTGGCTCCCCAAAGTGCTGGGACTACAGGTATGAACCGTGCCCAGCGCCAATCAGAAAAGTCTTTGAATTCACCTATGATCTGTAAGCTCCTCCCTCCATCAGAAGGAACCAACGCATACCTTGCTCATATTGATTAGTGTCTGATGTCTCCCTAAACTGTATAAAAGCAACTATAACTCGACTCTCTTGGATACATGTTCTCAGGACCTCCAGGGAATGTGTCACAGGTCATGGTCTTCATGTTAGTGGTGGCAAATCCATACAGGTCTACAGAAACCTCAATGCTTGCCTTGTCAGAAGAAAGAATTCTACTGAAGAGTTCTGAAACGAAAATATCTTGAGCCCCCAAAATTACTAAGCTAAAGGGAAAAGTCAAGCTGGGAACTGCTTAAGGCAAAGCTGCCTCCCGTTCTTTCAAAGTCACCCCTCTGATCACTCAGCTAAATGCATATCTGACTGCCTCCTTTGGAGAGACTAATCAGAAACTCAAAAGAATGCAAACATTTGTCTCATCTCGTATCTACCTATGACCAGGAAGCCCCCTCCCCGTCTTTCCAGACCCAAACAATGTTCATCAACATATGTTGATTGACGTCTCATGTCTCCCCAAAATGTATAAAACTAAACTTTGCTGGCCGGGTGCCGTGGCTCACGCCTGTAATCCTAGCACTTTGGGAGGCCTGGGTGGGCAGATCACGAGGTCAGGAAATCGAGACCATCCTGGCTAACATGGCGAAACCCCGTCTCTACTAAAAATACAAAAAATTAGCCGGGCGTGGTGGCGGGCACCTGTAGTCCCAGCTACTTGGTAGGCTGAGGCAAGAGAATGGCATGAACACGGGAGGCGGAGCTTGCAGTGAGGCGAGATCACATGACTGCACTCCAACCTGGGTGAAAGAGCGAGACTCCGTCTCAAAAAAAAAAAAAAAAAACTACTGTGGTCTGACCACCTTGGGGACATATCATTGGGATCTCCTGAGGCTTTATCACAACATCAACATTGGCAAAATAAACTTTCTAAATTAACTGAGACCTTTCTCAGATTTTGGGGGTTCATATTTTGGTAACCACGGAAGAATTCTGACTGGAGACGCCCCTATCAGTGCTTGGTACCAGCTTGAGCTATCTTTATGGCTCAAACCAGTAAGACAACTTGCTGAGACCCGGAAGCACCCCCTCCAGAGAATACCTTATCTCTCAAAATCTGGTCAAGATCTAAAGTTCATTTTACAGTACAACTCCTTTTTTTTTTTTTCCCCATTGTTTTACTTGCTTCTAACACAAGGAAGGCAAGTTTTTCCTGCTTCCATGACGATGGAAGGGAGGTAACTCCTTTATGGTGTCTGAGCTTGCATCTAACAGGGAAGATGAGGTTTTTTCCCTGCTTCTAGGACGGTAGAGAGCAGTCTTTAGCCTCAAAGCCATCCCAAGGTAAGTAACTGAATTGGGGTTTGTCTTGGCTAAAGTTAAGATTACAACCAGCTGTTCTTAATTTCTCCTGACCACTAGAGAGCTCAGTAATCATATAAATTGTGTGATCATTTGTTTTGCTTAACTGTTGTGTTGTTGTTTCTCTTTTTGTTGTTCTTTCAGTCTTTTTCCCATTGGGTTTGATCAACTCTATCTGAATTTATCAAATCCAAAGGAAGTTCCAAATTATGGGGAAAGAGGCCTCTGAGGTGGCTAAATTCACACACACACACACACACACACACACACACACGATGATGCAATGGGGGTGAAAAACGGCCAGCAAAAGGAAAAAAAAGAGGAAAGATTTTTTATTTTGACTACTAAGGGGCTTTACTTACGTAACAAGACCACCTTTTTGCTAGCCAGGCCAAACTGAAAGAGCAATGGCTGTATTTCTGAAATAGCAGCAATTTGTCCTAGTGAGAGCAGCCCTAGCTCTCGGTGCCTCCTCGGCCTCAGCCCCCACTCTGGCCGTGCTTGGGGAGCCCTTTAGCCTGCCACGGCACTGTGGGAGCCCCTCTCTGGGCTGGCGGAGGCTGCAGCCGCCTGCCTCTGCTTGCCAGGAAGTGTGGAGGAAGAGGCGCCGGCGGCAACACGGGCTGCGGCAGCGCCGGTGGGCCAGCGTGAGTTCCGGTGGTGCGGGCGTGGGTTCCGCGGCCCTGCACGTGGAGCGGCTGGCCCAGGGCAGTGACGAGCTTAGCACCCGGGCCAGCAGCTGAGGAGGTTGCGCCGGGTCCCTCAGCGCTGCCTGCCCGCATGCACCGTGCTCGAATTATCCCCAGCCTCAGCCGCCTCCCCGCAGGGCAGGGCTCAGGACCTGCAGCCCCCCATGCCCGAACCCCTACCCCCGTCATTCTTGAAGTCAGCAAGACCAAGAACCCACCAATTCTGGACACACTAGCTGAAATATGGTAATGAGATTTTAAAAGACCTTTTTAAAGGAGCTCAATGATTAAAAGTCAGCTTAATTAAAAACTAACATCCAAGGTGAACATGCACGTGTGTGTGCACTTGTGTGTGCGTATTTAAAAGGCCTTCATGTTTTTGTTTTTCTCCAAGGATCTTGTCTTTTTTTTTTTTTTGAGCAAAAGTTTTTTTCTTCTTAGTTGACTGCATTCTGTTTTCTTCATTTACTTCTGCTGCCTCTCCTTTCTCTTGCACCCTCTGCTGCATGAGGGACCTAAAATAGTTTATGATAGCTGGGGTTCCTTAAAGAAAACAGAGAAGGCACCAGGCTCCGTTTAGGGGAGAAAAGTCTGTTTTTCCATATGCAATCCCAAGAGTGTAAACAGGCATGTTCGTCTCATCTCTTAAACTGCTTACTTTTGTATTGTGTTACCTGTTTGTGTATGTTTGCTTTTTTTTTTTTTTTTAACTAAAATAGTTATTGCAACGGAGGTTACCCTTGGGGTATTTTTTTGTTTTGTTTTCTTTGTTTTTTGTTGTTTGTTTGTTTTTTGAGATAGAGTCTTACTCTGTCACCCAGGCTGCAGTGCAGTGGCGCGATCTCTGCTCACTGCAAGCTCCACCTTCCAGGTTCACTCTATTCTCCTGCCTCAACCTCCCGAGTAGCTGGGATTACAGGCCTGCCACCACGCCCGGCTAATTTTTTGTATTTTTAGTGGAGGTGGAATTTCACCGTGTTAGCCAGGATGGTCTCAATCTCCTGACCTAGTGATCCACCCGCCTCAGCCTCCCAAAATGCTGGGATTACAGGCGTGAGCCACTATGCCCAGCCTACCCTTGGGTTTTTAAGGAAGACTATGGTTTAGACACTTAGAAATGTCTTTGTTTAAAAGAAGTTTTTTAAAAGTGCACTGTAAAAGCATTGCGTGGTCTAACCTCATAATAATTCTCCCTTTTTGGAGACCCAGGATTCAGTGTGTTCTCTGCCCAGAGCTCACAGATCCACTTAAAAGATAGGTAGTCCCTATCTAAATAAAACTAGTCTCCTTATGCAATCCTACGATAAATTTCTTCTTCTTTTTTTTTTTTTTTT
>NW_012101698.1:6760311-6762539 GCF_000951045.1 Mandrillus leucophaeus
CCGTCTCAAAAAAAAAAAAAAAAAAAAAAAAAAATGACAACCACAGTTTTTATAAATAATCTAGGTAAATAATTAAAATAAAATAAGTAAATATTATAGAATATTATAGGATAAATATAGACAAACTCATAATTTTGAATGTAAAGTTAAATAATAGATATTGTGTTATTTGGGTATTTTCCAATAAAAAATATATTTGGGTCAAGTGCAGTGGCTCACGCCTGTAATCCCAGCACTTGGGGAGGAAAAGGTGAGTGGATCACGTGAGGTCAGAAGTTTGAGACCAGCCTGGCCAACATGGTGAAACCTCATCTCTATTAAAAAATACAAAAATTAGCTGGGCACAGTGGTGCATGCCTGTAGTCCCACCTACTCGGGAGGCTGAGGCAGGAAAATCACTTGAACCCGGGAGATGGAGGTTGCAGTGAGCCAAGATTACACCACTGCACTGCAGCCTGGGCGACAGGGAGACTCTGTCTAAAATATATATATATGGGCCTTCTGGAATGCTGGGGTTACAGGCATGAGCCACCACACCTGGCCAGTTAAATGAATTCGTTTACAATAACTTGTAATCCTATTTTGTGATATCAAGTGTTTTATGTATTTGATATTTGACAAACTTTCCAAGATCAAATTATAAATTATGCTTTTTTCTGACCTAACTACTCCTTTAAAATGTTATTAATAGGTTCCCTAAAATCCAAAAATGACATATTTGGCTTATTTGGTCTAAAAATTATACAGGAAACATTGTCAAACATAAAATGGTGTTTGGTTTTCTTTGGGCTGTATTTGTATAAATATGTTGTTGGTATGTGTTCCAAAATTATGGGAAACTCCTATAATTCTGATCTGACTTAATGTACATTATCAGTAATAACTATCATTGTTATGTTAAATTATTGTGTGCTGCAGAAGTAATAAATTTCCTTGCCAATTTTATCTTTGACTATGGCTGCTCTAAAACTTTTTGTCATTCACAGACAATTGTTGTCTTGTTTTGGTCCTCTTTGGTTTTACAATCAGCTATAAAACTGATTTTATAGAAGGTGGTTTTACAATCAGCTGTAAAACTCAAAAACTCTTAACAGGTGCTCTTTTTTTTGGGCGAGGACAGAGTCTTGCTCTATTGCTCAGGCTGGAGTGCAGTGGCATGATCTCGGCTCACTGCAACCTCTGCCTCCTGGGTTGAAGTGATTCTTAACTCCAGCCTGGGCAAGAGAGCAAGACTCTGTCTCAGAAAAAAAGCATAAGCATGAGGAGGGAAGAATGAGGAGATCAGCCTCCCAAATAGGACTACAGGTATGCACTACCACGCCTGGCTAATTTTTGTATTTTTAGTAGAGATGGGCTTTCGCCATGTTGGCCAGGCTGCTGTAAAACTCCTGGCCTCAAGGGATCCACTGGTCTCAGCCTCCCAAAGTGCTGGAATTATAGGCATGAGTTACCATGCCTGGCCTGACAGGTGCTGTTGAATACAGGTTTCTGATAACTTTGGAGATTGTGACATCAGCATAAGGGAAAAACTTTCAGGATTCATGGAGGGCTGAAATGTTCATGAATATCAAGCAGAACAGGAATTAACTGCAGGGACTAAACTTATTGAAGTCTGAAGCAATCTTTTTAACTTTTTGCTGAAAACATTGCTGATCTTTGTTTTGTTTTTCAGAGTCAAGAAAACTTTTAAGCTATTTACAACTTTTAACAATTGAGTTAAGTATACTCATGAACAAAATTTGGAGCATATTTGTTTCTCTCTACCTGGTTTCTATAGAATTTGGAAACTATTTGTGAGTATTCTTAACTTATGATAATAGTTATTTGCATAAGTGCAAAAATAATCTATTTTCATTTGTAACAGGACACAATTGGAGAAACTAGTTATTTTACCAAGGCTTTGACCAGAACAGTGTGCTTTCCTTTAAGGAATCAAACTTCACTTATGGAGCCAGTAAAAGTCCCTTGAAAAACTGGCCTCATACCTTTGTCTACACAGTCCGTGTACAGGGTTCCTGACCTGTGGTAAGTAAAGAATCTCACTTTCTGACAGACCCAGGAGCCCCAAGTTTATCTTGGAACCTCAAGAGGAGAAGAATTCACCCAGCTCATCAGTATTTGATGGTACAAATTCATGGCTGGGTTTGGCTTTAAAAAGTGTTATCTGCCGGGCACGGTGGCTCACGCCTGTAATCCCAGCACTTTGGGAGGCCGAGACGGGCGGATCA
>NW_012101698.1:6764218-6765977 GCF_000951045.1 Mandrillus leucophaeus
AGCTCCGCCTCCCAGGTTCATGCCATTCTCCTGCCTCAGCCTCCCGAGTAACTGGGACTACAGGTGCCCACCACCATGCCCGGCTAACTTTTTGTATTTTTAGTAGAGATGAGGTTTCACCATGTTAGCCAGGATGGTCTCAATCTCCTGAGCCTGTGATCACCCACTTCGGCCTCCCAAAGTGCTGGAATTACAGGTGTGAGCCACCACGCCTGGCAAGTTTCTTTAATTTTATGTTTGATTTGGCATTCATCTTTAATCTCCCTCTAGCACCACCAGACTTTTTCTCTCTGTATCTTATGATGTAAATTTTGCTATTTGATTTTCACCTGAGTTGTTTCCTTTACTATGCAAACTTAAGGCTATTTAGCTGACAATTGCCTAGGGTTGTGAAACAGGTTATCAATAATCTGAGTATATCCATAAGATGTACTTCTATCAGCATGCCTAATACGTCTATGTATTTATGTGTTGTGTACACAATGCTTCACTACTGAAAATACATAAAAGAGCTCTAATTAACTGGTTTAAGAAAATAAAAGTGCTTGAATGAAATGCTTTATCAGGAAAAAAGACTAGTCAAATGTTTTTTCAAGTTTATGTAACTCAGTAAAATTGTTAATAAATAAGCTAGACTTAAAATTACTGGTAAAGTAATATTAGAAATATCTTAAGAATTGTCAGCATACATTTTTGTTTGCATTTATTAATAAAGCAGTTTCATACTTATCCCTGCCAAATACTATATGGTGTCAAAATTTGTCATAGGGGTTACAAAACTATAAATGCAGCCCAAAACAGAATGATCTTTGCTTGTGTAACCTTGTTAGAAATGCAAAATGCTTGTTCCCCAGTGCCACAAAGAAATAGCACTCGAACATAAATTTAATTTTCTCAGCAAGGCAATTTTCACTTTCTGCAGAAAGGGTGCCCCTTGCAGATGAAACAATGGTGAGAGCACACCTGGACAGGGGAGAGGCAGGAGTTCTTATTCCTGATGCAGGTAGCCCCTAGTGCGGTGTTTTCCCTATTGGATAGGGTTGGACCACACAGTCTAAGCTAATTCCGATTGACTATTTTAAAAAGAACAGGAGTACCAGCTGGAGTGACAGGGTAAGTAGTTTGACAGGAAGAGTGGTTACAGAACAGGTGGCTCAGGATGAATCAGGGCAGAGTAGGTGACCAAGAGTGACTGAGATCAAAGCAGGTGACCAGATGTGAGCTACTGATTAGGAGTGGTGGGAAAGTTGTTTACTGGAACTAGAAGCAAGGGGGTAAAGAGAACCAGGAAGTTAAACTTTAAAATGGAGAGTCAAAGAATAAGAGAGCTGAATATACTGATATACTGATTCTTTGAAGAGAAACTTGGGGTTCACTATATTTAACAATCTTTAATAAATAAGACATTAATATTGGTTTAATAAAAATAGCTACATCTTAAATTTAGTAAGATTACCATAACTTCTCATCTTGTGGCCTTAGGCAGTCTAGTCTACAGGCAATAGAGTTTGTTTTGGAAAAGCACTGTTATCATCTTTGTTTCAAAGCAAAACTATAAGTTCCTCCCAAATTTAGTTTCGCCTGTGCCCAGGAATGAACAAGGACAGCTTGTAGGTTAGAAGCAAGATGGAGTCACTTAGGTCCAATCTTTCTCACTGTCTCAGTGATGACTTTGCAATGGCAGTTCCATAATTTTAAATAATGACAACCGGGCCGGGCGCGGTGGCTCAAGCCTGTAATCCCAGCACTTTGGGAGGCC
>NW_012101698.1:6768422-6774318 GCF_000951045.1 Mandrillus leucophaeus
CCCAGCACTTTGGGAGGCCGAGACGGGCGGATCATGAGGTCAGGAGATCGAGACCATCCTGGCTAACATGGTGAAACCCCGTCTCTACTAAAAAATAGAAAAAAAATAGCCAGGTGTGGTAGCGGGCGCCTGTAGTCCCAGCTACTCGGGAGGCTGAGGCAGGAGAATGGCATGAACTCAGGAGGCGGAGCTTGCAGTGAGCCGAGATCACTCCACTGCACTCCAGTCTGGGCGACAGAGTGAGACTCCATCTCAAAAAAAAATTAAAAAGTCTTATCTGAGATTCCTTCTATGGGACAGAGTTCCATCAAAACTAGTTTAAAAACTTATGTAAACGTTAATTATTTTTTCTGCAGTGTATACAAATAATTAGGCCAAGTATAATAAAGCAGATCAATCCTACCATAATCTGTCTTTAGTAAAAATAGGAAACTGGAGAGAGGAAAATTATGTTTCAAGAACTATAGTACACCCATTGTTATAGTCTAGTCTTGCCTAATATTTTTCAATTTTTATTATCTACCATTTTAACCAAATTCTAATTTTTCTTGGCAATGTGTCTTCAAAATAATGTTTTCATATTTTTCCTTCTTTTTTCCCCCATTTTTCCTGATTTAGAGTCACTGAAAACTAAGTTGTGTTTTCATAAAGCCCTGTGAACTGAAGCTAGACAACTTAAACTTCAGAAGAAAATAACAGCAACCTATTTATATTTATATACATAAGCTACTTTTTTTGTTTGTTTATTTTTGAGATGGAGTTTTGCTTTTTGTGTTGCCCAGGCTGGAGTGCAATGGCACAATCTTGGCTCGTCACAACCTCCGCCTCCAGGGTTCAAGCAATTCTCCTGCCTCAGCCTCCCAAGTAGCTGGGATTACAGGCATGCACCACCATGCCCGGCTAATTTTGTATTTTTAGTAGAGACAGGGTATCTCCATCTTGGTCAGGCTGGTCTCGAACTCCCGACCTCAGGTGATCTACCTGCTTCGGCCTCCCAAAGTGCTGGGATTACAGATGTGAGCCATCGCACCAGGCCAGCCACTTTCGTATCTGTCTACTGATGTATGGACTTCAGAGTAAGTGGCCTATATCAATTTTTCAGGATTGTTCTTTTGTTTGTTGTTGTTGTTGTTCTCCCTCCCTCCCCCTGTTTTCTCTTCAGAGGACATGAGACTTCACAACCTTCTAAAAATGAGCTTTCCTAGTAACTGGGGACTTACCTGTCTAGGAATAAACCATCCTAGCCATGAGAGATCAGATGAAACCTGAGATCAGAGACTCATTTTCTTCTAAAATGCTTTCTCTAAAGATTTTTAAAAAGAATAAGGAGGAAATATGAAAGGAAAATATCTTGAGCCCCCAAAATCACTAAACTAAAGGGCAAAGTCAAGCTGGGAACTGCTTAGGGCAAACCTGCCTCCCATTCTATTCAAAGTCACCCCTGTGCTCATGGAGGTAAATGCACATCCTTTTGCCTCTCTTGGAGAGACTAATCAGAACCTCAAAAGAATGCAACCATTTGTCTCTTATCTACCTATGACCTGGAAATCCCTTCCCCACTTGGAGTTGTCCCACCTCTCCAGACAGAACCAATGTTCATCTGACATATGTTGATTGATGTCTCATGTCTCCCTAAAATGTGAAAAAACAGACTGTGCTGTGATCACCTTGGGCACATGTCGTCAAGACCTCCTGAGGCTGTGTCATGGGCATGTGTCCTCAACCCTGCAAAACAAACTTTCTAAGTTAACTGAGATCTGTCTCAGATTTTTGGGTTTCACAGAAGCATAAGGCAGAAGGAGAGACCAAGGCAAGTTTTAGAGCAGGAGTGAAATTTTATTTAAAAAGCTTTTGAGTGGGAACAAAAGGAAGGAAAGTATACTTGGAAGAGGGCCAAGGGGGCGACTTGAAAGACAAGTGTGTGGTTTGACCTTTTGACTTGTGTTTTTTTTGTTTTTTGTTGTATTTTAGGCAGAGTCTCGTTCTGCTGCCCAGACTGGAGTGCAGTGGCGCAAGCTTGGCTCACTGCAACCTCCACCTCCTGGGTTCAAGCAATTATCCTGCCTCAGCCTCTCCAGTAGCTTTACAGTAGGATTACAGGTGTGTGCCACCACACCTGGCTTTGCATTTTTAGTAAAAATGGGGTTTCACCATGTTGGCCCGACTAATCTCAAACTCCTGACTTCAGGTGATGCACCCACCTTAGCCTCTCAAAATGTTGGGATTACAGACGTGAGCCACCTTGTCCAGCCTGACTTGGAGTTTTTTATGGTGGTGTGCTTCTGGGGGTCTTGCAGCCCTTCTCCCCTGATTCTTTTCTTGGCATGGGTTGTCCGCAAGAGCGGTGGCCTGCTAGCGCTTGGGAGGGAAACGTGCAGTGTGTTGACTGGCGTTGTACGCATGCTCACTTGAGGCTTTCTTCCCTTACCAGCTGAATGTTCCTAGAAGGTCATATACCAGTTAAACTCCACCATTTTGCTTCTTAGTACGCATGCTCAAGCTCACTCAGTGGACTCCTGAGAGCTTATGGGAAACTGATTACCAGTTTCAGGTTTTTGTATCTATTGGGAAACTGCCTTTCCCTGGAGCAGGCTGCCACCAACTGTTACTTTAGAGAAACAGTGTAACTGCCTGACCATCACCCGAGGGTGGCCTGACTTTCCTGTTGGGTGGAGGGGGAGCCTTCTCTTGCCCTGTTCACGCCTGCCTAGCTACCTACTGTAATACTCACATGAGTAAATCCCTTCAAGTAGTTCACAGTTTGATGCTTTTTTTTTCGGTCCAGAAAACTGAGGGATAAAGACCATTGCATGGCCTAAAACACTTCAGTGGCTTCCTGTGGCCCCTCAAACAAATCAACCCCCTTGCAGTGACCTTCAAAATCCTGCTGTGCCCTGCTGACCTCCCTATAGATCTGGCACCTTTTAGGGCCTGATATCCATTTACCATCTTTTCTGTATCCCACTTCCTCCCAACCTCCTCACTGACCTCTCAGATCCAGCGTTCCTTTCTGTCCCTGTGGACCCCAAGCTCCAGCCAGGCTTGGTCTTGACACACGCTGTGCCCTCGGTCTGGCATGTTCTCCAGGCTCTCCACCTGTCCAGTTCTTCCTCACCCTACAAGTCTAAGTAACAGTGTCACACTTAGAGTGGGCCACCCTCAGGAGCATGAGCAGGGAAGCTCAGGGAAGGCTTTCAGGATGGGATGGGGTAGGGCAGTGGGGCAAGCCAGGCAGGCTTCCTGAAAGAGGAAATTTGAGGATGAGCAGCAGTTTTCCAGGTTGGTGAAAGAAAAGATTTCACACCTCTTTCATATTCACCCTCCCATGGGCAGAGCTCAGGACCATCCTGGAGTAATGTGGCTGCTGTTCTTGAAGCTAATTCCTAGCTCCATTTTCCTCCCACAGCAAATGAGAAACATCATGTTGCTAACATCATGGAGACAAAGCTCTACCTACCTTTGTTTTTCTTCCCGCCAAATCAGGAGTACACACTCCCCTCTCACCCCTAGCTGGGTCCTTCACCCCTGCCACATTTGAGTGAGCTTATACGTCCACCTCAGTTCATTGCTTACCTGAATTGTCTCAAAAAATGTCTATTTTGTCCAGGCACAGTGGCTCACGCCTGTAATCCCAGCACTTTGAGAGGCTGAGGTGGGTGGGTCACCTGAGGTTAGGAGTTTGAGACCAGCCTGGCCAACATTATACAACCCTGTCTGTACTAAAAATGCAAAAAACTAGCCAGGTGCAAAAGTAGTCCCAGCTACTTGGGAGGCTGAGGTGGGAGGATCACTTGAACCGGGAGGTGGAGGTTACAGTGAACCAAGATCACACCATTGTACTCCAGCTGGGATGACAGAGTAAGATTCCATCTCAAAAAAAAAAAAAAAATGTCTGTTTTACAGTTGGTTATTTCAAATCTAGTACAGTGAAGATCCAAACAATGCATTTGGTTGATGGGGCTCATAAATCTTTTTTTTTTTTTGAGATGGAGTCTTGCTCATCGCCCAGGCTAGAGTGGCGCAATCTCAGCTCACTGCAAGCTCCGCCTCCTGGGTTCATGCCATTCTCCTGTCTCAGCCTCCTGAGTAGCTGGGACTACAGGCGCCTGCCACCACACCCAGCTAATTTTTTGTATTTTTAGCAGACATGGGGTTTCACCATGTTAGCCAGGATGGTCTCGATCTCCTGACCTCGTGATCCGCCCGCTTCAGCCTCCCAAAGTGCTGGGATTACAGGCGTGAGCCACCGCGCCTGGCCTAAATCTTTTTATCTGCAAGTTTCCCCCTTCCTTTATTCATGGCATGTATTTGTTAAAGAAACTGGGTTGGCCAGGCATGGTGGCTCACACCTGTTATCCCAGCGCTTTGGGAAGCCAAGGTGGGGGTATCACTTGAGGTCCTTTGGGAAGCCAAGGCGGGGGTATCACTTGAGGTCAGAAGTTTGAGACCAGCCTGGGCAACATAGCGAAACCCCATATCTACCAAAAATATAAAAAATTAGCCAGGCATGGTGGCATATGCCTGTAGTCACAGCTACTTGGGAGGCTAAGGTGGGAGGATCGCTTGAGTCTGGGAAGCAGAGTTTGCAGTGAGATGAGATCATGCCACTGGGCAACAGAGTGAGACCCTGTCTCAAAAAAAAAAAAATGGAGCTGGGTCATTTGTTTTATAGAAATTTCCATATTCTGTATTTGGGTGATTGCGTCCTTGTGGTATTGAATATATTTCTCTAATCTCTGTATTTCTTATGAACTATTAGATCTAGGTGAGATGCTGGTCAGTACAACTTTCTGATGGAACCATTCTAGATCTGAGCTTCCCACTTGGTAACCAGTGGCCACGCGTGGCTATGGAGCATTCAAAAGGTGGCTAAGGTAACTGAATTGTCTATTTCATTTCTGTTTTGTTTTTTCTTTTTTCGGGACAGAGTCTCATTCTGTTGCCCAGGCTGGAGTGTAGTAGCCCAATCTCGGCTCGCTGCAACCTCTGCCTCCTGAGTTCAAGCGGTTCTCTTATCTCAGCCTCCTGTGCAGCTGGGATTACAGGCATTCACCACCATGCCTGGCTAGTATTTTTTGTTTGTTTGTTTGTTTGTTTGTTTGTTTGTTTTTGTTTTAGTAGAGATGAGGTTTCACCATGTTGGCCCGGCTGGTCTCAAACTCCTGATCTCAGATGATCCGCCCACCTCAACCTCCCAAAGTGCTTAATTGCAGGCATGAGCCACCATGCCCAGCCTCATTTCATTTTAAGTTTTTTTACTTTTTTTTTTTCGAGATCGAGTCTTGCCCTGTCACCCAGGCTGGAGTGCAGTGGTGTAATCTCGGCTCACCACAACTTCCATCTGCTGGGTTCAAGCGATTCTCCTGCCTCAGCCCCCTGAGTAGCTGGGATTACAGGTGCGTGCCACCATGCCCCGCTAATTTTGTATTTTTAGTAGAGACAGGTTTCGCCATGTTGGCCAGGCTGGTCTCGAACTCCTGACCTCCAGTGATCCGCCCACATTGGCCTTCCAAAGCGCTGAGATTATAGTGTGAGCCACCATTCCTGGCCTTTAACTTTTATTTTAGATTCAGGGGTACATGTGCAGGTTTGTTACATAGGTAAACTCATGTCATGGGGGTTTGCTGTATAGATTATTTCATCACCCAGGAATTAAGCCCAGTATTCAATAGTTAACCTTTTCTGCTCTTCTCCCTCCCACCCTCCACCCTGAGATAGACCCCAGCATCTGTTGTTTCCTTCTTTGTGTTTATAAATTCTCATCCCATTTATAAGTGAGAACCTGTGTCTTCTGTTCCTGTGTTAGTTTCCTAAGGATAATGGCCTCCATCTCCACCCGTGTTCCCGCAAAAGACACGATCTTTTTTATGGCTGCATCATTTTATTTTAATTCTTT
>NW_012101698.1:6775443-6777994 GCF_000951045.1 Mandrillus leucophaeus
GAGAGGGAGTCTCACTCTGTTGTCAGGCTGGAGTGCAGTGGTATGATCTCGGCTCACTGCAACCTCCACCTCCTGGGTTCATGTGATTCTCCTGCCTCAGCCTCTCGAGTAGCTGGGACTACAGGCACGTGCTACCACACCTGGCTAATTTTTGTATTTTTAGTAGAGACGAGGTTTCACCATGTTGGCCAGGATGGTCTCGATCTCTTGACTTTATGATCCGCCCACCTTGGCCTCCCAAAGTGCTGGGATTACAGGCGTGAGCCACCGCACCCGGCCAACTTCCCACTTCTTAAATGTGGACTGTGCAGAGTGACTTCCTTCCAAAGAGTGCAGAATAAAAAGGACAAACAAAAGGAGTAACTTTATAGTGGAGACACACTTTCAGCAAGATGATCAAGGTCCATATCAACACTCATAAGCCAAGTAGATAGCATGTACCTTTACTGGGTAGAATCACGTCCTCCCAAAGCTCACATCCTCCCAGCAACCTCAGACTCTGACCTTATTTGCAAATAGTGATTGCAGATGTAATTAGCTAAGATGAGGTCACGTGGGAGTAGGGTGGGCCCTGAATCCAATACGGCTGGTGTCATGATAAGAAGAGGTGAAGAGGAATGGACCGCAAAGGGGAGAATGCTACATGAGGGAAGTGACGCAGCGCTAGCCGCAGCAGCGAGAGAAACCCCTGGAAGCCAGGAAGAAGCGTGGAAGGCCGTCCCCTGTGGGTTTCGGGTGCAGCAGGACCTTGCCGACACTTTGCCTTTAGACTTCCGTTCTCCACAAGTGAAAAAATAAATGCATGTTGTTTTCAGCTGCCCAGTATGTGGTCGTTGTGATGACAGCTCTAGGAAATTAATGCTGGATCCTTGCTATGATGATGTAATGGAAGTGGCACTTTACCTCTAGGATCTTCCTCCCCAAAACCCACAACTCCATTCTAATCATGAGAAAAACATCAGATACATTTCAATGGAAAAGCATCCTACAAAATACCTGTCTAGTAATCCCTTAAAACTGTCGAATCAGTCGGGCCTGGAGGCTCATGCCTATAATCCCAGCACTTAGGGAGGTTGAACCAGGAGGATTACTTGAGTCCAGGAGTTCCAGACCAGCCTGGGCAACAGAGAGAGACCCCATCTCCATCAAAAATAAGTAAGTTGGGCATGGTGGTGCACACGTGTGGTCACAGCTACTCAGGAGACTGAGGTGGGAGGATTGCTTGAGGCCAGAAAGTGGAGGCTGGGATTACAGGCGTGAGCTACCACAGCTGACCAGGAGATCCCTCTTGATAAGAGTGGCTTTGTTTATGTGGAGGCCTTGGACAAGCCAGGTAGTCTATACTTAGAGTCATCAAAAATCATAGAAACAGGAAGAAGAACGGTGGTTGCCAAGGGCTAGGGGAGGAAGAAATGGGAGTTAGTGTTTCATAGGTAGAGTTTCAGTTTTACAAGATGAAAAGAGTTCCAGTGATGGATGGTGGGGATAGTTGCACGATATTATGGATGTATTTAATACCTCTGAACTGTACAATTGAAATGGTTAAGATGGTAAATTTTATTATATATGTATTTTACCACAATAAAAAAAGGTGAGGCCGGTCAGGCTCAGTGGCTCATGCCTGTAATCCCCCCATTTTGGGAGGCCGAGGTGGGAGGATCACCTGAGGTTGGGAGTTAAAGACCAGCCTGACGAACGTGCAGAAACCCTGTCTGTACTAAAAATACAAAACTAGCCGGGCATGGTGGTGCACTCCTGTAATCCCAGCTACTCGGGAGGCTGAGGCAGGAGAATCTCTTGAACCTGGGAGGTGGAGGTTGCGGTGAGCTGAGATCGCGCCATTGCACTCCAGCCTGGGCAACAAGAATGAAACTCCATCTCAAAAGAAAAAAAAAAAAGTTGAGGCCAGGTGTGGTGGCTCATGCCTCTAATCCCAGCACTTTGGGAGACTGAGGCAGGAGGACCACTTGAGCTCAGGAGTTTGAGACCAGCCTGGGCAACATAGTGAGATCTTGTCTCTACCAAAAAGAAAAAAAATTGAAAAACAATGCATTGCCCCCCCAACTCCTGCTATGACCTCCTTAGCAATGAACACCATCTGACGTGCTATATATTTTACTTATTGTTTATTCCTATTGTCTTCCCAACTACAGTGTAAGCTCCACAAGGACAGAGAGCTGTGTCTTAGTCACAGCCATGCTCTGGCATGGCGCCTGCCACCAGCAGGTGACAAGCTTGACCAAGCATTGCAGGAATGCTGAATAAAGGAGTAGAAAATAAAAACACTTGGGGGAGGACAGGCGCGGTGGCTCATGCCTGTAATCTCAGCACTTTGGAAGGCCAAGGCGGGTGGATCACAAGATCAGGAGATCGAGACCATGCTGGCTAACACGGTGAAACCCTGTCTCTAGTAAAAATACACAAAAATTGGCCGGGCGTGGTGGCAGGTGCCTGTAGTCCCAGTTACTCGGGAGGCTGAGGCAGGAGAATGGCGTGAACCCGGGAGGCGGAGCTTGCAGTGAGCCAAGATCACACCACTGCACTCCAGCCT
>NW_012101698.1:6778044-6779672 GCF_000951045.1 Mandrillus leucophaeus
TGGCGTGAACCCGGGAGGCGGAGCTTGCAGTGAGCCAAGATCACACCACTGCACTCCAGCCTGGGTGACAGAGCGAGAATCCGTCTCAAAAAAAAAAAAAAAAAAAAAAAAAGCACTTGGGGGAAAAGCCTAAACTTATCATTCAGAACCTCACAAAAAATAATCATTTTAAAACCTGGCAAGGAGATAATCATTGGTAATATTTGGCCAAAAATTGTTCTTAAACATTGACTTTCTCTGGTTCAGAGTCCAGAAGAAGGAACAGAAAATTGGGTGAAAGATGATTATAGAAACTGGGTCATTCCTGTCATATCCAAGATATGGGGCACATAGCACTTATTCCAGGAAATAAAATGTCTGCGTGTAGTGACTCACGCCTATAATCCTAGTGCTTTGAGAGGCCAAGGTTTGGGAGGATTGCTTGAGACCAGGAGTTTGAGACCAACCTGGGCAGGATAGGAAGACTCCGTCCCTGCAAAACAAACAAATTTTTAAAAAAAGAGAGAAAAAAAAGGCTGCACCATGGTAGCTCAAGTCTGTAATCCCAGCACTTTGGGAGACTGAGGCAAGGGGATCATTTGAGGTCAGGAGTTCAAGACCAGCCTGGCAAACATGGTGAAATCCCATCTCCATTAAAAATGCAAGAATGAGCTGGGCGTGGTGGCAGGCACCTGTAATCCCAGCTACTTGGGAGGCTAAGGCAGGAGAATTGCTTGAACCCAGGAGGCAGACGTTGCAATGAGCTGAGATTGCGCCACTGCACTCCAGCCTGAGCAACAGAGGAAGACTCCATCTCAAAAAAAAAAAAAAAAGAGGCTGGGCGCAGTGGCTCATACCTAAAATCCCAGCACTTTGGGAAGGTGAGGCGGGTGGATCACAATGTCAAGAGATCGACACCATCCTGGCCAACATGGTGAAACCCTGTCTCTGCTAAAAATACAAAAAAAAAAAAAAAAAAATTAGCTGGGCGTGGTGGTGCGCACCTGTAGTCCCAGCTACTCAGGAGGCTGAGGCAGGAGAATCATTTGAACCCGGAGGGTGGAAGTTGCAGTGAGCTGAGATGGCACCACTGCATTCCAGCCTGGCGACAGAGCAAGACTTTGTCAAAAAAAAGAAGAAAAAGAAATTTTCTGTGAGGCCAGCTCCTGAAACGATCTGCTGTAACCCTAAGACCAGTTATACCTAGTAACTGCTGAAGTGACCTGCCATGCCTCTAAGACTAGTTTAATCTACTGTTGTCACTCATCAGTCTGAGCTTGCTAGCTCCCAAAAGCGTATCTAGCACCAGAGAGCTTCTTTCAAAACAATTCATAGTATTTCTCTTGCTCATAAAATTCCCAAACTTCACTTTGTTCTTCTGACACACTGAAGACTACCCAGTCTATGTGGATGCCTCAAATTGCAATTCTTGCTTCCCAAATAAAACATGTTATTTTATTTATATTTTTATTTTTTGAGACAGAGTCTCACTTTGTCATCCAGCTTGGAGTGCAGTGGTACGATCTTGGCTCGCTGCAACCTTGGCCTCCAGGGTCAAGTGATTCTCCTGCCTCAGCCTCCCAAATACCTGGGACTACAGGTGTCCATCACCACACCCAGCTAATTTTTGTATTTTTAGTACAGATGAG
>NW_012101698.1:6780607-6786371 GCF_000951045.1 Mandrillus leucophaeus
GCTGGTCTCGAACTCTTGACCTCAGATGATCTGCCCACCTTGGCCTCCCAAAGTGCTGGAATTACAGGCGTGAGCCACCGCACCCAGCCCTGTTAATTTTTTATGTGTGATAATATTGTTACTACGTTTAAAGTATGATCTACAGACCCTGGGGTCTCCAAGACCTTTTCTGGGGACCCAGGAGGTGAAACTCTTGTTTTTCGTTTTTTTGTTTTTTGGTTTTTTTTTTTACTCTGTTGCCCAGGCTGGAGTGCAGTGGCATGATCACAGCTCACTGCAGTCTCAACCTCCTGGGCTCAAGTGATCGTCCCACCTCAGCTTCCAGAGTAGCTGGGACTACAGGCGCATGCCACTGCGCCCACCTAATTTTTGTTTACTTTTTTTTGGTAGAGTTGGTTTTGCCATGTTCCCCAGGCTTGTCTCAAACTCCTGGGCTCAAGGGATCTGCCTGCCTTGGCCTCTCAAAGTGCTAGGATTACAGGCATGAGCCACCACACCAACCGCCAGTGGTGATATTAATGTAGTTGTTTGATACTGTATAATAAAAGGTGTCAACATTTAGAAGCTCTGCATGAGCTGGCCAGGTCAGTAATGTGTTTTTCAAAAACACCCTCTACACTTTCTCTTGATTTTTCAGGGAAAATTAATAGAGGACAATGTGGTTGTAAATTTTAGAAGGTCTTGAAAAATACAGCCCCCACACATGGTGCTTAGTCAGTGCTGTTCCACATAAGGCGGTAAGGGGAGTTTATCTTGTGTGTGTGTGTTATCGTAGGGGGGTTCTCCATTCTCTTTGTATAGTTCAGTGTTTAGTCTTTTTAAAATATGCGTAGTTTTTTACAAAAATAGGATTACGCTCCACATATTCTTGTGTGATCAGTATTACTTCATTTCTTAATGAAATAACCCCCATGTGAGTAGTACACCTTATCCTTTTTAGTGTTTCCCCAAATTCTCCTTACATATCACCACAATTTATTTTACGTATACCCACTAAAAGATTTTTAGATCCTTTCCAATGTTTTGCAAATATAAATGGCAATGTGAGGAACATTCTTGAATATATGTCTTTCCATAAGATTACAGGTTATGGTAATTTATAATTTTTGAATTTTGGTATAAGATCTTCAGAAAAATTTGATGTATACACTCACATCACAATGTTGTATATCCATCACCGCTTTCTCCTTCCAGAACTTTCTCATTATCCCAAACAGAAATGCTATACCCTTTAAGCACAAACTCTCCATCCCTTTTTATCCCAGTCCCTGGTAACTCTGTTTTAATTTCTGTCTCTATAAATTTGCCTATCGTAGGTACCTCATATAAGTGTAATCATACAGTATTTGTCCTTTTGTGTCTGACTTCTTTCTTTTCTTTTCTTTTCTTTTAAGAAACAGAGTCTCATTCTATTACCCAGACTGGAGTGCAGTCGCGCAATCATAGCTCACTGCAGCCTTGAACTCCTGGGCTCAAGTGATCTTCCCGCCTCAGCCTCCTGAGTATCCGGGGCCACAGGCACATGCCACTACGTCCAGCTTGGCTTATTTCACTTAGTGTATTTTCAAGTTTTAATCACGTTGCAGCATGTACCAGAACGTCATTCTTTGTTTTTTTTTTTTTTTTTTGAAACAGAGTCTCGCTCTGTTGACCAGGCTGGAGTGCAGTGGCCGGATCTCAGCTCACTGCAAGCCCCGCCTCCCAGGTTCACGCCATTCTCCTGCCTCAGCCTCCCGAGTAGCTGGGACTACAGGCGCCCGCCACCTCGCCCGGCTAGTTTTTTGTATTTTTTAGTAGAGACGAGGTTTCACCATGTTAGCCAGGATGGTCTCGATCTCCTGACCTCGTGATCCGCCTATCTCAGCCTCCCAGAGTGCTGGGATTACAGTCTTGAGCCACTGCGCCCAGCCTCAGAACTTCATTCTTTGACATGGCTGAATAATATTGCAGTGTATGCATTCATCAGCTGATGGACACTGGGGTTTTCTCCACCTTTGGATATTGTGAATAATGCTGCTATGAACATTGATGTAAACACCTTTCTATGAACCTGTTTGAGGCTACTGTTTTAATTAAAAGTGAGCTGCTACCACTGCATACCTATTAGAATGGCCAAAATTCAGGACACTGACAACAAATGCTGGTGAGAAATTGGAGCAACAGGAATTCTTATTTATTGTTGGTGAATGCAAAATGTTGTAGCCACTTTGGAAGGCAGTTTTGACAGTCTCTTACAAAACTAATGACATGGACAGGAGGCAGGAGGGCGGGGTCCCTGGTGAGGGCTCTACCCTCAAGTCTGGACCCACGACCCTAAATGAGAACAGGCATTCCTGTTTTCACGCCTGTATGTTGCCTTTTCCAAGACCACTCTGGCCCACCCCACTCTCTATCCTGTGCCCATAAGAACCCCAAATCCAGGCTCCACAAGCAGAAGAATGGCAGAGCAGCAGAGCAACACGGTGGAGAAGGAGAAAAGAGAAGAAGCATCTGAGCATTGAAGAGGCAGCTGGATGGTCAGAGAGGAATTTGGCGAGGGACAGCAGAACTCCAGGGGACGAATATCTTCCCACTCCATCCCCTTTCCAGCTCCCCATCCTGCTGAGAGTCACCTCCCTCACTCAGTAAAACCTCCGCATTTACCATTCTTCAAGTCCATGTGACCTGATTCTTCCTGGATGCTGGACAAGGACCTGGGTATCAAGAGTGCAGGGTGTAAAAGGCTGTCATCCTGACTCTCCACTGAGCTGGTTAACACTTAGCCATCCATGGATGGCAACTGCTAAAAGAGCATTAATTGTGACACACCCTTAGATGCTACCATGGGGCCAGAGCCCAAAGGTGCTCACCTTGGCCGTGTCACCCACTTGCCTGTGTGCTCCCCCTCCCATAAGGGGTTTTAGTGCAGTGGCTGAGTAAGCTTGCCACGACAAGTCCTGCGAAGGGGTCCAGGGAACTCTCCTGTCTCACTAACATACTGTTACCACACAATCCAGCAACCGTACTATTTACCCAAATGAATTGGAAGCTTATATCCACACAAAACCTGAACTTAGAGCAGCTTTATTCATAGTTGCCAAAACTTAGAAGCAACCAATGTATCTTCAGTAGGTGAATCGATTTAAA
Source organism: Mandrillus leucophaeus (assembly GCF_000951045.1). NCBI lineage: Eukaryota > Metazoa > Chordata > Mammalia > Primates > Cercopithecidae > Mandrillus > Mandrillus leucophaeus. The sequence goes on from NW_012101698.1 coordinate 6,783,734, forward strand.
ACACTGTGGTACATCCAGACAGCAGAATATTATGCAGCACTAAAATGAATTGAGGCTGGGCACAGTGGCTCATGCCTGTAATCCCCGCACTTTGGGAGGCCAAGGCAGGAGGATTTCTTGAGCCTAGGAGTTTGAGACGAACCTGGGCAACACGGTAAAATGCCATCTCTACAAAAAGGCATGGCTGTGCACACCTGTAGTTTTAGCTACTTGGGAGGCTGAACTGGGAGGGTGACTTGAGCCCAGGAAGTGGAGGCTGCAGTGAGACATGATCATGCCCCTGCATTCCAATCTGGGTGACAGAGTGAGACCCTGTTAAAAAAAAAAAAAAAAGCCAGGAAAAGACATGAAGGAAACTTAAATGCATATTACTAAGTGAAAGAAGCCAATGTGAAAAAGCAGCATATGTATGATTCCAACTATCTGACAACCTGCAAAAGGCAAAACTATGGAGACAGTGAAAATATCAGAGATTTCCAGGGGTTGTGGGATGGATGAATAAATGGAGCACAGATGATTTTTTTGGGGGCAGTGAAACTATTCTGTACGGTACTGTAATGGTTATGTAGCAGGACGAGCCGCAGACAAAACTCCTCAGACACTAGATTAAAGACGGAAGGGGTTTTTTATCCGGCCGGGAGCGTCGGCAGACTCGCGTCTTAAGAGCCGAGCTCCCCGAAAAAGAAATTCCTAGCCCTTTTAAGGGCTTACAACTCTAAGGGGTCCACACGAAAAGGTCTAATAAGTCGCCGGGCGCGGTGGCTCAAGCCTGTAATCCCAGCACTTTGGGAGGCCGAGACGGGCGGATCACGAGGTCAGGAGATCGAGACCATCCTGGCTAACACGGTGAAACCCCGTCTCTACTAAAAATACAAAAAACTAGCCGGGCGAGGTGGCGGGCGCCTGTAGTCCCAGCTACTCCGGAGGCTGAGGCAGGAGAATGGCGCAAACCCGGGAGGCGGAGCTTGCAGTGAGCTGAGATCCGGCCACTGCACTCCAGCCCGGGCTACAGAGCAAGACTCCGTCTCAAAAAAAAAAAAAAAAAAAAAGAAAAGGTCTAATAAGTCAAGTAAGCGTGAAAAGTGTGACTGGGGGCTACATACATCAGCTAGCAGAAAAGTTTTACAGTGCTTTTTCATACAACGTCTGGAATTCACAGATAACACCAGTAGTTTTGGTCAGGGGTTAATATTATTGTTATTATTATTTTAACCACCAGGGCCAGGTGGTGGCGCCAAGGTCGTCTAGCTATTTATCTTACTCTTCTTTCCAACTTTTTGCTTTCCCCCTTCTCTCCTGTCTTATAAACTAGGGAAAAGGGGAGGTGGGGGAGAAGCTGGGAAGGACAGCAGGAGAAGTGGTGGTCTCATTCCAGTTACCTGCATTTGTCAAAACCCATAGAATGTACAACAACAAGTGAATACTAACGTAAGCTATGGACTTTGGGTGCCAGTGATTTTGTTTTTTAATTTATATTTTTTGAGACAGGGTCACCCAAGCTGGAGTGCAGGGGGACAATCTTGGCTCAGTGAAACCTCAGCCTCCCAGGCTTAAGTGATCCTCCCACCTCAGCCTCCCCAGTAGTTGGGACTACAGGTGCGTGCCACCATGCCCGGCTAATTTTTTTATTTTTATTTTTTGTAGAGATGAAGTTTCGCCGTTTTGGCCAGGCTGGTTTCGAATTCCTGGGCTCAAGCAATCTGCTGGCCTCAGGCTCCCAAAGTGCTGGGATTACAGGTGTGAGCCACTGAGCCTGGCCAGGTGCTGATATTTAACTGTAGGTTCACCAATTGTAACAAGTATACTGTTCTGGTGTGGGGTATCGACTTTGGGGAGGTTGTGTGTGCTGGGGGGACAAGGTTATGTGGGAATTCAATGTACTTTCTGCTCAAATTTTGCTGAGAACCTAAAACTGTTCTAAAAATAGAGGATAAAAGGAACTGAGAGTGAAGGGAAATGGGAAGATGGTGGTCAAGGGGTACAAAGTCTCAGTTATGCAAGACGAGTAGTTCTGGAGAGATGCACAGCTACGTGACAATAGTTGACAATATTGTATACTTGAAATTTGCTAAGAAGATCTTAAGTGTTCTCATCAGACGAAAAAATAGTAACTATGTGAGGTGATGCACATGTTAATTAGCTTATGGTGAGTATTTCACAAATGTAGATATCAAGTTATCTACATTTTATATATGTATAGAGATCTCAACAAATATATATACCTCAACAAAGTGGCCCGGGAAAAAAGCTAGTTGCAGCACATGATACCTGCATGGCCAGTTTTGTAACAACAAAAAAATCAAAGTGTGACCTTAAAGTTACACGCAGCTAATCTTTAGACAGTGAGATTATGGATACTTTTATTTTGTACATCTATTCTAATTAAATACAGTTATAGATTATTGGTGTAATGTTTAAAAGCCAAGTTGTTGTATTTAACGGGGAGGTGGTTAATTGTAATTCGCGACCCACTCTAGGAAAAAAGAACACAGTGCAGGCCACGAGATTTTTTGGTAGGCTCATCAGACTCTTCCTGAGAGTTCCTAAAGCCACGGCCCCGGAGACTTGTGGGAAATGTAGTCCCGAACGTGGATGGACCACCCCTCCGAGGACCCTGGGAACGGCGCGCGCCCCGGAA
>NW_012101698.1:6787256-6789101 GCF_000951045.1 Mandrillus leucophaeus
GCGTGTGAAGGACTGGAGCCTGGGCAGGTGCCGGTGGTGGAGAACCGTGATCCCTTTGTCAGAGGGTCTTCAGTGAGGTGTCCCACTGATACTTGCATCCAGCCCGTGACTTCCAGCGTTATCATCTCCGTCGCTACCCCAGGAACACGGGAGGCTCAGAAGGGGAAAGTGATTTCCCTAAGGTCTCACAACCCAGTGGTACTTTATGTGAGCAGCAGATACTTTTTCTTTTATCTTTTGGTTTTACTCGCTGGTAGATTTTGCCATGTACACGTTTTGAATTTCTTTCGGGTGGAATTTACAGTTCTTTCCGTTTGGGGCACCGAAAGTCTTCACCACTTTGAAATACGAAAGTTTTCCCATGATTCTGGTACAGTCATGCTCTACATAACAATGTTTCTGTCAACGAGGGACCTCATGTAAAATGGTAGTCCCATGTGATTGTAACACTCTATTTTTTTATTGTACCGTTTCTTTCTTCTTAGTTTTTTCTTTTTCTTTTCTTTTTTGAGACGGAGTCTCACTCTGTCGCCCAGGCTGGAGTGCAGTGGCGCGATCTCGGCTCACTGCAAGCTCCGCCTCCCAGGTTCAAGCAGTTCTCTGCCTCAGCCTCCCAAGTAGCTGGGATTACAGGCGTGAGCCACCGCGCCTGGCCAGAAACAATTTATTGAGGTAACTGTTCCTCTAAATACTGCTTTAGCTACATCACTCAAATTTTTATATCTTGAATTTTTATTTATTTATTTTTTTGAGACAGAGTCTCACTCGGTCACCCAGGATGGAGTGCAGTGGCACTCACTCAGCTCACTGAAACCTCTGCCTCCCAGGTTCAAGCAGTCCTCCTGGCTGGGATTACAGGTGCCCGCCAGCACACCTGGCTGATTTTTGTATTCTTAGTAGAGACGGGATTTCACCATGTTGGCCAGGCTGGTCTCAAACCCTTGACCTCAAGTGATTCTCCTGCCTTGGCTTCCCAAAGTGCTGGGATTACAGGTATGAACCACTGCGCCCAGCCTTTATGTTGTATTTTCATTACCATTCAATTCTAATTTTTTTTAACTTCCCTTGTGACTTCATTTTTTACTCTTTAGTTATTTAGATTGTATTGCTTAATTTCCAACTCTTTGGAGATTTTCCAGATCTTTTTATATTATTGATTTATAGTTTAATTCTGATTTGGTCAGAATACTGTGTTACAAATTTCAGTTATTTTAAATTTGTTGTGATTTGTTTTTATATTTTTGTCTCATTTTGTTTTAGTAAAGACAGGGTTTTGCCATGCTGGCCAGGCTAGCCTCAAACTCCTGGTCTCCAGTGATCCGCTGGCCTTGGCCTCCCAAAGTGCTTTACAGGCAGAAGCCACTGCACCAGACCTGTTGTAGTTTGTTTTAAGGTCGAGGATGTGATGATCTCTCTGGGTAACTGTTTCATGTGTATTTGAATAAATATTGGGCTGTTGATGGTAGACCCTTCCTTGATTGATTGATTGATTGATTGAGACAGGGTCCATCTCTGTTGCCCAAGCTGGAGTGCAGTAGTTCAGTCACAACTCTGCAACCTCAAACCTTTTGCCTCAGCCTCCCGAGTAGCTAGGACTCCAGGTGTGCGCCCTGATCCTTTTGCCTCAGCCTCCCTAGTAGCTAGGACTCAAGGTACCAGCCACCACACTCGGCTAATTTTCTGTGTTTTTTGTAGAGACGAGGTTCTGCCATGGTGCCCAGGCTGGTCTCAAACCCCTGGGCTCAAGCAGTCCACTCACCTTTGCCTCCTAAAAGTGCTGGGACTACAGGCATGAGCTACCATGCCTGACCCTCTTTTTTCATTCTTTTTTTTTTTTTTTTTTTT
>NW_012101698.1:6789431-6792621 GCF_000951045.1 Mandrillus leucophaeus
CGCCCAGCTTTTTTCATTCTTTTATCTTTTTTTTTTTTTTTTTTAATTTCCTGACTTCTACAACTGATCATCCTTTTACTTTGAATGTAGCTATGTCTTTATATTTAAAACAAACTGCTTATAGACAGCATATGGTTTGGTCTTACTTTTTTTAATATAATTTGACCTCTGTTATTTAATTGGTGTGTTTATACCAATTATTGATACAGTTGTATTAAAATCTACCATCTTGCTGTTTTTTTTCTATTTTTCTCATTTGGTCTTTGTTTCTGTTTTCCTTTTCTTCTGTCTACTTTTGGCTTAAGTGGGTCTTTTTTATAATTACATGTTATCTCCAGTGTTGTCTTACTGTGTATTTGTAAAAATTTAACAAAGTTTTTGGTTGTTGCTCTCAAGTTTAGTGGAATTTTAAAGATATCATACTGTTTTATGTCAGTATACTTGCAGCATTATACTCCCAATGTCATCCTCCCGTCTTTTGTGTTATCATTGCCATACATTTTACAGCATATTGACATATGCTGTAAACCCACAAAATTTTGCTACTATTCTTGCTTTAGATAATCTTTCACAGTGATTAAAAGCAAGAAAAAGTATCTATTATGTTTATCCTTATTTTAACCATTCCCAAGAGATTTTCAGTTATTTGTGTAGATTCAGGTTTTTAATATCATATTTCTTCTATTTAAATAAGTTGATTAAACATTTCTTCTAGTACAGGTCTACTGATAATGAATTTGCTTGCTGTGTTTTTGTTGTTTGAAAAAGGTTTTTGACTTCAGTATCATTTTTGAAAGATTTTTTGCTGAGTATAGAATTCTAAGTTAATAGTTTTTGCTTTAGTTGCTTTTTTGTTATTAAAGCACTTTAAGGATGTCACTACTTTGTTTTCTGGCTTAGTTTCTGATAGGAAGGTGGCTATGATTCATTATCTTGATTTTTCTATATGTAATATGTCTTTTTTCCTCGGGCTACTTTGAAGATTTTAACTTTGGTTTTCAGTTGTTTGGATACGATGTGTCCATGTGTTTTTGTTTGAGTTTAGTTTTTGGTATTTTCCCTGTTTGGATAAATTATCTGAGTTTCTTGGACCTGTGGTTTGATATTATTATTTTTGGAAAATTCTTGTCCATTATGTCTTCAAATACTTCTTTTCTCCTTTTGGAATTTCAATTACATGTTTATTAGACCATTTGGTATTGTCTCACAGCCCTCAGATGCTCTATCCTTTTATTTTTTTCTTCCATTTCTCTTTGTATTTCAGTTTGGGTAATTTCTTTTGACTTATCTTCAAGTTTACTGAAACTTTTCTTAGCTCCTTTGTCTACTAACGAGCCTGCTGAAAGATCATCTGTGTTACTGTACTTTTCTTTCTCAGCATTTCCATTTGATTTTTTTCTTGAAGTTTCCATCTCTGCTGAAATTCCCTATTTGTTTATTCATGTTGTCCACCTTTTCTAGTAAAGCCTTTAGTATACGAATTATAGTTGTGTTAAATTCCCTGGCTGATAATTTCAGCAGTTGAGGGTTCTGCTGATCGTTTTGCCTCTTTTGATAGTGGATTATCTTAGTTTTGCCTTTATGGGTGTGTGATAATGTTAGATTGAAGATAGGTGCTGTAAGTATGATATTTTCTGCCCCTTCTGAAGAGGCAAAGGGACTATCCCAGGAGGTGGTATTTTCCCAGGTGGTCTCTAGGGATTTCTAAACAAGTCACTCTAGGAATTGTAAGGCAGGTCAGACCTTTAATAACAATGCCTTCCTTTTTCCTCTATTCCAGTTTCGCCTTCACAGTTCTCTGCCTCTCCCAAAAACTGCAGAAAATGAACAAATCCCAGGTGAGTTGTTTGTTTATTCCCCATTTTGCTTTTCAGTGCATTTAAGGAAGTTTATAAGGATCCAGAAAATGAAATAGAAAAGTATGAATAAGACACAAGGGAAACATAGTAAGAATAACTGATCAATACCAGCAGCCAAAAAGCAAATTGAGTTAATTAAATGTCTTGCATTGGTTATGAATACCAGTTCTTTGGTTCTGTACATTAGGTCTGAATGCCTTTTATGGACCTTCATGTAGATGGTGTTTTGGACAGCACCCCCAGAAACAGCCAACTTTGAAAGGGTTATCACTTTATCTGTGGTGGTTTCATATAACATTCCTCAGTGCAAGTGCAGAAGATTACTGTATGTATTTGGTTTTTCCAGTCAGATTAGCCTAATGCCAGAGAATGCAGTAAATATGTGGGTTTGTATTTAAATCCCCCCACCCCAAGCAGGTGCCACTGTCATTACTTTCTCGTGTAACTATCCAGAGCTTATTTGTACATATTTACACAAGTACAAATAAAAGCACAAACATAAGATAGCATGTTAATCATACTTTTCTGTTTCTATGCATTCTGTTTGAATAGATTTCATTTTTTTTTAGAGCAGTTTTGGGTTTACAGAAAAATTGAATGGGGAATGCAGTGTGTTCTCATACACCCCCTCATTCCCAACCTCTACCCCCAGTTTCCTTTATTATTAATATATGTATTAATGTGTATATTGTTACAGTTGATGAGCCGATATTGATATGTTAAAGACTGTAGTTTACAGTAGGGATCACTCTTTATATGCATTCTGTGTATTTTGACCAATATATAATGACACGTATCCATCACTATGGCATAATACAGAATAGGTTCACTGCCCTGAAAATCCCCTGTGCTCCGCCTATGCACCCCTCCCTCTGTCTCCCTAAGTCCCTAACACCCACTGATCTTTCTACTGTCTCATCTCCCTAGTTGTGTCTTTTCTAGAATGTCATGTAGTTGGATTCATGCAGTAGGTAGCCTTTTCAGATTGTTTTCCTTCACTTAGAAATATACATTTAAGGTTCCTCCAAGATCGAGACCATCCTGGCTAACACTGTGAAACCCCGTCTCTACTAAAAAAAAAAATACAAAAAATTAGCCAGGAGTGGTGGCAGGCGCCTGTAGTCCCAGCTACTTGGGAGGCTGAGGCAGGAGAATAGGTGAACCCAGGAGGCGGAGCTCGCAGTGAGCCAAGATAGTGCCACCGCACTCCAGCCTGGGTGACAGAGTGAGACTTTGTCTCAAAAGAAAAAAAAAAAGAGGCCGGGCGCGGTGGCTCAAGCCTGTAATCCCAGCACTTTGGGAGGCCGAGGCGGGTGGATCACAAGGTCAGG
>NW_012101698.1:6796772-6802983 GCF_000951045.1 Mandrillus leucophaeus
CTCGGGATCCGCCCGTCTCGGCCTCCCAAAGTGCTGGGATTACAGGCTTGAGCCACCGCATTCAGCCAACGCCGCTTAGATATATTCTTAATCTAATATTCAGTTGATAACCTATAACTGGAATTAATATCACTTATATATAGTCTTAATATAAAATTTAGTTAATAAACTATAACTGGAATTAATATTGCCTTGGTTTGTTTGCATAATCTTTTGTCTGATTGGTGGAGGTTTTTTTTTCCTTTCAGACATGTGAGATCTAAAAGATGCACCCGTGGGCCCTTTGCCAAGACTTAGATTATCATTTATTTTCAAATTACACTAGCTAGTGTTAGCTAAGAAGAAATGAAAGCGCTCATGTATTGCTGGAGGTAGTATAGAATGATACAGCCTTACTGGGAGCAGTGTGGCAACACCAAGCAAATTTAGCAGTGCAAAGCAACTATGTCTAGAAATTTGGCTACTGTTGGGGCCAGGCATGGTGGCTCATGCCTGTAATCCTAGCACTTTGGGAGGCTGAGATTGGTGGATCACTTGAGGTCAGGAGATCGAGACCAACCTGGCCAACATGGCGAAACCCTCTCTTCACTGAAAATACAAAAAAAAATTAGCTGGGCGTGGTAGCATACGCATGTAATCCCAGCTACTCCGGAGGCTAAAGCAAGAGAGTCACTTGAACCCAGGAGGCAGAGGTTGCAGTGAGCTGAGATCATGCTGCTGCACTCCAGCCTGGGCAACAGAGTGAGACTCTGTCTCAGAGAAAAAAAAAAGAAAGAAAGAAAGAAAGAAAGAAATTTTGCTACTGTTGGACAAAGGCTCCCAGGAGAAGATAAGCTGACTTGAATTTCCAGGTATAGCCTGGCTTTGACTTTCCTGAGAGTTTACAGAAGTCCTGTTTGGGGAAGTCATTGGCAAGATCATGAGAAGCAGAGGGCTCAACACAGTTGGGCCATGTGACTGGGTCAGAGTGTAGACTAGGTATTGAAGTTTTGGTGGGAATATAATTAGAGCGAGTGGGATGCTGTGCGTTTTCTGCATCTTGGTTCACTGGTGAATAGCCACCTCGCAGGAGTAGATTAAAGCAGCACACTTCTGTGACATGAAATGAGTGTTCTCATCTAATCCAAGGCAGTCTGGTGTGGAGGGGAAAGACAGATGTCATCAGAACATGTTCGCGATAAGCCAAACCAAGTACAGATAAGAATCTGGGCCAGGCTTACCCAGGCATTCTGCTCTCAGGTTAATAAGAAGTTGGTACAGTGGCCGCAGGTAACTTGTTGATGACAACCCTCAAAATGCCAGCTTTTGAATCACTGTGTTCCAATCTGTACTACAAGCAATGTGGTGATAGTGGAGAATCAGTGCTATTCTGCCATCTCCCATTCCACCATCTCCTTCCCACTCCTCCTAGGGATTTCCTTCTGCTCTCTCGTGGTGATCTTTTGTCTGCCGCCTCTCTTTTTTGGATTACTGTTGTTTTATTGAAGTACATGCTTCCGTAGCTTCTTGAGAAAGGGTTTGTGAGAGGCACAGTTTTTAGGATGAATTTCCGAAAATGTCTTTTTTTTTTTTTTTTTGAGACAGTCTCACTCTGTCTTCCAGGCTGGAGTGCGGTGGCACAATCTCGGCTCACTGCAACCTCTGCCACCGGGTTCAAGCGATTCTCCCCTGCCTCAGCCTCCTGAGTAGCTGGGATTACAGGTGTGTGCCACCACACTTGGTTAATTTTTGTATTTTTGGTAGAGATGGGATTTTGCCCTGTTGGCCAAGCTGGTCTTGAACTCCTGGCCTCAAGTGATATGCCCTCCTCAGCATCCCAAAATGCTGGGATTACAGGTGAGAGCCACTGCGCCTGGCCCTCATTCTGTTCTGGTATTTGATTGATAGCTAGGTATGAATGTGGATTTGCCCATTCATCTCTTTAGTTCTGTCAGTTTTTGCTTGATATAATTTGAAGCTTTGTTAGTCATTGCATATATGGTTATGGATGTGTGCACACATATGATTCTGTCTTCCTGATGGATTTATCCTTTTATCATTTTGGAATGCCCCTCTTTAACCCTGATAATACTCCTTTTCTGGTATAAATAAAGCCATACCTACGTCTTTTTTTTTTTTTTTTTTTAGGACCAGATCTGGCTCTGTTACCTAGGCTTGAGTGAAGTGGCTTAATGTTGACTCACTGCAGCCTTAAACTCCTGGGCTCAAGTGATCCTACCAGTAGTTGGAACTACAGGCGCGTACCACTATGCCCAGGGAATTTTTGTATTTTTCTTTTTGGTAGAAATGGGATCTTGCCAGGTTGCCCAGGCTGGTCTCAAACCCCTAGGCTCACGGGATCTCCCTACCTCAGCCTCCCAAAGTGCTGGGATTACAAATGTGAACCACTGTGCCTGGCCCATACCTACTTTTTTAATGATTAGTGTTATGGTATATATTTTATTTTTGCTTCAACCTATTTATGTTCATGTATTTATAGTATATTTCCCCTAAATAGCATGTAGTTTGGTCATGGTTTTGATCCAGCCTGTTTCTTTTTCCTTTTTTTGAGACAGGGTCTTCCTCTGTTGCCCAGGCTGGAACTTAGTGGCATGAACACAGCTCACAGCAGCCTCAACTTCCTTGATCCAGCCTATTTCTGTCTATTTTTTTTTTTTTTCTTTTTGAGACAGGATCTGTCTTTCTCACCCAGCTGCTGTGCTGGAGTGAAGTCGTGTGATCTTGGCTCATTGAAGCCTCAACCTCCTGAGCTCAAGCAGTTCCCCCACATCAGCCTCCTGAGTAGCTGGGACTACAGGCCTGTGCCAGTTAATTTTTATTTTTTAATTTTTTTGTAGTGTTGAGATCTTGCCTCCCAAAGTGCTGGGATTATAGGTGTGAGCCACCATGCCTGGTCTATTTCTGTCTTTTAATTGATTTATTATTTTATTTGTGATTTATTTTTTTATAGGCATAGGTGAGTTTAAGTCTGTCATTTTGCTATTTATTTTTAGTTGTCCTGTGTGTTCCTATTTTCCCTTTTATCTTAAGTGGTTGCTGTAGAGATTACAGCTTATAATCTTTACTGAGCACCTCTATAATATTTTGCATAGTACTTTACAGGTCGTCTGAAGTGTTTATGGGTTAACTAATATATTGGTACTCTCTGCATCTGCCTCTTTTGGGTTGTTTATCTCTTGATTGTTTTTGTCTTGTCTTTTTTTTTTTTTTTTTTTTTTTTGAGGCAGGATCTTGCTCTAGGGGCTTGCCCAGGCTGGAGTGCAGTGTCTTGATTTCCATTCACTGCAACCTCTGCCTCCCGGGCTCAAGTGATCCTCCCACTTCGGCCTCATTAATAGCTGGGACTACAGGCACATGCCATCATGCCCAGCTAATTTTTGTGTTTTTTGTAGACATGGAATTTTTCTGTGTTGTCCAGGTGGGTCTCAAACTCCTAGGCTCAAGCAATCTACCCACCTTAGCCCCCCAACGTGCTGGGATTTCAGGTATGCACTGCATGCCTGGCCTCATTGTTTTTGTTTGCTTGCTTTCTTTTTCTTTCTTTTTTTCTTTTTCTTTTTTAACAGGGTCTTGGTTACCCCCAGGCTGGAGTACAGTGACACGCTCACAGTTCTCTGTAGCCGTGACCTCCTGAGCTCAAGCAACCCTCCCACCCCAGCCTCTTGAGGAGCTGGGTCCACAGACATGTGCCACTATGCCCAGCTAATTTTTGTACTTTTTTTAGATGGGGTTTTGGTATGTTGCCCAAGCTGGTCTCAAACTCCTGGGCTCAAGCAGTCCACCTGTCTCAGCCTCCCAAAGTGCTGGGATTACAGTCATGAACCACTACACCTGGCCCTGGTTTTGCTTTTTCACATGTCTAGCAGTTTTGTTTGTACGCTGGATATGTTGAATGATACATAGCTCCTTCTAAAAAATGTTAGGTTTTGTCTGCCAGATAGCTAAATTATTGGCAGATGATTCTGATCCCGTTGGGGCATGTTTTAAGATTTGCAGGTGTGGGTCTGTCAGTTTGGTCATACTCCTTTCTCCTAGGGTATGGTCCATCCTTCTAGGGCATGGCTTTTCTGGCATCTCAACTGTTTGCCAGTAGCTCTAGCTTGCTGGATTCAGACTGTCCTAGCTCCTCAGCACTGTGCAACCTCTGATATCTCTACTCAGCTTTCAGTCTCCCAGTCATTGCCACTAGTTCTCTTGGAGGCCTGTCTTCCCCCTACACATATTAGGAACTAGCCAAAGATCTGAGGTGAATCTTTATGCAGAATGTTAAGGCTTCTTCTCTATGTCTTTCTTAGCTCCATCACCCTGTGTCTTAATCCATTTTTTGCTGCCATGGCAGAATACTTGCGGCCAGGTAATTTGTAAAGAACAGAAATTTATTTTCACGGCTGGACAAGGTGGCTCATGCCTGTGATCTCAGCACTCTGAGAGGCCAAGGTGGGTGGATCATTTGAGGACAGGAGTTTGAGACCAGTCTGGCCAACATGGCAAAACCCCATCTGTACTAAAAATACAAAAATTAGCCAAGTGTGGTGGCACTTGCCTGTAACCCCAGCTACTTGGGTGACTGAGGCACGAGAATCACTTGAACCTGGAAGGTGGAGGCTACAGTGAGCTGAGATCACGCCACTGCATTCCAGATTGGGTGACAAAGCGAGACTTTGTCTCAAAAAAAAAAAGTAAGAAATTTATTTTGTCACAGTTCTAGAAGCTGAGAGTCCAAGATCAAGGTGCCGGTGAAGGCCTGGTCTGTTTTTCCAAGATGGCACTTTAAATGCTGCATCCTTCAGAGGGGAGGAGTGCTGTGTCCTTGCATGGCAGAAAGCAAAAGGGCAAAAAAGGAGATGAACTCCTTTCATCAAGCCCCTTTAGAAGGGCACCTGACCCCATTCACAAGGGGAGGAGCCTTCATGACCCAGTCACCTCCCAAAGGCCAGACTTCGCAATACTTAATTGGGGATTAAGTTTCAACATGAATTTTTAGAGGGGACAGAAATACTCAAACCATAGCCCTGCCCCTACATCCTAGTTGCTTTACAGACCCAAACACCAGTTTGTGGGTTTTTTTAAATTTAATTAATTTTTGAGATAGAGTCTCGCTCTGTCACCCAGGCTGGGGTGCAGTGGCATGATCTTGGCTCACTGACACCTCCATCTTCTGGGTTCAAGCGATTCTCCTGCCTCAGCCTCCTGAGTAGCTGGGACTACAGGCACGTGCTACCACGCCTGGCTAATTTTTGTATTTTTAGTAGAGACAGGGTTTCTCCATGTTGGCCAGTCTGATCTCGAACTCCTGGCCGCAAGTGATCTCCCTGCCTCGGCCTCTCAAAGTGCTGGGATTACAGGCGTGCGCCACCGCACCCGGCCAGCGACACCCACTTCTGCTTGGGCTTTGTTTTTCTGTGCCATGGTGCAGCATCATTGTGAATGCGTGGCTCTCCTCTCCTCACATATGCCTTTTGGTAATTGTAGCTCTACAGTGATTGCTCTCCTGTGCTTGCAAGGAATTGTTTTATTTTGTCCAGTTTTTATGGTTTGCCTCTCTGATAATTTTGAAAATACTGCTTTCCGGCATAGTCAAGAGGTCTGAAGGCTTTCAATCTACTTACTTGTAACCTGTTCTTTCCTGAAACTCACAGGCTTTTGTCTTTGCAGCCAGTGTTCTGAGATTTCCTTAGCAATTTTTTTCTTCCGTTTTACGTGGTAGATTATAAGATTTATTTCACGGAAATACAAATAAAGCATAGTAGTTTTATGAAAAAAATTATTATATATATGTGTATATATATACATTTTTTTTTTTTTTTTCCGAGACGGAGTCTCATTTTGTCACCCAGGCTAGAATGCAGTAACACAATCTTGGCTCACTGCAGCCTCTGCCTCCCGGGTTCAAGCGATTGCCCTGCCTCAGCCTCCCAAGTAGCTGGGATTACAAGTGCCCGCTACTGTGCCCGGCTAATTTTTGTATTTTTAGTAGAGATGGGGTTTCCCCATGTTGGCCAGGCTGGTCTCGAACTCCTGACCTCATGTGATCCACCCGCCTCAGCCTCCCAAAATGCTGGGATTACAGGCGTGAGCCACAGCGCCCAGCCAAGATATTTTTATGTATTAAAACAGTTGAAAGTAACTTCATGGCCAGGTGCGGTGGCTCAAGCCTGTAATCCCAGCACTTTGGGAGGCCGAGACGGGCGGATCACGAGGTCAGGAGATC
>NW_012101698.1:6803092-6808012 GCF_000951045.1 Mandrillus leucophaeus
GGAGCTTGCAGTGAGCTGAGATCCGGCCACTGCACTCCATCCAGCCCAGGCGACAGAGCGAGACTCCGTCTCAAAAACAAAAAAAAAAAAAGAAACTTCACTATGGTTCAACTTTTGAGACAGAGTCTCACTTTGTCACCCAGGCTGGAGTGCGGTGGTGTAATCTCAGCTCACTGCAGCCTGGAACTCCTTGGCTCAAGCAATCCTTCCACCTCAGCCCCTCATGTAGCTGGGACTACAGGTGCACACCATCATGCCTGGCTAAGTTTTTGTATTTTTTTTTTAGAGATGGGATCTTGCCCTGTTGCCCAGGCTGGTCTCGAACTCCTTACCTTAAGTGACCCACCTGTCTTGGCTCCAAAGTGCTAGGATTACAGGCATGAGCCACTGCATCCGGCCCAAGTGTAGGTCAACTTAATTATCCGCCTATTTTGCTATCTAGTCAGTGCTTAACATTTTGACATGTTTCCATGTATTGTGTACGTTGAAGTTTTTTTAAAATATAATTTCAACTTATTTCAGATTTGGGGGTACATGTGCAGATTTGTTACATAGATATTTTTCACGATGGTGACGTTTGGGGTATGATTGATCCTGTCACCGAGTAGTGAGGATAGTACCCAATAGTTTTTGCTTTGTCCCCCTCCCTTCTCTACCAGTAGACCCCAGTGTCTGTTGTTACCATCTTTATGTCCATGAGTACCCAGAGTTTAGCTCCCATTTATGAGGATATGCACTGTTTGGATTTCTGTTTGTGTTAATTCACTTGGAATAATGTCCTCTATCTGCATCCATGTTGCTACAAAGGATGTGATTTCATTCTTTTATATGGATGGGTTTTAAAATTTATATTACTTGTATTATATTACATTTTAAATGTGTTAAAATGTAATTTTTTTGTTTGGTTGGTTTTGTTTTCTTTGAGACAATCTCGCTCTGTCATCCAGGCTGGAGTGCAGTGGCATGATCTTGGCTCACTGCAACCTCTGCCTCTTGGGTTCAAGAGATTCTTCTGCCTCAGCCTCCTGAGTAGCTGGGATTACAGGTACCCGCCACCATGCCTGGCTAATTTTTGTGTTTTTAGTAGAGACAGGGTTTCACCATGTTGGCCAGACTGGTCTTGAACTCCTGAAGTAATGATGCGCCTTCCTTGGCCTCCTAAAGTGTTGGGATTACAGGCATGAGCCATTGCGTCCGGCCAATGTTTTTTATATTACAAAATTCATACATTAATTTTGTCCCTTACTGTCTCTGTCATATGAGAATCTGGCCTCCCCAGCATGCTGTTTTTGTTTTTTTTTTTTTTTTTTTTAGTAGAGTCTTGCTCTGTTGCCCAGGCTAGAGTGTAGTCGTGTAGTGGCGTGATCTCGCTCACTGCAACCTTTGCCTCCCGGGTTCAAGTAATTCTCCTGCCTCAGCCTCCTGAGTAGCTGAGACTACAGGTGCCCACCACTATGCCTGGCTAATTTTTGTATTTTTAGTAGAGACTGGGTTTCACCACGTTGACCAAGCTGGTCTCGAACTCCTAACCTCAGGTGATCCACCTGCCTTGGCCTTCCAAAGTGCTGGGATTACAGGTGTGGCCACTGCACCTAGCCTTTTTTTTTTGAGACAGGGTATTGCTGTGTCTCCAGGGCTGAAGTGCAGTGGCATGATCACGACTCACTGCAGCCTTGACCTCCCAGGCCCAAGCTGTCCTCCTACCTGAACCTCCTGTGTAGCTGGGACTACAGGTGTTCACCACCACGTCCAGCTAGGTGTTTTGTTGTTGTGGAGACAGGGTCTCGCCATGTTGCCCAGGGTGATCTCAAACTCCTGGGCTCAAGCAGTCCTCCTGCCTCATCCTCCCAAAGTGCTGGGATTATAGGCATGAACCACAGCACCAGCACTGTTCATGTCACCTCAACTCAACCCTAACATTTTGACCATTAAAGTCAGTCTTTCCATCTTAGAGATAACCAGTATGTTTTGTGTGGGTGTACCCATGCCCTTTGTTAAATCACTTTTATATTGCATGAACAGGATTATATAGAATTTTGGGTCATATTATGTGCATTTTTTGGAATTTTGTTTAATTATTGATGTTCCTTTGACAGCTTTCAGTGCCTTTTGTTTTTAGGTTTTGTTACTTTGTTTATATTTTAGCTAGATCATTGAAGTTTGTGGTGTTTATTTAAAGTTTGCCTCTTGTAAAAATTATATATAGGTTTTTAAACCCTGAAGGTCTTAGTCTTTTAGCAGAAATTTATCCCATTTTATTTTGATTACTGATTTTATCTCCTTTTCCTTCTCTGCTTGTCATATTTCTACCCTTTAAAGGTTTACGTTACTTTTTCAGTACTTACCTATTTTAAACAAAAGTTAATCAGAATTTTTCTTCCAAACATGGTACTTCTTCCTGCCCCAATGTCTAAGTTGGTGACATGCGAAAATTAGTTTAATACTTCGTTCCCCATTCCATATTGGTATACTTTTAATATGTTTTACTGGTTTGCTATTGCTTTTTTTGCACATTCAACTGATTCTTGCTAGGCTTAATTTTGGTTTTGGTACATCTTTTAATAGTAGTAATAATGCCTAATACTTGACATCTATTGTGTACTAGTCATCATTCTAGACTCTACATCAGGGGGTGTCAAACTCTGGCCAGTTGTCCAAATGGGCTGCTGCCTTGTTTTTGTATGACCCACAAGCTAAGAATGGTTTTTTTAAATTTTTTGAGACAGAGTCTTGCTCTGTCACCCAGCCTGGAGTGCAGTCATGCAATCTCTGCTCACTGCAAGCTCCGCCTCCCGGGTTCACACCATTCTCCTGCCTCAGCCTCCCAAGTAGCCGAGACTACAGGCGCCCACCACCACTCTTGGCTAATTTTTTGTATTTTTAGTGGTAACAGGTTTCACCTTGTTAGCCAGGATGGTCTCAAACTCCTGACCTTGTGATCTGCCTGCCTCGGCCTCCTAAAGTGCTGGGATTACAGGCATGAACCACTGCGCCTGGCCAAGAATGGTTTTTAATTTTAGTGGTTGGGGGGGAATATTAAGAGTATTTTGTGCTGTGAAAATGATTTGAAACAAAAATGATAGATCAAGTTGGTTTTTGTTTTTTTTTTTTTTTGAGGTAGAGTTTCACTTGTTGCCCAGGATGGAGTGTAATGGCACCATCTCAGCTCACCGCAGCCTCCACCTCCCGGGTTCAAGTGATTCTTCTGCCTCAGCCTCCCGAGTAGCTGGGATTACAGGCATAAGCTACTATGCCCGACTAATTTTGTATTTTTAGTAGAGATGGGGTTTCTCCATGTTGGTCAGGCTGGTCTCGAACTCCTGACCTCAAGTGATCCACCCACCTCAGCCTCCCAAAGTGCTGGGATTACAGGCATGAGCCACCATGCCCAGCCTCCATAAATCAAGTTTTGTTGGAACACAGCCATGCCTATTTGTTGACGTGTTGCCTGTGCCTGTTTTTTTTTCTGTTTTTGTTTTCTTTTTTGAGATGGAGTCTTGCTCTGTCGCCCAGGCTAGTGTGCAGTGGCGAGATCTCAGCTGACTGCAAGCTCCACCACCCGGGTTCATGCCATTCTCCTGCCTCAGCCTCCCAAGTAGCTGGGACTACAGGCACCCACCACAACGCCCGGCTAATTTTTTGTATTTTTAGTAGAGACGGGATTTCACCGTGTTAGCCGGGATGACCTTGATCTCCTAACTTCATGATCCGCCCGTCTCGGCCTCCCAAAGTGCAGGGATTACATGCATGAGCCACCGTGCCCGGCCGCCTGTGCCTCTTTTTATGGTATGATGGCCAAGTCGGTTTGTTTTAGCAGAGACTATGTGTAGCCTGAAAAAAAAATCAAATAGTTACTTGACCCTTTGTAGAAAAAGTTTGTCAACCAACTCATTCTAGATATTTTCAGCACTTTGAAGATTTGTCTTCTGACTTCCATTGTTTATGTTGAGAAATCAGCTGTCAAGTTTTTTGTACCTCTGAAGACAATACCTCTTTTATTCCTGTGGGTTTTTTTCTGAGACAATCTTGCTCTGTCACCCAGGCTCAAGTGCAGCAGGGATTACAGGCGCCCGCCACCACGCTCGGCTAATTTTTGTATTTTTAGTAGAAACTGGGTTTCACCATCTTGGCCCTGAACGCCTGACCTTGTGACCCACCCACTTGGCTTCCCAAAGTGCTGGGATTACAGGCCTGAGCCTGGCCACCTCTGGGGTTTTAAAATCAGTTTTGTTATACTCTGAGTGGGTTTTTTGGTTTTTTGTTTTGTTTGTACTTACTGTACTTGGGGTTGGTGGTTTTAAAACTATAGCCTGTTGTGAGGTGTGCTGGAAAATTCTCAGCTATTCTCTCGTCAAATACTGTTTTGACTGCATTTTGCCCCTCCTCTTGGGACTCCCGCTGCAAGTATATTAGACCTTCTCAGCTCGTCCCATGTATCTTTTAGGCTCCTTAATGTAC
The DNA here is from genome assembly GCF_000951045.1 of Mandrillus leucophaeus. Classification (NCBI taxonomy): domain Eukaryota; kingdom Metazoa; phylum Chordata; class Mammalia; order Primates; family Cercopithecidae; genus Mandrillus; species Mandrillus leucophaeus. Next base: position 6,807,551 of record NW_012101698.1, read on the forward strand.
CTTTTGCATTTCAGTCTAGATATTTACTGACATTTTTTGACTAATCATTTCAGCTGTGTCTGGCCTGTTAAATTCAATCATAAATTTTTAAAAATTTTTTTGTACAATTTTTATGGCTTGAATAGGGGGATAGGGGGACAGAGATCCTTACTTGTACCTGATATTTTATAGTTGGAAGTTGATTTTCTGCCTTTAAGTAGTCAAAGTTTTAACTCTTTAACATCGATATCACAGAAATAATGCCTATGTGAGCTTTATTAAAAGCACACTGGTAACACTGAATACCTAATGTGCTTGTCTCACAGTACACATCTTGAGAGCAGAAACAGTGGTGCAGTCTTGGCTCACTGCAGTTTCTGCCTCCGCCCACCATGTAGCTGGGACTACAGGCATGCGCCACCACGCCCAGCTCAATTTCTTTTAGTAGAGATGGGATTTCACCATGTTGACCAGGCTGGTCTC
>NW_012101698.1:6809931-6811215 GCF_000951045.1 Mandrillus leucophaeus
AGTACTGTAGATCCTGACCTCAGGCCAGGCGTGGTGGCTCCCGCTTGTAATCCTAGCATTTTGGAAGGCCGAGGCAGGAGGTTCACCAGAGGTCAGTTCAATACAAGCACCAACAACATGCAACCCCATCTCTACTAAAAATATAAAATAAGCCGGGCATGGTGGCGTGTGCCTGTAATCCCACCTACTTGGGAGGTGGAGGTTGCAGTGAGTGGAGATCACACCAATTGTACTCCAGTCTGGGCAAGAGAGAGAGACCCCCATCTCAAAAAACAGTAAGAACTCCTGACCTCAAGTGATCCTCCTGCCTTGGCCTCCCAAAGTGCTGGGATTACAGGCAAGAGCCGCTGTGCCTGGCCAAATGATTTTTAATGGGATTGCTGGGTGAAGAGGTGGTTTTGAATTATTTGAGAAATCTTTAGACTGTTTTCCACAGTGGCTGAACTAATTTAAATTCCCACCAACAGTGTGTCTTAGCCTTGCCTGTATCTGTTTGTTTGACTTCTGAATAATGAACCTGGGTAACTTGATCCTTAAGATTCTGAACACATTAAAAGTAGGCTGGGCACGGTGGCTCATGCCTGTCATGTTGAGAGGATCCTTTGAGCCCAGGAGGTCAAGGCGCAGTGAGCTATGATTGTGCCACTGCACTCCTGCCTAGGCAACAGAGGGAGACCCTATCTCAAAATAAATAGGAATGGAAGAAAAGTAGGATATGATAGTGAAAACATGTTCACTCTCCCAACAACTTCAGTAGGAAAAAAAGCAATAAAACCAGCAGCCGTCAATGATCCTGTTGTAAGGGTTGTATTTTTCTTAGAGAATGAGTTTCTAGGTTTTACCGTTTGCAAGATTCTCACTTTGAGATTTGGAGCTCTGCTGTATGGCTGTCACTGCAAACCTAATGAGAAGTGCTGCTTTCTGGAAATCATTTTGGTAAAGATGAACAGAAGAGAAAAAGGTGAAAAAGCTTAGAACCATGCAGACTGGTGCTGGTTCTACCATAGTAGTCTGAGTTTAGCAAATAATACTCTTGCTCGAGATCTGCGTAGGTATTTTCCCTTAATTCCCTCATCTACTTACTTTCTCCGTCTCTGTGCTAACTGCACTGTCCTCAAGAACACTGTAAATTTCCATCCCTGGAATTGCCAGCCTTCTCATATTATTTGTGTTCTGTTTTCTGTCTTATTTCACCTTCTCTGCCCACTTTAAGGTCATTTTGTCATCTGGCATTGCTACTTGTATTGATTTTGGTTTTGTTTTTTTTTTTTGTTTTTTTTTTTT
>NW_012101698.1:6814145-6816255 GCF_000951045.1 Mandrillus leucophaeus
CCCCCAGCCTCCCAAAGTGCTGGGATTACAGGTGTGAGCCACCATGCCTGGCCAACAGTGTTTTATTAATCTGAGACACCTATCAAATATGACAGTGCCAGAGATAATGGGAATCTGAATAAATCTCAACTATTTATAAAAATATATTTTGGAAGATATGAAAAAAACGGTGAACAAGATGTATCGTTGGTGTAAATATATAAATTTTCATGGTGAATGACTTACAAAGTTTTCATCTATCCTTTCTGTATCACCAAATGATCATCTTAGGATGAATAACAATATGCTGTTTTAGGGATCAGTTTCATTCACGGATGTGACTGTGGACTTTACCCAGGAGGAATGGGAACAACTGGACCCCTCTCAGAGGATCCTATACATGGATGTGATGCTGGAGAATTATAGCAACTTACTTTCAGTGGGTAAGGATGGTTTTCAGGTACAGCTCACCGTTTTCCTAGAAGTATTTATGTCCTGTCTCAGTGAACAGAAATGTGCTTCTGAATTACTAAATGTTTTTGGCCTAAGTCTTCAGGTGTTAAACCTGAGAGATCTTGCAGCCTTTAAAGCTCTGTCTCTCCTTTCCTTCAAGGCTTCTGAAGTCCGAGCAGTTATGAGCTATGTCCGATTAGTAAACTGCTGTCAAGCCATAGGCAATTTTCAAGTTGGAGCAACAAGAAGAGTTTTGGGTAGCATAGAGTTGTCAATTCAGAACGTTTTAGGGGAATATGACAGGAGAAAGGGAGAAGCAGAAGCCAGTGGAATTAGTATCCAGGAGATTATGAGCAGCTCAGTACCTTTGAAATACTTTTCAGGAATCTGTTTTTCGAGTCCCTAACCCTTAAATATAGCTGAGGAGAGATGACCTGTACCTTAAGTCTCTGAATCATACCTCCAAATGTCCGTCTCCCCTGCTTACCTTTTTTTTCCTGTTTAACCTTAGATATTTGCCTTTCACACTTGAACCCTGATACTTTCCCAACACGTCTTTAACTTTTGTTGTAACTAGTTGCTCTTTCATTAGCATTCTCGTTTTGCCAGAATGGTAACATTTGTATTTTAGCTCTTAGGAATCGGTGTGGTAGCCTTAAGATAGATTTTTCAGTGTGAGAGTGACAGTGTTGTCCTGGAAAAAATGGCAGCAGGATCACAGTAACATAACCAGTAATAACGTAAGATGATGGTCTAGGTTGTTGCTGGGTAATTTTAAATTGATTTTAGCTTTTTAGATGTAGGGGCACATGGGTATATTCTGTGATGCTGAGGTTTGGGTTTGATTGATCCTGACACCTAGGTCGTGAGCATGGTACCCAGTAGCTTTTCAACCCTTGCCTCCCTTTCTCACCAGCCATTCTGTCTACTATTGCCATCTTTATGTCCATGAGTACCCAGTGTTTGGCTCCCATTTGTGAGCCTCCATGTTGCTGAAAAGGACAGGATTTCATTTTTTAATGGCTGCGTAGTGTTGTATCTTGTACATGTACCGTTCTTTTCCAGTCCACCATTAATGGGCACCTAGGCTGATTCCATGTCTTTGCTATTGTGCATAGTGCTGTGATGAACCTACAAGGGGCATGTGTCTTTTTGGTAGAATCTTTTTTTTTTGAGACAGGTCTCATTCTGTTACCCAGGCTAGGGTTCAATGGTGATATCATGGCACATTGTAGCCTCCACCTCCTGGGCTCAAGTAATCTTCCCACCTCAGCCTCCAGTAGCTGGGACCATAGACAAATACCACCAGTCCCTGCTAATTTTTACTTTTGTAGAACAAGTACTGTAGATCCTGACCTCAGGCCAGGCGTGGTGGCTCCCGCTTGTAATCCTAGCATTTTGGAAGGCCGAGGCAGGAGGTTCACCAGAGGTCACTTCAATACAAGCACCAACAACATGCAACCCCATCTCTACTAAAAATATAAAATAAGCCGGGCATGGTGGCGTGTGCCTGTAATCCCACCTACTTGGGAGGTGGAGGTTGCAGTGAGTGGAGATCACACCAATTGTACTCCAGTCTGGGCAAGAGAGAGAGACCCCCATCTCAAAAAACAGTAAGAACTCCTGACCTCAAGTGATCCTCCTGCCTTGGCCTCCCAAAGTGCTGGGATTACAGGCA
>NW_012101698.1:6817255-6824387 GCF_000951045.1 Mandrillus leucophaeus
CGCCCGCCACCTCGCCTGGCTAGTTTTTTGTATTTTTTAGTAGAGACGGGGTTTCACCGTGTTAGCCAGGATGGTCTCGATCTCCTGACCTCGGGATCCGCCCGTCTCGGCCTCCCAAAGTGCTGGGATTACAGGCTTGAGCCACCGCGCCCGGCCGGTTTTGTTTTTTAACCACATGAAAATTTAGCATAATCACTGGGAATTTCAAATTCTTGTCCTCTGTGATAATTAGGACATAACAAGATTTTCTATACTAAACATCACATGTGTTTTTCAGTATCTCTGCAATCCAGTATGCGTTCCAAATCTTGCTATTATCTTTCTCTTTCAAAGTTTGAAAGGAAACATTTGCGCTGGGAATTTTTTAATATTGGGAGACTGGGTCCCAAACGAAAGAGTCTGCCCTGTGATTGAACACTTGTGAAGACTTCGCATTCTGTAACATTACAGCAGAGGCGTTGACAAGGTTCTTTTCATTGTGCTCTATCCTAGAAGTGTGGAAGGCTGATGACCAGATGGAGAGAGACCACAGAAACCCAGATGAGCAGGCAAGGCAATTTTTAATTCTTAAGAACCAAACCCCAATTGAGGAAAGAGGTGATCTCTTTGGAAAAGCACTTAATCTGAACACAGACTTTGTTTCTTTAAGACAAGTACCCTATAAATATGACTTATATGAAAAAACTTTGAAATATAATTCAGACTTGCTTAATAGTAATAGAAGCTATGCAGGAAAGCAAACTGATGAGTGCAATGAATTTGGAAAAGCACTTCTCTACCTGAAGCAAGAGAAAACCCACGCTGGAGTACAATATTCTGAATACAATAAAAATGGAAAAGCCCTCAGCCATAAAGCAGCCATTTTTAAACATCAGAAAATAAAAAACTTGGTTCAACCTTTCATTTGTACTTACTGTGACAAGGCTTTCTCCTTTAAGTCACTCCTCATTAGTCATAAGAGAATACATACTGGAGAAAAACCGTATGAATGTAATGTATGTAAGAAAACCTTCTCCCATAAGGCCAACCTCATCAAACATCAGAGAATTCACACTGGGGAGAAACCCTTTGAGTGTCCGGAATGTGGAAAAGCTTTTACCCACCAGTCAAACCTCATTGTACACCAGAGAGCACATATGGAGAAGAAGCCCTATGAATGCAGTGAATGTGGAAAGACGTTTGCCCAAAAGTTTGAACTCACCACACACCAGAGAATTCATACAGGAGAGCGACCCTATGAGTGTAACGAATGTGCAAAAACCTTCTTCAAGAAGTCAAACCTTATCATACATCAGAAGATTCACACGGGGGAGAAACGGTATGAGTGCAGTGAATGTGGAAAATCCTTCATCCAGAACTCTCAACTCATTATCCACATGAGAACTCATACAGGAGAGAAACCCTACGAATGTACTGAATGCGGCAAAACTTTCAGCCAGAGGTCAACTCTTAGATTACACTTGCGAATCCACACAGGAGAGAAACCATATGAGTGTTCTGAATGTGGGAAGGCCTTTAGCAGGAAGTCCCGACTCAGTGTCCATCAGAGAGTTCATGTCGGGGATAAACCCTGAAACTCCAGCCAGGTTGTACTGTGGAAAACTCCTGCCAGAACTCTTCAAGCGGGTGAGAAGCCTCATGACAGTTTTGAGGGAACATGGGAATTCATACTGAGATGCAATCTCTCAACTCAAAAATGTATTAAAAATAGGATCCCATGAGAACATTATACTGGAAGTTACATGTGATACCCAGCTAAAGAATACGTATCAGAATATATCCAGTTGTAAATAGCCATACCCAGTTGTACTACAATGAGCTTTTAAAAATCTTGAATGAATTGAGTATTCTAGACAGCAGCATAAGAGATACACAAACAGTATCCTATGAATTTAGTGGTTTTATGTGGATATGCCACCAAACACAAGTGGTATGTTTTAGATCTGCACATGTGAATTTAGCATAATCACTGGGAATTTGAAATTCTTGTCCTCTGTGATAATTAGGACATAACAAGATTTTCTATACTAAACATCACATGTGTTTTTCAGTATCTCTGCAATCCAGTATGCATTCCAAATGAAATGTGTAACAGATTTAAAGTAGCATGGAACCTACGTCTTTCCCTACTGCTTGCTGGCATATATAAGTTGGTGTGAACATTGTTTTTGAGCTGCCTCTTACGAAACAGAAGACAGTGTTGAAGTTTTCCCTGCTTCTGGTTTGCTGAAGATTTTCTAGAAGCACTATTTATACAAATATGCAAATGTGAAATAATTGATCTATAGCGTGAAGGGGGCAGACATGAGTTGTACTACTCAGTATGCACCACAGAATAAGAGTTTGCCATGTAAAGACAATATCCCCATTTATCATGCTCTTATTTTCCAGTGGGATATTTGCATACAAATGCATGTCTATTACCAAAATATTGTGTAACACAGACAGAAACTACCTGTTTTTGTCTTTCCTTGTTTCCCTTAATATTTCATGAATTGTCTAGCAAAAATGGTAGGATGCTTCTATAGTTCACAAATGTTACATTTCAGAGACCTTAGAGGAAAAATTATTTTAAAACTGTTTCATTGCTTTTTAAATTTTTCATGTGTATAACACCCCCTTTAGAAATGATTTTTTACAATATTTTGTTTAAAGGAGGCATGTCTACTTCCTTGAGTTGCACTATTGCCAACCTAAAACATTTCCCTTTGGAACATGACTTAAAAGTTATTACCTTTCCTTTAAATGTTTACACTTTTATAAAAGTCAGATTTTTCAGTGGTTTCTCCATATATGAAGAATTTTTGTGTAACTCAAAGATATGCTTTTATAGACTTGATTTCAAAATTTTTTTTTTGATATGGAGTCTCGCTTTTTCACCCAGGCTGGAGTGAAGTGGCCCTATCTCGGCTCACTGCAAGCTGCAACTCCCAGGTTCACGCCATTCTCCTGCCTCAGCCTCCTGAGTAGCTGGGACTACAGGCGCCCGCCACTGCGCCCAGCTAATTTGTTTGTATTTTTAGTAGAGACGGGGTTTCACCATGTTAGCCAGGATGGTCTCGATCTCCTGACCTTGTGATCCGCCTGCCTCGGCCTCCCAAAGTGCAGGGATTACAGGCGTGAGCCACCTCGCCTGGCCTTGATTTCAGATTCTTAAGTTCAGCCGTTCCCTGTCAATCAGAAATCATGTATTGGAAATTATAAATGGCAACCAAAAACTGGCTTTTAAAAAATATTTTTGGATATTATTAACGTGCTGTCACTATATATGAATTTGAGTGACTTTCTGAACAGATTTATCCAGAACATCCGTAGCCCAATAAGCTTTTGTCTAAGTTATCTTACCTACTCACAAAGGAGGGGAAAACATTTTCATATGCTGCTTTTAGAAATGTAAATTGTAACAGCCTCCTTGGAAAATATTGTGACTCTGTTTTAACATTAATATACTCTTCAACCTAGGAATCTCCTGGGAATCTATCCCTAAGGAAAAAAGAGTGCCAGTACTTAAGATTATATGTTTACCAATGTATATTGTATTTTTTGGTAAGGACCGAAAGAAAAAAGACCATCAGTAAGGGAATGGATGAATAAATTGTGGTAAAAACATACCATGACTGATGGTATTTCCTTGAAAAGAATGTATGGGAACAAACTCCAAACTCCTCTAGGTCAAATGAGGAAAGCAAGAGGTGAGAGAGAGAGTGTATGTGTGTGTGTAGCAGTTTTTATAAAATAAAGATAAACCCATATATATGTGTGTCTTTGTATATGATTTTATGGGCCTGGTGAACAGAATTCCTTCCATTTTTAACCTGTGGACCTCACCAGCTGTATCAGTGAGCGCTCTAGCAGTAAACTGAATTAGTCCCATATGAAAGGATAACTTGGAAAATGAGAGAAGGATTAAGGGAACAAACAACGGATGGTAAGGAATCCAGAGACCAGCAGTGTCAGGAAGCTGTTGTGTCCATAGGGACAAAAGGAAGAAATGGTGTTGCAGAGCCCAGTGAAAGCCAAAAACGTTATAAGGTCTCTTTCCTGTAAGAGATAGGAAAAATACAGAATAAAAAGGAAGAGAGTCTCTTAAGTGGATGTCGAAGCTCTAAAAAGATGCAGCTACTGTGAGAAACAGAACTGTCAGGAAAGGGAGGGCCGGGGGGAGGGGGGATAGGGGGATGAGCCTCAGCTCTTTATTGCTTCCTCCTGAAGATACCTCCTCGACTGAACCTGATCAGAAGCCCGGATGATGCTGTCCTCCTGGGATAAAGCAGGGTAGAAGGATGGAAGATGGACTAAGAGAGCAAACAGCACAACCAGCAAATCTCCCATCTCAGTTTCAGCCTTGCTGGTCCGACTGTAATGAGGCTTTCCCAGAAGGACGCTTCTTCCCCTATGGTCATTCTAAGTGGCAGCTGTTTGTCTCATGCCTCTTATGCATTTACAGGTAAGATGACTCTGAAACCCAATTTCAGAGGAAATAAAAATTCGGGAGTTGTTACAGGGTTAATATTTTAAGCCATAAAGCTAGATGAGATTACCTAGGAAAAAAGTATAAAGAATGTCAAGGACTGAGCCCCAAGCACTCAATCCCAGTATTTGCTGGGCAGGAACTGGCAAAGGAAACTGAGAAGGAACCAGCAGGGTTAGGGTGAAAACCAGGAGAGGGTGGTATCTGAAGCCAAGAGAAAAACTATTTTGAAGTAGAAGAGTGGCCACAATATCAAACACTAATCATTTTTATGAAGTTGGATATATACTGAGATTAACCATCAGTGAGGTCATTTTGGTAAGAACAGTTACAAAGGAGTGGTCAGGGTAAATCAAGGAGGATTCAAGATCAAATTGGAAACGGGAACTGTGAATAAGGGGCAAAGTGTTAAGGACTGAAAAGTCTGAGATTTTGTCCTACTTGTAAGGTAACAAGCTACCAGTTTTCACAGATGCTGGCAGAAGACCTTGTGTTGACCTAGAATACACATTCGCTGGGTGGAGTTACAGGAGAGGAGCTCCAAGTTTAGGGAGCGTGAATCTTAAACAGTGGTCTAGAAGTAAATCTGTCAAACCTTTGTCTGCAAGGAAGACACACTGGATGCTAAACCATTGCTCTGGAGAGCGTATTACCTATCTAAGGCTATTCATTCATCCTGAAAACAGCCTGTAACAAAAGCCATCACCATCTGTAATTGTAAGATAGGCGGAAACATGGAAAACCCATGGAGCATTGTCTCCCAACACAGAGAAATGGATGGGTAACTGAAGAGATGGGGGCTTTTGAGGATTTGGGTGTTTTAAAATATTAGAAATTCTAGGATAAATTTATATACTCACGGGAATGACAAGTAGAAAAATTGACACTCTAGGAAAGGAGGAGGAGAATGGACCAGAGCAGAGTCTGAGCAGGTGAAGACAGCGGGATCCAGGGTGCCAGTGAAGAGGTCAGATGCTGGAGCACCAACCAGGAGGAAGGCAGAGTGTGGACACAGAAGATGCGAGAGCTTGTGAGTGTTCTTGTCTGATTTGCATTTGCTCTGTTCAACTGAAAACCTGGTTATTAGCTGAGAGTGAGGATGGTGGAGGTGGTTTGAGAGGTTTGGGGGATAGGGAAGAGTGAAAAAAATTAAGGAAATGTACGATACACTAAAGGCCCACTTGAGGTTAGTGGTCATGAGTTTAACATCAATTATCAAGGTTGTATGTTTTGTTCCAGCCACATTCAGCAGAGTTGGATTTAGCCTGGATTGACTGGTGTGAAATATATGAACCATGGGACTTAAGCTGATGAGGTGAAGAGTCACAGCCTCAGGGAGGGAAATCAGAGTGAGGGATATTAGCAAGATGGCAGAATAGGACTTTCCAGCACTTGACTCCCTGCAGAAACATCAGTTTGAATAGCTTTCCATGCACAAATTTACCTTCACAAGAGCTAAAGAAACGAAGTAAGAGATCACAGCACCTGAGTATAGGATAGAAATAAAGGATGCGGCCAGGCACGGTGGCTCATGCCTGTAATCCCAGCACTTTGGGAGGCTGCGGTGGGTGGATCACCTGGGGTCAGGAATTCAAGACCAGCCTGGCCAACATGGCAAAACCCCATCTCTACCAAAACTACACAAATTAGCCGGGCATGGTGGTATATGCCTATAATCCCAGCTACTAGAGGGGCTGAGGCAGGAGGATTGCTTGAACCTGGGAGGCTGAGGTTGCAGTGAGCTAAGATTGTGCCACTGCACTCCAGCCTGGGCAACAGAGCGAGACTCCGTCTCAAAAACAAACAAACAAAAGATGCATTGAAGAGGGCAGGAAGGACAGTGTTACATTATTTTTGTTACCTCTTCCCCAACCCCGGGCACCACTGTGTAAACAGAGATAACGCCCCCATACAGGGGAAAGAGAAGGAAGTGGACACTGGACTTTGACTCCATCCCTAGCACCAGCTCACCTGGGTAAAACTCAGTGCTGGGCAGGCCCCCGTTGCCCTAGACCCCAGGCCACTCACTACCCACAGAGGGAATTTCCAGGCCCACCCTGCCATAAGGTTGAATCCCATAGCCCCAGGCCAGCAGGGCAGACTTGGTCTGCTCACCTCACCTCCAGATCAACCTCAGTGGGTCAGACTCACCCCACCTTCAGGCCTGGTCCCACAGTCTGGGGTTCCAGGCCATCCCCAGGCCTGCAGATGCAAGGCTTCAGGACTGTCCTGGGTCCTAGACCATTCCGGAGCCAGGTCAGCACCCCTGGCCTCAGGCTCCAGGCTGGCCCCTGCCTCACCTCAGTCTACAGGGGCTGACATGGTGCCAAGGCCTGCCCAGATCTACCCTGGCACACTGTACACAGCCTGGGGCCTACCCCAGCACCATGTAAACCCCCATGGAACCAGGCTTCAGGCCAACCCAAGAGGATACAGGTTCCAGGTTTACCTTCAAGAACCCAAGTTCCAGGGTTATCCCCATGTACCCAGTCAACAGGTCCACCCCAGTAGATCCAAGCTTCAGGCCCAGTTCTATAGACCCAAGCACCAGGTCTGGCCATCTGCTGATGCAGGTACCAGGCCAGCCTGGCTGAGGACTCCAGCAGCAAGCCCACTTGCAGATCACACCAGATCGCCTCTCCAGAATCTCGACCGGCTGAC
>NW_012101698.1:6825687-6849604 GCF_000951045.1 Mandrillus leucophaeus
GAGACCATCCTGGCTAACACGGTGAAACCTGTTTCCACTAAAAATACAAAAAAATTAGCTGGACGTGGTGGCGGGCGCCTGTAGTCCCAGCTACTCGGGAAGCTGAGGCAGGAGAATGGCACGAACCCGGGGGGCAGAGCTTGCAGTGAGTGGAGATCGTACCAGTACACTCCAGCCTGGGCAACAGAGCAAGACTCCGTCTCAAAAAATAATAATAACAAATTATATATAAATGATGGATTATTCATATAAATGGATTAAATTCCTTGGTTAAGTGTGGCTGAGTAAAATTTTTTAAAGACCCATTTATATGTTGCCTATAAAACTCACTTCACCTTTAAGGTCATATACATACTGAAAGTGAAAGGATGGAAAAAATATTCCATGGAAATGGAAACCGAAGGAGTAGGGGTAGCTATACTTAAATCAGATAAACTAGATTTTAAGTCAAAAATTGTGACACAAAGGTCATTATAAGATAAAGGTGTCAATTTATCAAGAAGATATACCTCTAAATTTATATACATTCAACATCTGAGCACCTAAATATGTAAAGCAAATAATAGATCTGAAGGGAGAGATAGACTGTAATATAATATCAATATGAGACTTCAGTACCCCACTTTCAGCAACAGAGAGATCATCCAGATAGAATCAGTAAGGAGATGTAAACTACAGCTTAAACCAAATGAACCTAACAGACATACACAGAATTTCCATCCAAAAGCAGCAGCATGCACATTCTTCTCAAGCATACAAGGAACTTCTCTAGGCTAGGATGTACATTAGGCCACAAGACAAATCTTAAATGTAAGAAGATTATAATTATATCAAGTATGTTTTTCCTACCACAATAGTATAAAATTAGAAATCAATACAGGAAGAATTTTGAAAAATACACAAATATGTGGAAATTAAACAACATGCTCCTAATCAATAGATCAGAGAAGAAATTTAAAAACATCTTGAAACAAATGAAAACAAACACAACATACCAAAATTTATGGGATTTGTGCAGTGAGCTGAGATCGCACCACTGCACTCCAGCCTGGACAACAGAGGGAGACTGTAAAAAAAAAAAAAAAAAAAAAATTATGGGATTCCCTAAAAGCAATTCTAAGACATGTTTATAATAAATGCCTGTATCAAAAGAGAGCAAATAATATTACACCTCAAAGAACTAGAGAAAGAACAAAGCCCAAAGTTAGAAGAAAATATCAGAACAGAAATAAATTATTCATAGATTTATTCATTCATTTCTTAAGGAAAAACCCTTAAGAATTGTTTAAGATAAAATTGGGAAACTTTTAGGTAGAATAAGAAAAAAGACGACTCAAAATCAGAAGTGAAAGAGGAAATGTTACAACTGATACCACAGAAATACACAGGATAAGAATACCATGCACAATTATACATCAACAAATTAAAGAACCTAGAAGAAATGGATAAATTCCTAAACACATACATACAAACTACCAACACTGAATCATGAAGAAACAGAAAAACCAATAATGGGCTGGGCATGGTGACTCACACCTGCAATTCCAGCACTTTGAGAGGCCGAGGTGGATCACTTGAGGTCGGGAGTTTGAGACCAGCCTGGGCAACATGGTGAAACCCCATCACTACTAAAAGTACAAAAATTAGCCGGCCGTGGTGGCGCACGCCTGTAATCCTCACTACCCGAGAGGCTGAGGCAGGAGAATTGCTTGAACCCAGGAGGCAGAGGTTGCAGTGAGTTGAGATTGCACCACTGCACTCCAGCCTGGACAGTAGAGTGAGACTCGGGGGCAGGGGGGTGGGGAAGGCTAGACACAGTGGCTCATGCTTGTAATCTTAGCACTTTTGGAGGCTGAGGCAGGCAAATTACCCGAGTCAGGAGTTCGAGACCAACCTGGCCAATGTGACGAAACCCTGTCTCTACCAAAAATACAAAAATTAGCCGGGCGTGGTTACGGGCACCTGTAATCCCAGCTGCTTCGGAGGCTTAGACGGGGAGAATCAGTTGAACCTGGGAGGCAGAGGTTGGGGTGAGCCAAGATTGTGCCATTGCACTCCAGCCTAGGTGACAGAATGAGACTGCATCTCAACAACAAACCCAATAAGAGGCTCGATTAAAGAAAAGTCCATCAAAGAAAAGCACAGGACTTAATGGTGTCATTACTGAGTTCTGCTTAACATTTTAAGAACTAATACCAGTTCTACTCAAACTCATCCAAAAAAATTGGAAAATAGGGAGCACCTTCAAACTTATTTTATGAAACCAGCATTACCCTGATACCAAAGCTAGACAAGGGCACTGCAAGAAAAAAAAAATTATAGGCCAATATCCCTGATGAACATAGATGCAAAAATCAACAAAATACATGCAAAATCAACAAAATGCCAGCAAACCAAATTCAACAGCATATTGAAAGACAGTTCACTATGTTCAAGTGGGATCTATCCCAGGGATGTAAGGATGTTTCAACATACACAAGTCTATAAATGTTACCTACCACATTCACAGTATGAAGGACAAAATCTATTTTGATCACCTTAATAGATGCAGAAAAAGCATTTGACAAAACTCAACATCTTTTCATAATAAAAACTCTCACAATAGGTATAGAAGAAATGTACCTCAGCACAAGGCAGGCCGTATATGACAAGCTCACAGCTAACATACTTAATAGTGAAAAGTTGAAAGCTTTTTATCTGGCTGGGCGCAGTGGTTCACACCTGTAATCCCAGCCCCTTGGGAGGCCGAGGCAGGCTGATCACTTGAGGTTAAGAGTTTGAGACCAGCCTGGCCAACATGGCAAAACCCTCTGTCTACTAAAAATACAAAAATTAGCTGGGTGTGGTGGTACAGCCCTGTAATTCCAGCTACTCGGGAGGCTGAGGCAGGAGAATTGCTTGAACCTGGGAGGCAGAGGTTGCAGTGAGCCGAGATTACACCACTGCACTCCAGCCTGGGCAACAGAGTGAGACTCTGTCTCAAAAAAAAGAAGAAAAAGAAAAGAAAAAGGGAAAGCTTTTCATCTACTTTCATGAACAAGACAAGAATGTTCACTCTCACCATTTCTACTCAACATAGTATTGGAAGTCCTAGCCAGAACAGTTAGGCAAGAGAAAGAAATGAGGCTTCCAGATGGGAAAGAAAGAAGGTAAATTATCCATGTTTGCAGATGCTATGATCTCATATAGAAAACAGAGTCCACCAGAAAACTTTTAGGACTAATGAATGAATAAAGTTGCAGGATACAAAAATCAGCATACAAAAATCAGTAGTGTTTTATGGAACAATGACCTATCTATACAAGAAATCAGTAAGACAATCCCATTTACAACAGCTACACAAAGTTAATGAATGAACCTAGGAATGAATTTAACCAAGGAGATGAAAGACTGGTACACCAAAAACTGTAAGACATTGATAAAAGAAACTGAAGATACAATTAAATGGAAAACTATCTTGTGTTTGTGGGTTGGAGGAATATTGTTAAAATGTTCACACTATCCAAAGCAATCTACTGGTTCAATGCAATACCTTTCAAAATTCCAATTATATTTTCCACAGAGATAGAAAAACAATCCTAAAACTTGTATGTAACAACAAAAGACCCCAAATACTCAAAGCAGTCTTGAACAAAAAGAACAAAGCTTGAGGCTTCATACTACCTGCATTAGTACATTCTCACACTGCTATAAAGAACTACCTGAGACTGGGCAATTTATGAAAAAAAGGTGTAATTGACTCACGGTTCCACAAGCTTAACAAGAAGCTTGACTGGGAAGCCTCAGGAAACTTAACCATCATGGTGGAAGGCAAAGGGGAAGCAAGCAGCTTCTTCACACGGTGACCAGACAGCATGCTAGCAAAGGGGGAAGTGCCACACATTTGTAAACCGTTAGATCTCATGAGAACTCACTATCAGGAGAGCAGCAAAGGAGAAATCCACCCCCATGATCCAGTCACCTCCCACCAGGCCCCTCCTCCAATTCGACATGACATTTGGGTGGGGACACAAATCCAAACCATATCACTACCTGAATTCAAACTACACTACAAAGGTATAGTAACCAAACAATATATTAGTATCAAAATAGACACATAGACCAACAAAACAGAATAGAGTTCCCAGAAATAAATCCACGCATTTACAGTCAACTGATTTTTCACAAAGGTGCCAAGAATACATAATGGGCAAAGGACAATCTCTTCAATAAATGCTGGACATTCACATATAAAATAATGAAATACAGAAAAATAAACCAAAGACTTAAATGTAAGACCTGAAACTGTAAAACTACTAGAAGAAAGCAGGGATCTGTGACATTGATCTGGTCAATGAATTTTTTTTTTTAAATCTGACTTCAAAAGCACAGGCAACAAAATCAACAACAGACAAATGAGATTACATCCAACTAAAAAGCTCCTGCACAGCAAAGGAAACAATCAACAGAGTGAAAAGATAGCCTTTGGAATGGGGAGAATTATTTGCAAATCATAGTCTGATAAGGGATATCTAAAATACAGGGAACTCAGACAATTCAATAGCAAGAAAACAAATACCCCAAGTAAAGAGCAAAGGACCTAAATAGACACTTCTCAAAAAGAAGACATACATGTGCCTAACAGATATATGAAAAAATGCTCAGTGTCACGAATTATCAGGGAAATGCAGATTAAAACTACAATGAGGTATCATCTCACACCTTGTTAGAATGGCTGTTAGCAAAACGATGAATAAAAGTGTTTGTGGGTCAGGTGCAGTGGCTCACACCTATAATCCCAGTAGTTTGGGAGGCTGAGGCAGGTGGATCACCTGAGGTCAGGAGTTCGAGACCAGCCTAACATCGTGAAACCCCGTTTCTACTAAAAATATAAAAAATTAGCCGGGTGTGGTGCCCTGCACCTCCTGTAATCCCAGCTGTCAGGAAGCTGAGGCAGGAGAATCGCTTGAAGCCGGGAGGCGGAGGTTGCAGTGAGCCAAGATCACGGCATTGCTCTCCAGCTAGGACAACAAGAGCAAGACTCCGTGTCAAAAAAAAAAAAAAAAAGTGTGTGTGATGATGTGGAGAAAAGAACTCTCACAAAGTTGATGAGAATGTAAATTAGTACAGCCATTATGGAAAATAGCATGGGGGCTCTTGAATAACTTAAATAGAACTACCATGTTATCCAGCAATTCCACTACTGGGTATCTGTCCAAAGGAAATGAAGTTAGTGTGTCAGAGAGGTATCTGCACTCCCACGCTCATTGCAGCATTATTCACAATAGCCAAGGTATGAAGTCAACCTAAGTATCTATCAGTGGATGAATGGATAAAGATGACGTGGTCTACATACACAATGGAATACTACTGAGCTTTAAAGAAGGAAACTCTAACCAGGCGCAGTGACTCATGCCAATAACCCCAGCACTTTGGAAGGCTGAGTCAGGTAGATTGCTGAAGTCCAGGAGTTCGAGACCAGCCTGGCCAACAAGACGAAACCCTTTCTCCAAAAAAGAAAATTAGCCAGGCGCAGTGGCACGTGCCTGTAGTCCTAGCTACTTGGGAGACTGAGGCAGCAAGATCATTTGAGCTTTGGATACAAAGTTGCAGCAAGCCAAAATTGCACCATTATACTCCAGCCTGAGTGATAGAGCAAGACCCTGTCTCAAAAAATAAAGAAGGAAGCTTATTTGCAACATAGATGAACCCTGGAGGACTTTATGCTAAGTGAAATAAGCCTGGCATGGAAAGACAAATACCACATGATCTCACTTATATGTGGAATCTAAAAAAGTTGAACTCATAGAAGCAGAGAATGGAATAGTGATTACCAGGGGTTAGGAGTGTGGGAGGGGTAAGAGATGTTAGTGAAAAGATACATAATTTCAGTTCAATAGGAGGAATAAATTTAAGAGATCTGTTAAGAGATGGGGTCTCACTACATTGCCCAGGCTGGTCTCAAACTCTTGGGCTCAAACAATTCTCCCACCTCAGCCCCCCAAGTAGCTGGGACTACAGGTTGTATCACTGTGCCTGACTATAATCTTGAAAAATCACCGAGAGTAGATTTTAAATATTCACACCAGAAAAATACATGTAATACATATGTAAATTAGTCTGATTTAGTCATTCTACAATGTATACATTTGTAAACATCATGTTGTTCACAATAAACATACTTTTTTTTTTTTTTTTAAAGACAGTCTTGCCCTGTCACCCTGGCCGGAGTGCAGTGGTGCAATCTCGGCTCACTGCAACCTCCGCCTCCCAGGTTCAAGCGATTCTCTTGCCACAGCCTCCCAAGTAGCTGGAACTACAAGCGTGCTCCACCATGCTTGGCTAAGGCTCATTTTTGTATTTTTAGTACAGATGGGATTTCACCTTATTGGCCAAGCTGGTCTGGAACTCCTGATCTCTGGTGATGATCCACCTGCCTTGGCCTTCCAAAGTGCTGGGATTACAGGCATGAGCCACCACAACTGGCCCCAATAAACAATTTTGGAAGTGAGTTTTTAAAAGTTAATTAAAAACAAATCTAAAGAACTTGAGGAGATAAAGGAGTGTGGAAAGTGGTAGAGTGAAAAGATTGTATGTTTCCATGGGGTAGGATTAGTTAGGGTACTAAAAATCTGGTTAAGTGTGGAATGCATGAAACAGATTACAAACAGGTTGCTATTACTAGTGCAAGAAACAGATTACAAACAGGTTGCTATTACTAGTGCATGAAACAGATTACAAACAGGTTGCTATTACTAGTGCAGGAAACAGATTACGAACAGGTTGCTATTACTAGTAACAAGATTAACATGTCTGAGAATAACTGGCTGAAGGAGGGAGGAATACAGGCTCATTGGAAAAGTGGAGATCAAGGAACTGAAAAGCCAAGTATTAAATCTACATAAACATTAAAATTATCAAAAATTCAGATGGTAGTGTTAGAGTGGGAACTAAAATTTAAGAGATCCAGGGATGAGAAGATGACTGCTTTAAGTATTAGGTGGTATGGTCTGATGGCCTGAGCGTCCATGCCAAGGGGTTTCAGAGAAGATGAGAATGGTCTGGAAGCAGCCAGAAGGACATTTTCCCCCTCCCAGGCCCAGTGGTAAGGGTGAAGTAGAAAAGTTTAGGGAATGTTCGTTAATACATGGGGAATTCTGGCCAGGCGCTGTGGCTCACGCCTGTAATCCCAGCACTTTGGGAGGCTGAGGCTGGTGGATCAGTTGAGGTCAGGAGTTCGAGACCAGCCTGACCAACACAGTGAAACTCTGTCTCTACTTTAAAAAATACAAAAATTAGTCAGGAGTGGTGGTGCATGCTTGTAGCCCCAGCTACTCAGGAGGGTGAGGCAGGAGAATCACTTGAAACCGGGAGGCAGAGGCTACAATGACCTGAGATCATGCCACTGCACTCCAGCCTGGGCAACAGAGCAAGACTCCATCTCTCTTTTTTTTTTTTTTTTTTTTCCAGACAGTCTCGCTGTCGCCCAGGCTGGATTGCAGTGGTGCAATTTCGGCTCACTGCAACCTCCGCCTCCCGGGTTCAAGCGACTCCTCTGTCTCAGCCTCTCAAGTAGCCGGGACTACAGGCACGCACCACCACGTCTGGCTAATTTTTGTGTTTTTAGTAGAGACGGGGGTTTCACCATGTTGTGCAGTCTGGTCTGTAACTCCTGACCTCGTGATCCATCCACCTTGGCCTCCCCGAGTGCTGGGATCGCAGGCGTGAGCCACCGCACCCAGCCCAAGATCCCATCTCAAAAAAAAAAAAAAAAAAAAAGATACAGGGAATTCTGCTTGTAACCTGTGGTAAGTTTCAGAGGGCAGAGGAAGATCTCTAGAAGTTGGAGAAAAGCAAAAGATGGAATCACAAAGGGATATAAGTAGAGGAAGTTTAGAGTGGCGTCAGGCAGGGGGTGACCCAGAAATCCTGAGCCTCTTATAACTGAGCAAATAAGGACAAAAGCTTTAATGAGATCAGACCCGATAGTCTCAGAAAATGGTGGAGAAGCTGGAGTCTTGGGAGGAGGGAAAGGTAGGCATCTTGCCAAGAATACCCAGAGTTCTGGGCCCTTCTTCACTCCTGCTAATAGAAATGTGGAAGCCTGGGGAGGTGGGTCTGACTTGGAGCACTTGAGGCTTCTTCTTGATCCTTGCTACGAGGTCATACGAGGAATATTTGAATACCATATGGTTCCTTGCATATGGTAGATACCATAGAGCTTGTAGGAGTAAAAGTAGTCAGACTAATTGTGTTGACCTGGAAAAATGTTTGATAGAGTTTTAAAAAGTTGCCAAAAATGGATGTACACACACAGACAGTTGGCTTTCTGTATCCATGGATCCTGCATCTGAGGATTCAACCAACCTTGGGTTGATCTGAGGATTCAGCCAACCTTGGGATGAATATTCAGGGAACAAAGAAAAAAATTGTTGGTTGCATTGAACGTGCACAGACCTTTTGTCATTATTCCCTAAATAATGACTATATAATATTTACATTGTATTAGGTATTATAAGGACTAGGGATGACTTAAGGTATACAAGAGGATGTGCGTAGGTCACAAATACTGTGCCATTTTCTATCAGGGACACTTTAGCCTCTGGATTTTGGTATCTGCAGGAGGTCCTGGAACCAGTTCCTTGTCGATTATCAAGGGACACATACACGTGTATACGCATACACAGAGGGGGAGAAATGAGAGGGAGGAAGGAAGATGTGACAACATACAATCGGCAAATCTAGACAAAGAGTGTATGGATGTTCATTATGTAGTCTCCTCTGTAGAAAATTCTAATTTTCTAATTTTGAAAATGTGGAAGAATGTTACAAGATATTATGTGTAGCTTTTTTATAGAATATATATTTATATACATATGAATATAAACTTAGACAAAAACCAGGAAGTATAACTGCCTGACACGTTCTCCTTGCCCACAGCCCAGATACAGCCAATTTATCAAGACAGGGCAATTGTAATAGAGTTTAATTCATGCAGAACTGGCTGACCAGGACCGGAGTTTTACTACTCAAATCGGTCTCCCTGAAAATTGGGAGACTCAGGTTTTTTTCAGGATAATTTGGCGGGTAAGGGGTCAGGGACTGGGGAGTGCTGACTGGTTGGGTCTGGAGATGAAATAAGGGGTCATTGGGCAAGGTGGCTCAAGCCTGTAATCCCAGCACTTTGGGAGGCCAAGGCCGGTGGATCACCTGAGGTCAGGAGCTCTAGACCAGCCTGGCCAACATGGTGAAACCCTGTCTCCACTAAAAACACAAAAATTAGCCAAGGCTTGGTGGCTTGCACCTGTTAATCCCAGCTACTCAGGAGGCTGAGGCAGGAGAATTGCTTCAACCCAGGAGGCAGAGGTTGCAGTGGGCCAGGATCATGCCACTGAACTCCGGGCTGGGCAATAAGAGTGAAACTCCATCTCAAAAAAATAAAGAAGAGGTCAAAGTGGGCTCCTGCCATCTTCTGTTCCTGGGTGGGATCACGGAACTGGTTGAATGACATGACCAGATTACCATTCTGGGTGGCACTATCTGGTGCATCAGAATGCAGGGTCTGAAAGATACCGTGAGCACCAATCTTAGATTTTACAATAGTGATGTTATGGGGAGATTTGCGATCTTGTGGCCTCTGGCTACAAGATTCCTAAACCATAATTTCTAATCTCATGGCTAATTTGTTAATCTTACAAAGGCTGTCTGGTCCCCAGGCAAGAAGGGGTTTGTTTTGCAAAAGGACTGTTGTCTTTTTTCCAAAGTTAAACTATAAATTGCAGGTCGGGCACGGTGGCTCACACCTGTAATCCCAGCACTTTGGGAGGCCGAGGCAGGCAGATCATGAGGTGAGGAGATTGAGACCATCCTGGCTAACACAATGAAACCCCATCTCTACTAAAAATACAAAAAAATTAGCCGGGCGTGGTGGCAGGTGCCTGTAGTCCCAGCTACCTTGGAGGCTGAGGCAGGAGAATGGCACGAACCCAGGGGCCAGAGCTTATAGTGAGCAGAGATCGCACCACTGTACTCCAGCCTGGGCAACAGAGCGAGACTCTGTCTCAAAAGTAAATAAATAAAAATAAATAAATTCCTTCTAAAGCTAGTTCAGCCCATGTGCAGGAATGACCAAGGGCAGCTTGGAGGTTAGGAGCAAGCTGGAGTTGATTAGGTTAGATCTGTTTCATTGTCGTGATTTTCTGACTCATAATTTTTGCAAGGTTGCTTCTGAAGGACTTGGAGCAAGCCCTAACAGCGTTTACCTCTGGGATAAGGACCTTTAGGTTTTAAATAGATTAGAGCTATAATGGTGACTTCTACATTGACATATTTTCTAATCAATATTTGGAAGATAAAAAATCAGTACAAAATACTGTACTCTATTAGCTCAGTTTTCAGATAAAGACTCCACACGTATACGGAAAGTAAGCGACGAGGAAGGGGTGTTCTGTGGGGGAGAACAATTATTCCAAGAGATGGCTCATGACAGATAACCTGCTGGCATGTTCCCAAATACCTCACTCCCTGTGTAGCCCAGCAGCATGTCATTCCTGCACAACCCAAGACTTCCCTCTAGCCCCTGCCTCTTTGCAGACAGCCCCTCCTCTGCTGGGCTGCCCATTGTACGCTTGCAACTTATCTTCTGCTTTCCCTCTAATAAATCTGCCTTTTTTCTCCCCCATGACTGTCTTAGTAAATTCCTTTACCGCCTGCCACACCAGCCGTAGCCATTTGTACCCGCGACATTTTGGTGGCCCGTATGGGAAGTGCTTGGGGACTGCTTCGGGAGTCCTCCCCTCCTGTGTCCCTTTCTTCTCCAACTCCAGCCTCTCAGTGGACAGCGCCCGAGCCTGGAGACAGCTGAAGGCCCCCAGCCAGGTCTACTCCCTAATGGATCAGAAGGTCCCGGTGGAGAGATGCCTGATTCAGTAAAAATTTAGAGTTTTGCCTTCCTTTTCAGTCTTCCAGGGGACAAATTCTAGTATCCCTCTGACAATTCATGCCACTGGCTAGGGCCACTCCTTTGTGTAGCCTGGAGGCCAAGGGGTAAACAGGTTTGGCTACCTTGCTGGGAAGGGAGGAAGGCCCCTCCTATCCTTTCTAGCCAAAAGTTCACAATCCCTACATGTAGTGCCACTGGCAGCGGAAGCTCAACCAGGGCAAACCTACACACATTTTGAGGAACTCAGAGCCCCCCTTTCTCACGCTAAATTCTCCCGTGAAGACAGCAGCCATGCTGCTCCGGACCTCTTAAGCCAGGTGATCCCAAACAGCGCCAGGGCTAATTCAACAGTTTCACCTTCAAATGATGCTGCGGATGGAATATCGGTCTCCCCAGTGATGCCAGCTACCTTTACAAGGCATCTCCCCTGGATGCAGCTGGACATCAGTTTCACCTTGACAGGCTCCCCTTCTCCAACAAGTCCCTTTCTCCACCAAGAGCCAACATCCTAGGCCTCACAACCCAGGACAGTGACCCACAGGGTCTCCTGACAGACCAACAGGCATAGGTAGGGTCAACTACGCCTCAGGCCAGCAGGAAGTAGCTGCAAATGAAACTGCCACCCCAGTGCCAAAGCTTTGGCAGTGTTCAGTTAGGGGGGAAAGTGGAGTCCTGGTAACCTATGCCAGCAACAACAGGGAAGGGGTCCCAGGTGAGGGAGAGCAAGTATTCCAAGAGAAGGCTAATCAGACAACCTGTAGACACAACATCCCATTCGTTCCACATGCGGCCCCCTCCAGCATGACCCTGTAACACTTCCCTCAAGCCCCTGCCTCTTTGCAAGCAGCCCCTTCTCTGCTGTGCTGCCCATTGTACCCTTGCAACATGTCTTCCTACTTTTGAGAAAGGGTCTGGCTCTGTCACCCAGGCTGGAGTGCAGTGGTACCATCTCGCCTCACTGCAACCTCTGCCTCACAAATTCAAGTGATCCCCACCTTAGCTTCCCAAGTAACTGGGACTGTAGGCACCAGGCACCACTCCTGGCTAATTTTTAAATTTTTGGTAGAGGAGGATTTTGCCATGTTGCCCAGGCTAGTCTCAAACTCCTGAGCTCAAGTGATCTGCCTGCCTCCACCTTCTGAAGTGCTGGGATTACAGGTATGAGCCACCATGCCCAGGCCATATTCTTCCTCTAATAAATCTGCCTTTCCCCACAACTGTCTTGGTGAATACCTTTATTGCTTGTGATTCTAGCCCCAGCCAGTCACACCCAAGACAATATGTATATTTGTATATATTTACATTTCTAGACATGCCTCCACTTATTAAACATTTAATAATGACATAGTGGCTGACACCTGTAATCCGAGCACTTTGGGAGGCCAAGGCAGGTGGATTGCTGGAACCCAGGAGCTCGAGACCAGCCTGGGCAACATAGTGAGACCCCCATCTTTACAAAAAATTAGCCAGATGTGGTGGCTCACACCTGTAGTCACAGCTACTCAAGAGGCTGAGGTGGGAGGATCACTTGAGCCCAGGAGGCAGAGATTGTGCCACTGCACTCCAGCCTGGATAACAGAGTGAGAATCCCATCTCAAAAACAAACAAAACATAAAAACATTTAAGAAAACTTTGTGCTGTGCAGTCTGATGTATTTTTCACCTACATTCTCCTGCTTTAAAAGGGTAATTTGTACATAAAAACCCCTCCTAGGATGAATTCTCCTAAGTGGAGAATATAATTGCCATTAATTCCAGTGGAAAAATTTGTATGCACACCTTAGTCCCTAAACACACACTCATTTATCCTAAAACACCATAAACCCATTAAAATGGACAAAGATAATTGACCTCCACTAACACAGCACAACATAAGCAAGGTCTCTTAATTACCCTATAAAATGGCTGTCTACATACATTAAGCTGTTCATGCATTGCTATAAATACCTGAGGCTGAGTAATTTATAAAGGAAAGAGGGTTTTTTGTTTGTTTTTGTTTTTTAAGATGGAGTCTCGCTCTCACCCAGGCTGGAGTGCAGTGGCATGATTTCGGCTCACTACAACCTCGACCTCCTGGTTTCAAGTGATTCTCCTGCCTCAACTTCCTGAGTAGCTGAGATTACAGGCACCCACCACCATGCCCAGCTAATTTTTATATTTTTAGTAGATACGGGGTTCTACCATGTTGGCCAGGCTGGTCTCGAATTCCTGACCTCAGGTGATCCGCCTGCCTCAGGCTCCCAAAGTTCTGGGGTTATAGGCGAGAGCCACCACACCCGGCCAAGAAGAGAGATTTAATTGGCTTGTGGTTCTGCAGACTGACCTCTGCTCAGCTTCTGGGGAGGCCTCAGGAAACTGACAATTACAGCGGAAAGTGAAGGGGGAGCAGGCACATCGTGTGACAAAATTAGGAGCAGGGTGAGGGGGTGCCACACACTTCCAAACAACCAGCTCTCACAAGAACTATCTTGAGGACAGGACCAAGCCATGAGGGGTCCTCCCAGCAGGCCCCACCTCCAACATTGGGGATGACATCTCAGCATGAGACTTGGACAGGGACAAATACCAAACTATATCACTACACTTCTCCAGGTCTTTCGGAGCTGCATTTTACACTTGAGACTATACTACCGAAGAAAGCATATTTGACATCCGTCGTTCACATAAGAGAACGCTTTATACAAAAAGGTAAAGTAATAGAGACAAAAAAGTCAATGGAAACAATGCAAGGAGTGCCAGAGTTGTCAGTATAAGCTAGCAAGTTACAAATGCTGAGAACTTCACACACCCCACTCTACGACTAGGAAGGTGACCACAGGGGTTACTCTTATCTCAGCTGCATATTCCCAAGGCTCTAAAAATCCAGACTTTTTTTTTTTTTTTTTTTCCCAAGGCTCTAAAAATCCAGACTTTTTTTTTTTTTTTTTTTGAGATTGAGTCTTGGTCTGTCCCCCAGGCTGGAGTGCAATAGCATAATCTCAGCTCACTGCAACCTCCCTCTCCCAGGTTCTAGTGATTCTCCTGCCTCAGCCCCCCAAGCAGTTGGGATTGCAGGAAGTGTACCACCACACCTGGCTATTTTTAGTAGAGATGAGGTTTCACCATGTTGGTCAGACTGGTCTCCAACTCCTAACCCTCAAGTGATCCACCCACCTCTGCCTCCCAAAGTGCTGGGTTTATAGGAATGAGCCGCCACACCTAGCCTCTGTTCAGAACTTTTTTTTTTCTTAGAAACAAGAATTCACTATTTGAGGGGGGAAAAAAAAAAAAAGATATGCTGCTACTGCAATTTAGCCACCACTGTTTGGTGGCTAGCCTCTTCTCTCTCTTCAGCAATAGTAAGTCGGATGCCCTTTCTCCTGGGCAGGGAAATCCAAGGTTTACTGCCATTGCCAATGACAAAAATGTTGGACAGCCTCGTGGCAAAGCTGTTGCCACTGGCATCCCTCACATGCACATTGAGCGATCCGGGATGTCTTTGCCTGTTGGTGGTCACACCAACACGACTGAGGCTGGCTCCACCAATCACCATACAGACATTGCCTGTGTGGAATTTGATAAAGTTGATTATCTTGCCAGTCCCTAAATCAATCTTCACAGCATGGTTCACCTTGATGAGAGGATCTGGGTAGTGGATGGTTCCAGTATCATGAGTCACCAGGTGTGGGATTCCTTTCATCCCCACAGTGCTCTTCCTCCCTTTGCACAGGTTGTACTTTGCCTCTTCCACTGGGATGCGGTAAACAGCAGAACAGCCCTTGGTGTCATAGACCAGGCAGAAATGCTCCCCTGTCTTCTCAATACCAATGACATCCATAAATCCAGCAGGGTATGTGGTAGCCACTCGAACCTTGCCATCAATTTTGATGAAGCACTGCATACGTATCTTCTTTACCTCATCTCCAGTCAACGCGTACTTGAGTTTATTCCTGAGGAAGACGATCAGGGGAAGACATTCCCTAAGCTTGTGGGGATCTGTCGATGGACGAGGTGCAAATACACCTGTTAGTTTGTTGAGCATCAGTGCGTCGGCACTGCAACACACTTCAAGTGCTTCTTAGGGCCCTATGGTGAAATCCTGCGACGGAAAAATCACAGCTCTTTTTAAGTGCCTTGTAATCCTCATAAACCACAGTGCTTTTAGATGAAACTCCTCTGAAAGACAAGTTCTTGCAGCCTGGGCATATCTCAGGATGTAACTGTACTTCATTTAATCCTCACACAAGCCTGGGAGGCAGTGGTTTTTGCCTTACTGGTGAGGCAGCCAGCCAACAGCGGCAATGCCAAGAACAACAAAACCCAGCTCATCGAGTGTACTTCCAGTTGAGACCTCTTCCTGTTCGACTCCAAGTCCATGCTCACTGTATTTGGCCATACAGCCCATTTTTATTCTGGTATTTTAGAGATTTTTTTTCCCACTTGATAGATGTTTTTCATAACCAAACTGCATATTGGGTTATGTCTTTATTTGTAAGTCTGAAGTTGGGACTCACCTATTTTGGCCTCGGGCTGATGTGGCTGAATCTAACTGGCCTCCACATACTGTTGGTAAATCCAGGACAAGTCAGAAGGGGAATGAGGCCAGGGCATCCCAGGCTGCAGGCTTAAGACTTGCAATGGGGTAGAAATAAGATGCTAGGGGTCCCCAGCGTGGGTGACAGAGGGATGTTGTGGGAGGTAGATGGAGGCTTAGCTGGTGCCACACATTCACCACCCTTGGCCACAGTCTGCCATTGTTACCTCCAGTTGTGTGACTGACAGAGCCCTGCCCCGCCAGGAGCTGGCCTGGGAAGTCAGGGGCCTGTGGCATCCTGAGACCTCATTTGGGTATAGTTTCTCTTGGCTCAACTGCCCATCTGATGGTCCTACTGGCCCAAGTAGGACTGGACCCTTAGGGCCTGGTCTCCACTAGGCGGCTTCCAGCTTCACACTCTGTGCTCTGGTGTTTTGAGAGGGAAAGCACCCATGAGCCTGTCCTACTGAGCCATAACCAGTGGGACGCTTCCAGGACCCCTCTGCTTGATGCTGCAGCTCTCAGCTCATCGTTAGTGGCCTTCTTGGCCTCAGATCTCCTCTCCTCCTGGCCCTGGAGGGCAATTTTTTTGTTTTTTGTTTTTGTTTTGGCGGGGGCGGGAGATGGAGTCTTGCTGTCACCCCAGCACTGGAGTGCAGTGGCTCACCGTAACCTCCGTCTCCCAGGGTCAAGTGATTTTCCTGCCTCAGCCTCCTGAGTAGCTGAGATTACAGGCACACATCCCCATGCCTGGCTAATTTTTAGTAGAGATAATGTTTCACCATGTTGGTCAGGCTGATCTCCAACTCCTGACCTCAAGCGATCTGCCCGCATCGGCCTCCTAAAGTGCTGGGATTACAGGCGTGAACCACTGCGCCCGGCCCTGCAGAGAAGCTTCTACCTCAGACATTGAGTAATCTCTCATGTAATGCACGTGTGAGTGAAAGAATCTCCCGAACGAACGCTAGCTTTTCTGAGGACTGTCAGAATGTGAAACAAAAGACAGCAAAGCAGACATGCCTATGAAGGTTAGCATGACTTGCGTGCCAGAGCCTGGAGATGGGGACTCCAAATTTCAGCCACTAGAGAGTAACGAGAACACAGAAGCCAAGGAGAGGTCCTGCCCATGGCTGTTGGCGCTAATCGTGGAAGTGGATGTGGGATCTTCACTCCTGCTGGGCACCGACTATGAAGGAGGCACAGGTGGCTGCTGGGCGACACACTGGTGAACAAGATGACTGACAGAAGGGCCCTGTCCACAGGGGGATTCCACCTTAGCAGTACATCCCAGGAGCAGACACAAAACCCGAGTAGAGGGCAGGCCATGTGACAAAGCCAGAAACACATGAGGGCCGGGCCTGCCCATGAGAAAATATGAAGCCCTGGGAGGGTTCAGAGTTAAGAGCAGCATCAGGCTGGGCACGGGGCTCATGCCTGTAATCCCAGGACTTCGGTAGGTCAAGACAGGAAGATCCCTTTAACCCAGGAGTTCAAGACCATCCTGGGCAACATAGCAAGACCTTGTCACTCCAAAAAAAAAAAAAAAAAAGCACCATCTGCATTTTAAAAAGTAGGTGAGCTTGGCCAAGCTCGGTGGCTCATGCCTATAATCCCAGCACTCTGGGAGGCCGAGGTGTGTGGATCACCTGAGGTCAGGAGTTCAAGACCAGCCTAACTTGGCAAAACCCCATCTCTACTAAAAAAAAAAAAAAAAAAAAATTAGCCAGGAGTGGTGGTGAGGACCTACTACTGTAATCCCAGCTACTTGGGCCACTGAGGCAAGAGAATTGCTTGAACCTGGGAGGCAGAGCTTGCAGTGAGCCCAGATCGCACTACTGCACTCCAGCCTGGGCAACAGAGCAAGATTCTCTCAAGAAAAAACAAAAAAACACACACACACAAAAGTAGGTGAGCTTGATACTAATCAGGAAGAGAATTTGGGTAAAGTTGCCCAGGAGTAGAAACCCCCACTTAGGAAGAGAAGGTAAGAGATGGAGTTCTGCCAGCTCAAGGTAACCACTTCAGTTGCTTTCAGTAACACCCCTTCAAGCAGGAAACAAGTGTTTTTTGTTTGTTTGTTTGTTTTTGAGACCGAGTATCACTCCCAGGCTGAAGTACAATGGTACAATCTTGGCTCACTGCAACCTTGGTCCCCTGGGTTCAGGTGATTCTCCTGCCTCAGCCTCCCAAGTAGCTAGGATTACAGGAACCTGCCACCATGCACGGCTAATTTTTGTATTTTTAGCATAGAGGGGGTTTCACCATCTTGGCCAGGCTGGTCTTGAACTCCTGACCTATTGATCCGCCCGCCTCGGCCTCCCAGAGTGCTGGGGTTATAGGTATGAGCCACTGCACCTAGCCAACAAGTGCTTCCTTCTATCTGGTGCTGATAGTTGGCAGTTGGAAGCCATACTGTGAGGATCCAGGTCACTCTGATTACTCCTGTGTTTCTAGAGCAGTTTCCAGTGTCTTGCGGGGCTGCCCCAGTCCACCTGTGTCCAGCCCATCCAGATTTTCAAGCGTTACTCGCTCCCACTTCCAAACCCTGGAATCAAGCCTGGCCAACATGGTGAAACCCCATCTCTACTGAAAACACAAGAATGATCCAGGTGCAGTGGCTTACACCGGCAACCCCAGCACTTTGGGAGGCAGCAGGCAGGTGGATCACTTGAGCTCAGGGATTTGACACCAGCTTGGCAACATAGTGAAATTTGTCTCTGCAGAAAATAAGCTTAGCATAATAGCGCTTGCCTGTAGTTCCAGCTACTCAGGAGTCTGGGGTGGGAGGATTGCTTGAGCCCAGGAGGTTGAGAACCATGTTCCTACCACTCCACACCAGCCTTGGGGACAACGTGAGACTGTCTCCCCAAAAAAAGAAACAAAAAACAAAAAAACCCTCAAAGAAAAGAAAGGCCTAGAACCAGATTCCCAAAAACCCATTAGGAGTGGTTGCACAGGCTGCCCCCAGGAGGGCTAGTGCTTCCATTCTGTGGGACTGATGCTGAGTGTGAGAAGACAGCATCCCCAGAGGCCTATGTCCCTGCAGATTGCTAAAGCCATCACTGCGAGTGAGAAGAATGGGCAGCAGATGGAGGCCTGGACAGAGTCCAGGAATGTGAAGGGCATAGGGAGGACTGCAGTGGTGGAAATCAAGCCAGGCTTTTTCTGTGATCGGCCTGGCTGGGTCAGCTGGTTTGGCTCTGCCGGCCCAGGAGCAGCCTGAAGAGGGGGCACAGGATGGTCAGGTCTGGGCAAGGAAAGGGCAGCTGAGAGGTGCCCTGGTGAGATACCAGCATCCCTGAGGGGCAGCCATTTAGCAGAATGGGTGATCACAGCCGGTGGACACATGACCCCCTGCAGTGGGTCTGCTGCTGGGGATACTCAGTGGTGGCTCCATGTGGTCTCAGGAGGCCCAGTGCTGATCAGAACCACACTCTTAACAGTGGTGGCAGGACTAGTGTGGGGAAAAGAGAGATCAGCCTGTTACTGTGTCTGTATAGAAAAAAGTAGACAGAAGAGACTATTTTGTTCTGTATTTGAGATGCTGTTAATCTGTGACCCTACCCCCAACCTTGTCCTCGCAAGAGACATGTGCTGTGGTGACTCAAGGTTTAAAGGATTTTGGGCTGTGCAGGGTGTGCTTTGTTAAACAAGTGCCTGAAGGCAGCTTGCTGGTTAAAAGTCATCACCATTCTCTTAATGTCAAGTACCCAGGAACACGTACACTGCCAAAGGTCGCAGGGACCTCTGCCTAGGAAAGCTAGGTATTGTCCAAGGTTTCTCCCCATGTGATGGTCTGAAATATGGCCTTGTGGGAAGGGAAAGACCTGATCGTCCCCCAGCCTGACACCCGTGAAGGGTCTGTGCTGAGGAGGACCAGTACAAGAGGAAAGAAGGCATCTTCGCGGTTGTTGGCAGTTGTGATAGAGAAAAGCATCTGTCTCCTGCCTGTCCCTGGGCAAAGGAACCCAATTGTGTGTTCTATTTACTGAGAAAGGAGAAAACCGCCTTAGGGTGAAAGGTGGGACTTGCTAGCGCAATGCTGCTCTTTATGCACTAAAAAGGTTTATGGAGATGTTTGCACATGCATATCAAGGCACAGCACTTTTCCTTAAACTTACTCATGTCACAGATCTTTATTCATATGTCTTACTGCTGACTTTCTCCCTACAATGATCCTATTATCTTGCCACTTCCTTTTCTTTAAGATGGTAAAGATAATTATCTAGTCTCTCGTTCCACTTAACGAGAAACGCCCACAGGTGTGGAGGGGCAGGCCACCCCTTCAGACTAGGATCAGCCCTGACAGTCAACAGGCATTGCTGTTCTGCCCTTGGCTGTGTACTCGGCTTGAGTTGTCTCATCCGGGAGTCAGATAACCCATGAGAGAAAGTCACCATTCTCATCTTATAAATGAAATAACTGAAGTTCAGAGAGGTTAAGGGATTTTCAAGGTGCATGAAGTGGTACAATACTAAGAATATGAGAAGTTAAGACCCTATTAGAGCAACCACTGAGGAAAAGGAACAGCATCTCCAAAACGCTAGTGGATACATTAAAACTGAAACTAGTATTTTTAGGACCGGTCTGGTGGCTCACACCTGTAATCCCAGCACTTTGAGAGGCTGAGGCAGGCAGATCACTTGAGGTCAGGAGTTTAAGACCAGCCTGGCCAACATGAAACCCCATCTCTACTAAAAATACAAAAATTAGCTGGGAGTGGTGGCAGGCGCCTGTCATTTCAGCTACTCAGGAGGCTGAGGCAGGAGAATTGCTTGAACCTAGGAGGCAGAGGTTGCAGTGAGCCAAGATTGCGCCACTGCACTCCAGCCCGGGTGACAGAGCAAGACTCCATCTCAAAAGACATATTTTTAACACAAAAGAGGGCAAGAAAGAAGAGGGACCAAAATAGGGGAGGGAGTGGGAAAGCAAAGTGGAGAGTGAAATGGTAGACCTAAAACAACCATATCAAAAGGCAGAAATTGTCAAAGGGATCAAGATTCACAGGCAAGGCCGAATGATATATACAAGAGTCATTTTAAATATAAAGACACAGGCGGACTGGGCACGGGGCCCACACCTATAATCCCAGCACTTTTGGAGGCTGGGGCAGGTTTGCTTGGGGCCAGGAGTTCTAGTCCAGCCAGGGCAACATGGCCAGACCCCCATCTCTTCAAAAAAAAGTTTAAAAGAAAAACCAGCTGGCCACGGTGGTGTGTGCCCATAGTTCTAGCTATTCAGGAGACTGAGATGGGAAGACTGCTTGAGGCCAGGAGTTTGAGGCTGCAGTGAGCTATGATAGCACCACTGCACTCCAACCTAGGTAACAGAGCAAGACCCTATCCCTGGAAAAAAGTGAAAGATTTGCCCAAGCTAAGGACAGCCCAGACTTCGTTGGGGCTGGGAAGCAGGGAAGTATAGGATGGGGACAGGTCCACGGCTGACAAAGGATTTGGACCCAGAGTTGCCAGATCGTAAAATCTAAGGTCTTTAACCTGTCTGTCCTACCTTCTGGCATGTTCCATGGCAGCGCTCCGAGTCCTGCTGGGGAGCAGTCCTCAGATGTGACACAGCTTCACAGCTGTGCTGCCTTCCCTGGACTAATAATTCCCCACTACTGGCCAAAAATGAGGTGACATTTCTCTTAACCTCCCCTCTGCCTTAATACATCCCTCTGATCCCTCCAGCCTGGGGATTCATTCTTCCAGCAGCCGCTGAACTCCTCTGTATCAGATTCTCACACTTGAGCATGCATCAGAATCACCTGGAAGCTGTAATGCACTGACGGCCGGGCCCTGTCCCTACCATTTCTGAATCTGTAGGCCGGCGTGGGGCCTGGGAATCTGCATTGCTAACAAGGTCCCCAGGTGTTCACACTTGGAGAAGCCCCGTGGGCAATTAAGCCCAATGCTTAATCTAGGAAACAGTTCCCGCCTCGAAACCCACCATCGAGCTTGAAGACGGTCGGGTGAAGAGGTGGATCCAATGGAGAGTAATTAGTTTCCAACAGAGGAATCCCAAGTGCCCTGTGGGAGCACACAGGTGCAGCACCCGCCTCTGGTCAAGGGAAAATCCCGAGACAAACTTCCGGTGCCACAGAAAGCCAGATGTTCTCATGGAGGCCACCTAGCCCCCTGTCACCCATCATGACTTTGCTTGCCCAGTTTGAACAATACCATTGGTTTTGCCATGTGGACAACTCTTAAGCATCTCCATAGGGCCACAGGGCAGGCCCCCGGCTGCTGGCATCGCCTGGTCTTATGATCTCAGTCTCCCACCACCCTCATCACCCAGCAGCCTGTTCCATAGCAGCACCTCCTACCTTCTCCCTGACTTCTAGAGGGGAGCACCCCATGAGCTTAGCTGGGCCGGGCCCCTCACCAGCACTGTCACATTCCTGCTTCCATAGATGAATGAATCTTCCAGGCCTTCCCGTGGGTGTTCTGCCTCACAGGGCACATTCACACAACTGCGCCCGCCTCTGAGCCTTTTAACGCCTCTTTCCACCATCTGACAGCAGCGCCAGCATCTCTCCTTTGCTTAGTGTGCTCTGCCTTCTGCCTGCTTCTAGGAGCAATCCGGCAGCACGGTGGCCCATCCCCTAGGGTCCCGAGCAGGGCATTAAGTCCTGTATCCTGGGGAGTACTCCTGAATTGAGAACCCCCACCTTTTTCCAGCTTTATGAGCTTTCCCCTTGGTCCAGCTCTCTCAGCACCCGGTTCCTGTCACGTGTGCCCAGTCCCTGCAAGCGCGTTCTGGCTCCATTCTGCAGCTCCCTTGGTACAAGGTCCATTTTCCTCCCTTACCAGGCCTGGTGCCTGGTGCCTGATGCTGGGGGTAATGTCCTGCAGGAGGGAAGCCTCCGTCTCCTGGGGGGAGGAGGATACTCTCACCCCTGGTGGGAAGAGTGGCCACTTACCTGCACTCAGGGCTTATGGGCTCTGGGGATTTGAGGTTTTGGGAGCACATCAACCCAGACGTCCGCATCTCATGAACTAGGGCCCTGCCTCTGGCACAGCAGACTGTCTAGGTGGAGGATTTAACCTTCTTGGAAGCTTGGCTGATCTTACAACTAAATCCTGGGTCTAGTCTTCAGCTTTCTCTACCTTGCAGCTGCAAGATATAAAAGCCTTTACGTGCTCCTAAGCAGGCTTTCACCCTTAGCTTTTAATTGCCTGTGAATCACTCTCAGCTTTTTTCGTTTTCCAACATTTTTGTGTTTAACAACAACCACCTAGTTTCACTGTGGTTTTGGGGTTTTTGAGACGGGGTGTCTTGCTTTGTCACCCAGGCTGAAGTGCAGCGGCATAATCACAGCTCATTGCAACCTCGACCTCCCAGGCTCAAGAGATCCTTCTGCCTCAGCCTGCCAAGTAGCAGGGACTACACCACCACACCTGGCTAATTTTCATTTTTTTTATGGGGACGTGGGTCTTGGTACGTGGCCCAAGCGGGTCTTGAACTCTTGGGCTCAAGCAATACTCTTACCTTAGCCTCTCAAAGTGCTGGGATTCCAGGCGTGAGCCGCCGCTCCTGGCCCGACGTTCTGTAGGTATTGTGTCCCCTCATATCTCAAACTCCTGACACAGGGAACCCACTAGTGAATAGTCTTCCCCAGAATACCATTGCATTTCATCAGCAGCAGACGTTTTCACAACCCCATTGCTACCGTGTGCCCGAGCTATCTGCGCTCCCCCTGCCAACCATGAAGAGATCGTCACTGCTAGCCCACTAGTCAGCAGTCCAGCTCCAGAATCCCACCTCAGCATCCGCGTTCTGCAGCCCACTCCTGGCACGCATGATCACAGCTGGAGGCCCCCTCAGGAAGTAGACTCTGAGATGAAGATGACCGCACAGAAGTTTACCGGTACACCAGGATCAATACCTGTGAAACCGAAGATACGGCGGGCGCGGAAGGGAAAGAACAGCGTTGAGCAGAGGGAGATGGAGCCGCAACACTGTCCCAGGTTTGGGTGAAAAGACTCGGCCTTTAAAAACCCCACTGACCAATCACTGGCTGCAGGCTGCTCAGAAAGGACGCACGACCCGAGGTCAAGATGATGCCCTTCAGCTGAGGAAATTGCCAGAGAGGACAGCAGCTGCGGACTGTCTGCTTGCCACAGCAACACTTGGGGAGGTCGGCCTGCAGTCCTGGAGGGAATCTGGGTGACTGATCACGCAGCCACCAGATTAGGTACAGATGCAGGCTGGTCCCAGACCGGATTCTCTTGCGACCTCTCCAGACGTTTCTGTTAGTAGAAAGCCAGATCACCCGATGGGCGGGGAGAGGCGTGTGCCCAGTGTTTAACTGAGACCAAGGGTGGGGCAACCCCTGCCTGAGGAGGAATCTGTCTTTAAGCTGAGATTAAATCAAGTGAGACCCCTGATTAAACTCGGAGCCTTTTGCTCAACTGTACTTGTCAATGTAACACCTAATTGGAAGCTTTTAAGCGTATTTGGGACAATTTGGGTGTGAGTCTACCT
>NW_012101698.1:6853819-6868202 GCF_000951045.1 Mandrillus leucophaeus
ATGCCCAGCTAATTTTTTGTATTTTTAGTAGAGACGGAGTTTCACCGTGTTAGCCAGGATGGTCTTGATCTCCTGACCTCGTGATCTGCCCGCCTCAGCCTCCCAAAGTGCTGGGATTACAGGCATGAGCCACCGCGCCCGACTGGTTAACACTATTTTTAATAGTCGATTTTGGGCCTCACTCGTCTGTCCAAGCCCTCTCTCATTTTGCTTTTCCCCTTTTCACACATTCATTCTCCACATCAATTTCTCTTCATGTCCTTAGAATTAAATTGCATCCATAACTTTAATTTCAACCTATTAGATGCATCATTGGAACGTCTGATATTGCAAGGGCAGAGAAAGGTATTAGGAAAGCCAGTGAAGGAGAAAACGCAGGAGG
This sequence comes from Mandrillus leucophaeus, assembly GCF_000951045.1. Classification (NCBI taxonomy): domain Eukaryota; kingdom Metazoa; phylum Chordata; class Mammalia; order Primates; family Cercopithecidae; genus Mandrillus; species Mandrillus leucophaeus. The sequence continues at coordinate 6,854,202 of NW_012101698.1, forward strand.
GAGCCCATTTCATTCCTGCCAAGATGCCGGGTTAGTGTGGATTGTTGGCTGCCCCGCAAGACCAGCCATGATGGATTTTTTTTTTTTTTTTTTTTTTTTTTTTTAGATGGAGTCTCAGTCTGTTGCCAAGCTGGACTGCAGTGGCGAGATCTCGCCTCACTGCAACCTCTGCCTCCCGAGTTGAAGCGTTTCTCCTGCCCCAGCCTCCTGAGTAGCTGGGACTACAGGTACCCACTACCATACCTGGCTAATTTTTGTATTTTAGTAGCAATGGGGTTTCACCATGTTGGCCATGATGGTCTCGATTTCCTGGCCTCGTGATCCTCCCTCCTCGGCCCCCCAAAGTGCTAGGATTACAGGCGTGAGCCACCACTCCCAGCCCATGATGGATCTTTAGAGGGAAACATGGAGAGACAGGAAGACCTGGGAGAGGAAGCGAAGGTTGTGTGGGGAGGCCAGGGCTATGGCCCAAGGCAGGAGGCTGTGGACTCAGTTGTGGGAGGAGAAAGCAGTAAAATGAGCGCCAGAGTTCTGCTCTGCTTCCGACCCAGCTTCAGGGCTTTGGGCGATGGGTGCTTGGCCCCGGCCTGCAGGTGTCCTCAGGATAAAGCGGGTCATGCAGAGGCTCTGTGCAGGGGAGGAAATGAAAAATACTTAGAACTACAGCATATCAAATTGCAATAAAAAAGGCCGCATGTGGTGGCTCACACCTGTAATCTCAGAATTTTGAGAAGCCAAGGTGGGTGGATCTCTCTCTTGAAGTCAGGAGTTCGAGACCAGACTGGCCAAGATGGTGAAACCCTGTCCCTACTAAAAATACAAAAATTAGCCAGGCATGGTGGTAGGCACCTGTAATCCCAGCTATTTGGGAGGCTGAGGAGGGAGAATTGCTTGAACTCAGGATGTGGAGGTTGCAGTGAGCAGAAATCATGCCACTGCACTCCAGTCTGGGTACAAGAGCAAGACTCCATCTCAAAAAAAAAAAAAAAAACCACCCAAATTGCAATGAAAGCAGTGCTTGGAGGAAAGCTTGCCTCCTGAAATACTTTTATGAGAAAATAAGAGACTGAAAATTAATGAGCTGAATATCTAAATTTGTGATGTGAAAAAATCACAAATGGATACATACAGATTAGGAAGCCAGCATTACCGTGATACCAAAGCCAGAAGAAAAGAAAATTACCAACCAGTATCTGTCATGAATATAAGATGCAAAAACCTTCAATAAAGTACTAGCAAACTGAACCCAACAGCATATTAAAAGGATTATACACCATGATGAAGTGGGATTTATCCTGGCATGCAAAGCGCTATAGGAAATAACAAGAAAATCCATCAGTGTAATATGCCACATTAATCGAATGAAAGGGGAAAATCACATGATCACTTAAATTGATGCAGAAAAGGCCTTTGACAAGATCCAACACCGTTCATGATAAAAAGCACTGAGAAATGTAGGAATAGAAAGGAACTTTTTTAACACGATAAAGGGAATTTTTTAAAAACCCACACATAGGCTGGGGGTGGTGGCTCAAGCCTGTAATCCCAGCACTTTGGGAGGCCGAGACGGGCGGATCACGAGGTCAGGAGATCGAGACCAGCCTGGCTAACATGGTGAAACCCCGTCTCTATTAAAAAAAAAAAAAAAATAGAAAAAACTAGCCGGGCGACGTGGCGGGCGCCTGTAGTCCCAGCTACTTGGGAGGCTGAGGCAGGAGAATGGCGTGAACCCGGGAGGCGGAGCTTGCAGTGAGCTGAGATCTGGCCACTGCACTCCAGCCTGGGTGACAGAGCGAGACTCCATTTCCAAAAAACAAAAAAAGAAAAACCCACACATAACATATTTCCCACAAAACTTTTTTCCTAAGATCAAGAATTAGACAAGGATGCCTGCTTTTACCACTGCTATCCAACACTGTACTGGAAGTTCTAGATAGAGCAATTAAACAGGAAGTAAAAGTCATCCAAATTGGAAAGGAAAAAGTAAAACTACCTCTAATGGTAGATCACATGATCCTGTATATAGAAAACCCCAAAGGATCCACAAGAAAGCTACTCAAATAAACAAATTCAGGAAAGTTGCAGGGTGCAAGCTCAATACACCCAAATCAGATGTTTCTTCACAGCTGCACCTGCAATGAGTAATCTGAAAAGGGAATTTAAAAAGCAGTTCCATTTACAATAGCACCGAAGAGAGTCAAATACATAGGAAAACAGTTAACCAAGGAAGTGAAAGACTTACACACTAAAAAGAATACAACACTGCTGAAAGAAATTAAAGAGCCGGGCACGGTGGCTCACACCTATAATCCTAGCACTTTCGGAGGCCAAGGTGGGTGTGTCACCTGGGGTCAGGAGTTCAAGACCAGCTTGGCCAACATGGCAAAACCCTATCTCTACTAAAAATACAAAAGTTAGCCGGGCATCATGGTGGGCGCCTGTAATCCCAGCTACTTGGGAGGGTGAGGCAGGAAAATTGTTTAATCCTGGAAGGTGGAGGCTACAGTGAGCCGAGATCATGCCACTGCATTCCAGCCTGGGTGACAGAATGAGACTGTCTCAAAAATAGAAATAAAAAAATAAAAATCAATCAGTATAATATACCACATTAATCGAATGAAAGGGGAAAAAAAATCATATGATTACCTCAATTGATGCAGAAAAGGCCTTTGACAAATTCCAACACCTTTCATGGTAAAAAGCACTCAGAGGCTGGACATGGTGGCTCACGCCTAATCCCAGCACTTTGGGAGGCTGAGGCGGATGGATCACATAAGGTCAGGAGTTTGAGACCAGCCTGACTAACATGGTGGAACCTCATCTCTACTGAAAATACAAAAATTAGCTGGGTGTGGTGGCTCACACCTATAATCCCAGCTACTCAGGAGGCTGAAGCAGGATAATCTCTTGAACCCAGGAGGTGGAGGTTGCGGTGAGCCAAGATCACGCCACTGCACTCCAGCCTGGGCAACAAGAGCAAAACTCCATCTCAAAAAATAATAATAAATAAGCCAGGCATGGTAGCATAGGCCTGTACTCCAAGCTACTCGGGAGGCTGAGGCACGAGACTCACTTGACCCTGGGAGATGAAGGTTGCAGTGAGCTCAGATCGAACCTCTGCACTCCCACCTGGGCAACAAAGCAAGACCCTAAAAGAAAAAAAAAAAAAAAAAGACTAAGAACCCCAAGCAGGCTGAGTACAAAGGAAACTAAGAAACTAAGCATCTTGGTAAACCAATGAAAATCAAAGTAAAATCTTAAAAGCATCCAAAGAAAAACCATTAAACCTTTTAAAAAGCAACAGTAAGATTAATCACTGACTTCTCCACGAAACAACAGAAGCCAGAAGACACTGAAATACCTTCCAAGTCCAAATATCCATATACATACCCATATGCACGCTGTGACAAAAATTATTTTTCAGCGTGACAGGTGACTTTTACACAATCAAAATGAATAAATATCTTTTCAGACAGTGGAACAACAGGAGAATTTTCTCCAACACAATTTTCACTGCATTAAAGACTAAAAGGTTCCAGAGACAGAGAGAGAGAGAGAGAGAGAGACAGAGAGAGACAGAGACAGAGAGACAGGCTGCCAATCTGGACACATCCTGGGGGCGGACCGGCCCCCTCCATGGCCTGGCCAAAGCAATGGAACCTGAGCTTGAGGAAGCCTCAAGATCTAACAGCAGAGACTGGGTGCGGTGGCTCATACCTGTGATTCCAGCATTTTGCGGGGCCGAGGCAGACAGATCGCATGAGGTCAGGAATTTGAGACCAGACTGGACAACATAGTGAAACGCCATCTCTACTAAAAATACGACGATTAGCCAGGCGTGGTGTTGAGTGCCTATAATCCTAGTTACTTGGGAGGCTGAGGCAGAAGAATGGCTTGAACCTGGGAGGCAGAGGTTGCAGTGAGCCAAGATCATGTCACTGCACTCCAGCCTAGGCGACAGAGCAAGACTGTCTCAAAAAACAAAAAACAAAAAAGTCTAACTGCAGGGTCACAGAAAATGCAGAGAGGGAGGCGGGGAAGAGTGTGGGAGCTGAGAGGACAGTGGCACCAGCTCCCAGTGCTGGATGCAGAAGGTTTGAGGGGCTGGGGTCTGACGGGGGAGGGGTGGTGCTTGCATGCACATTCCTGGGCACTGGACATGAGGCACTAAAGGCAGAGAAAGGCACCTGGAGTGTGTGTCAGCATTGGTCCCAGTGACAACCCCAGGGGGCTATGGCTTGCAGAGCCTGGCCGAGGACTGCTGCCTTCCAGAAAGCCCCATGGGTCAACCTACCTTCAGCAGGTAGGGCCTAAATTCTAAACCCGGGGTGGAGCCGTGAGCAGGGAGGAGATATGAAGACCTCAGCTTCCTGAGAAGGCTGGATTGCCAAGATGAACTGCAGCCTGGAAAGGCAACAGTAATGCCACCCCTCTGTGGGTGACAAGGACAACTTCAACCCCATCTCCCCGGGCCACACAGAGAGACACGGGCAGTGCAGTCAGTGCTTCTAAACAGATGCATTTAATGGCAACTCTTGGGGCAGAGGTGGCAGGAGCTGCGGGCTCAGTTGGCGGCCAGGATCTTCTGCACCCAGGGTATGAGCTTGGTGACACGGGCATACACGGCGGGCGTGGTGGTAGAGCAGGTGCGGCTGCCCCAGGACACGATGCCCACCAGGGTCCAGGCTCCGTCTTTCTGGCAGACCAGAGGGCCTCCAGAGTCACCCTGCAGGAAGGAGAGAGGAAGTATCTCCGGCCTGAAAGGGGTTCCAGGGCCTAGGGGACCCTGAGCTGGTGGAGTCTAGGGAGGAGAGCAGAGGAACGGCAAGCATGGGCATAGGGGTGCCTGGGTCCTGAGATCCGGGTTCACGTGGCAGTCCCTTCTCTGCCATGCACTCCTGGAGGGAGCTGGGGCGGCTGGCTTCCCCCTAAGCCAGGGCACCATCCATCTCTCCAAACCTCCATGTCAGAGGGCTGCAAGGAAATCCCCAGGGACAGCCTCACCCACACGGCCTGGAGGAACCCTCACGGGCGGCTGTGACCCTAAGTCCTGGCCCTCATTGGGCCCCAGGAAGCAGTGGGGTTAGCAGATGAGGGCAGAGAGGGTGGAAAGCCCAGGCCTGCCCTGCACCCTGCTCGCCTGGCCAGGGCCTGGGCAGGGCCTGGGCAGGGCCAGCCTCACCTTGCAGGAGGAGACACCGCTGGCCCCGGCACAGATCATCTCGTCGGTGATCTTGCTGCCCCAGAACTTCTTGCATTGGGCATTGGACAGGAGGGGCAGGGCCGCCTGCTGCAGCTTGTCAGGGATCTTGTTGGCTGCAGGACAGGAGGAGGGTCAGGGCCCCTGGGCTCACCCAGCCCACTTAGGAGGGAGAGACCCAGGGCCGTCACGCCTGTCCTCCCCTGCACCATCACCACGATGTTCGGTACGGTCCCTGGAGCCTCAGAAGCGCCTGTGGGACAAAGGGGGCCTCGGCCCTGCCCAGGTGGGAGCCCCGCACTGTGACTCCAGGCAGGTCAGCCAGGGCAGGACTCACCCGGTAGGGCACTGCTCAGAAGCCTCCTGTGCAGGCTCCTCATGATCCGACCTGGATTTTATTTGCATGTGGGGCATTTTAAATTCAGAGGATTTTAAATAAAGGGACAGTTAAGAACGTGTTGGAATTTAGAGCCAAACAGTCATGGGGGGACTCCACAGCCAGGCAGCCCCGACCCCAGAGGCAGCCCCGCGGCCCCTCACCGTTGTACTTGGTCTTGCCCCAGCCTGTGGTGACGCACACTGTCCCCGTGGGGAAGTCATCGTCGGCGCTGGGCAGGCACACGGCGGACACCGTCTGGGAGAAGACGGCGGGTGTGGCCAGCTTCAGCAGGGTGATGTCACTGCGCACGGTGAAAATACTGAAGCTGGGGTTCTTGAAGACCTGGGGGTGGGGGCCAGAGTGCCGGGGTGAGGCCCTGGGAGGAGGCAGGACCTGCAGGCTTCGAGGACACAGACTCCTTCCCTGGTGCCCATTAAGGAGCAGTCCACCCCCAGGGCCGGAATGGGAACCACGAGGCCGGGCCGGCCCCCCTGGGCACCTGTCTCTGAAGCAGCCGAGGGGTCTCCCCCCGTGCCCGCTGCCCCTGCCCTCTGCTGCACGGGGCCTGGGTACCTTGGCGATCTTCAGGACCTGGATGTTCTCCTCATCAGAGCCCTGGTCAAACTCCCCGGCCACGACCACGTCAGAGGTCCTGGGCAGAGCGTTGTGGGTGAGAGAACATGCCCTGCTCCCCTCCCACCCAGCTGGGCTGGAAGCAGAGCCCGAGGCTGCCCGGTCCTCACCTGACCCCGCAGTGGGCGGCGGTGACCACCCAGTCCTCGCTGATGAGGGAACCTCCGCAGAAGTGGAAGCCGGTTTTGTCCTGGCAGGAAGATGGGGAGGGTCAGCAACTCCCACCTGGCAGCACCCCCAGCCTGGCCCCCACCCAGAGTGCCCACTGCCTTGCAGAAGCCCCCTCACCTGCAGGGACACCTGCCAGGGCCAGGAGCCAGGGACGGCGTCCTCCCCATTGACGATCCTGGACAGGCCACTGAGCACGGGGGGGATGGCGGGGACCCCGCAGGCTGGGGATGGGAGTGGGGTAAAGAAGGGCTGAGGCCCCAAACCAACCTGGGCTTCACCTGCCTGCGTGCAGGACTCTCGGTTCTACCCCAGTCCACTGAGGCCAGCTCAGGACCTCCCTGGCACATGCCGCCTCTGCCTCCCTGGTCCCCCAGTCTCTAGGCTCAAATGTCCCTAATTCTCGGCCTGCTGGCTCCAGTCATCCTTCCAGGATGCAGAGGGTCATGTCTCCCCCTACCTGGGGCCTGTCCTGCCTGAAGCAGCAGAAAACAGGCCGGGCTATAAGACTGCCTGGGCTCAGCCTCGAGGCCACCCTTTCCTTGCTGTGTGACCCTAGACCAGGCAGGGCAGCACTCAGGCCTTGGTGTCCTCAGCTATAAAACGGGCAGCAGAACCACGTGAGCTCCACCGCTGACACGCCTCTGTTAGACTGGCGGGGAGAGGGCAACTGGAAAGAAAATCTGATAACCCCAAGTCCGCTGGGAACCTGGGGCGCTGACAATTTGCAGACAGGAGAGTGAAATGGTACCGTGGACCCTGGGAGGCTGAACTCCACAATTTCAGGAAACATTGTGTAAAGTTTTGGTTTCTTTTCTTTTTTCTTCAGATAGGGTCTTGCTCTGTCACCCTGGCTGGAGTGCAGTGCCACGATCATGGCCCACTGCAACCTCAAATTCCTGGGCTGAAGCAATCCTATTGCCTTGGTCTCCCAAGGTGCTGGGATTACAGGCATGAGCCCCTATATCCGGTCTTGGTTTCTTAATTATTTAATAAAACTGGACTTTGGCCGGCATAGTGGCTCACGCCTGTAATCCTAACACTTTGGGAGGCCAAGGGGGGGTGCATCACCTGAGGTTAGGAGTTCAAGACCAGTCTGGCCAACATGGTGAAACCCCATCTCTACTAAAAATACAAAACTTAGCCAGGCATGGTGGCAGACGCCTGTAGTCCCAGCTACTTGGGAGGCTGAGGCAGGAGAATCGCTTGAACCTAGGGGGTGGAGGTTGCACTGAGCTGAGACCGCGCCACCGCACTCCAGCCTGGGTGACAGAGCCAAACTCCATCTCAAAAAAAGTCAAAACATAGCTGGACTTTAATTCCACACCATAAAATGGCACAGACAGAAGCAGAAAACAAACAGAACAATGAGAATAGTCAGGTGTTCCACACATGCGCACCACACCTCTGCTATCTCAGGACCAGATTCTCGGCTCCTGTGCGCAGGCCTCACAATTGGGTTTTACATTTGAGCAGACCCAGTCCCTCACACCAGCCGGCCCCTTCTGGGGTCATATTCGGCTGCTACAGGGCAGCGCCTGCCTCTCCTGCCCACAGGAATACAAGCAGGCAAGGCGCCTCCCTGACGTTTGAGAGCATCAAAAACAACTGGTAATAGCAAAAAAATGAGAAAGAGCATGTTGGGAGGCCAGGGCGGGTGGATCACAAGGTCAGGAGTTCGAGACCAGCCTGGCCAACATGGTAAAACCCTCGTCTCAACTAAAAATACAAAAATTAGCTGGGCATGGTGGTATGTGTGTGTAGTCCCAGTTACTCAGGAGGCTGAGGCAGGAGAAATGCTTGAACCTTGGAGGTGTAGGTTGTAGTGAACTGAGATCGTGCCACTGCACTCCCGCCTGGGCGACAAGAGTGAAACTCCATCTCAAAAGTAAATAAATAAGAGAAATAGATGGTGGCATACTCACAAAACAGAGCACGCATTATAAAAATTCAGGTGAATGAGCTGGAGCTCCATGTCAACACGCAGGAAGCGAGAAGATTTGAGTGGGGAAAAAGCACATTGTTGTAGAATGGAGGTAGAATGGAGTATTAGTTACATCAGCCAGACACGGTGGCTCACGCCTGTATCAGCACTCTGGGAGGTCAAGGTGAGTGGATCACTTGAGCCCAGGATTTCAAGACCAGCCTGGACAACATAATAAGACCCCAGGCCGGGTGCAGTGGCTCAGGCCTGTAATCCCATCACTTTGGGAGGCTGAGGCGGGTGGATCACCGGAGGTTAGGAGTTCAAGACCAGCCTGACCAATATGATGAAACCCTGTCTCTATTAAAAGTAGAAAAATTAGCTGGGTGTGGTTACACATTCCTGTAATCCCAGCTACTCAATAGACTGAGGCAGGAGAATCACTTGAACCCGGGAGGCAGAAGTTGCAGTGAGCCAAGATCACGCCACTGCACTCCAGCCTGGGTGACAAGAGTGAAACTCTCAAAAAAAGAAAAAAAAAAAACAAAAACCTCCATTTCTACAAAAAAAAAAAAAGTTTTTAAACTTAGGATCACTTGAGCCCTGGAGTTTGAGGCTGCAGACTCACACCACTGCACACCAGCGTGGGTGACAGAGTGAGATCCTGTCTCAAAAACAAACAAACAGGATAGAATACCGTTTCGTTGATGTAAAACTTTTTGAAACCTCATGTATAGATGCATAAATATGTAGGACATTTGTATAAGCCCACATTGCAATGATTTACAGCAAGTTCAGAATAAAGCTCCCATTCCAGACAGGGAAGCAGGGAGAAAAGGGAAACCTGAGCAGAATCTGTTTTGGACAGAAATATCTGAAGCAAATCTGCAAAAAGATTTTCTGAATTCTGACAGTAGATATAAGGATGTCATATTCTTTTCTATATTTTACTATTTCTCTTTTAAAGAACAGAAAATGCGGCCGGGCACAGTAGGTCACGCCTGTAATCCCAGCACTTTGGGAGGCCAAGGCGGGGGTATCACCTGAGGCCAAGAGTTTGAGACCAGCCTGGCCAACACGGTGAAACCCCATCTCTACAAAAAATATAAAAATCAGCCGGGCATGGTGGTGGGCGCCTGTATTCCCAGCTACTCAGGAGGCTGAGGCCGGAAGATCGTTTGAACCCGGGAGACGGAGGTTGCCCTGAGTGGATATCACACCACTGCACTCCAGCCTGGGCAGTAAGAGTGAAACTCCGTCTCAACAACAACAAAAAAAAGAAAGAAAGAAAAAGAAAATGCTTGGCAAGTACCCGGCACAATAAATAAAAACCCCAAGGGAGGCCTTGGGAGGTCTCCTGGGGCCACACCTTATCCTACACATGGCACCCCCACCCCAGCCAGTTCTGGAGCCTCAGACCACGGCAGAGGCCAGCATGGTCCTTCCCACTCCTGGAGCAGGTTGTGTGGGCTCAGAAAGCCCCAGAAGGACCCTCTTCTCTGAGCCCTCAGGTTACCTGTGCTGGGGATGAGGCCCCGGGGGCAGAGCAGGGGACTCAGATCCCCCTGTCGGCCAGGCTCCGGGCTCCCTCAGGACAGGCCCCTTGGACCCCAGCACTCACCAAAGGCGGCCCCCACCAGGGCGAAGCAGGAGAGGAGCCAGGGGAAAGCCATGCCGCTGCCTCAGAAGGTGTGGGGCCTGCCAGCTGCAGGGCCCTTTCTACCTCCCGGGGGGACCCCCAGCCCCGCCCAGCCAGGGAGGCCTGAGCCCACCCTCCCTGTTACCCAGGGACCTTGGGCGATAAGCGGAGGCAGAGCCCGGCCGGGTTCTCTGCCGGACAACCCCAGCCCCTGGGAAATGGGCAGCTGCCCTGACATCACCCGGCAGCCTTGGGGACATGACCCCACAGAGCCAGCTGTGAGCTGCAGTAACCCTGCCAGGAGCCGGCACCAGGCTCTTCTGTTCCCAGCGGGGAAGTGGAGGCAGTTCCACCCCAGGCTCATGGAGGCCCAGCCGCTGTCACGGAGCCAGACCTCCGGGATCTCCGGTTCTCAGTGGACGGTGTTTCCGCCTAACACTGTCCTAGAAGCAAAGGGCTCAGGGCGCTGTGGATTCTCCAGTGTCACCGCACGTCACCAGTGAAGCCAAGTCATTTCTGAGTGTGGCGAGGGTCTGGGTGACACGGCTTGGTGGCCCTAACAGGTGGGCAAAGCCACTGACACGTGTCCCCGTCTGCCGCAGCACCCGACAGGATTCACTTTCTTCAATGACTCATAAGGAACTAATCATTTCAAAGTTTCAGTTTCTTACAAAATGGAACTTTGATTCCACACCATAAAATGACACAGAAAACTTTTTAAGATGGAGTCTCACTCTCACCCAGGCCAGAGTGCAGCGGCGCAATTTCGGCTCACTGCAGCCTCCGCTTCCTGGGTTCAAGTGATTCCCTGCCTCAGCCTCCCAAGTAGCTGGGATTACAGGTGCCTGCCACCGCGCCCAGCTATTTTTTTTTTTTTTTTTGAGATGGGGTCTCGCTCTGCTGCCTAGGCTGGAGTGCAGTGGTGCAATCTTGGCTTACTGCAGCCTCTGCCTCCCAGGTTCAAGCTTTTCTCCCACCTCAGCCTCTTGAGTAGCTGGGATTACAGGCGTAGCACCACACGCGGCTAATTTTTGTATTTTTCGTAGAGTCAGGATTTCACCATGTTGTCCAGGCTGGTCCCAAACTCCTGGCCTCGGGTGATCCACCCTCCTCGGCCTCTCAAAGTGCTAGGATTACAGGCGTGAGTCACTGCGCCCGGCCAATTGTTGTATTTTTAGTAGAGACAGGGTTTCACCACATTGGCCAGGCTCATCTCGAACTCCTGGCCTCAGGTGATCCTCTGGCCTTGGCCTCCCAAAGTGCTAACATTACAGGCGTGAGCCACTGCGCCTGTCTGAAAATAAACTTTTTTGAGGAAGCAGAAAAACTTTTCGTTGTCACAAAACAAGGAGGAAAGACAGATGTGGGTGACAGGTCGGTGACTCTGGGCAGGAAGCAGAGGCCAAGGGATCCTCGGCACCCTGTGGGCAGGTATTCAGGGGACAGAGCCCACAGCATCCCTGCCCTTACGGGCCTGAGACGCTCGTGACACACACACACACGACACAGATTAGCATGTAACGTAGTGACCACCACAGTCACCTGGGGCAAGGCTGAACAGGACGGGCTGCACTGTAGTTCCGGACAATGGGGGTCTGAAAGGAAGACGCAGTGGGAGGATGGCATTTCCACTGAAGGCCTTGGGCTCTGGGGTCAGCGGGCCGCATCACCTTGGATTTAGAATACCCCCTCCCCAGCCTGGCGCGGTTGGCTCACGCCTGTAATCCCAGCACTTTGGGAGGCTGATGCGGTCGGATCACAAGGTCAGGAGATCGAGACCATCCTGGCTAACCCTTGAACTACTAAAAATACAAAAAATTAGCCAGGCATGGTGGTGGGCGCCTGTTGTCCCAGCTACTTGGGAGGCTGAGGCAGGAAAATGGCGCGAACCCGGGAGGCGGAACTTGCAGTGAGCCGAGCTCACACCACTGCTCTCCAGCCTGGGCGACAGAGCGAGACTCCGTCCCAAAAAAAAAAATAAGAATATCCCCTCCCCACTTCCACCGCTGCTGGAGAACAGAATTATAAAGCAAAACTAAATTTATACACTAAAGACAAAATTTCCAAAGAAACCAAGTTCACATCAACCATGTCGCTTTTTCTTTTTCTTTTTTTTTTTTTTTTTGAGACAGAGGTTCGCTCTGTTGCCCAGGCTGGAGTGCAGGGGTGTGATCTCAGCTCACTGCAACCTCTGCCTCCTGGGTTCAAGTGATTCTCCTGCCTCAGTCTCCCAAGTAGCTGAGATTATAGGCATGCACCACTATACCCGGCTAATTTTTGTATTTTTAGTAGAGATGGAGTTTTGCCATGTTGGCCAGGCTGGTCTTGAACTCCTGACCTCAAGTGATCCACCTGCCTTGGCCTCCCAAAGTGCTGGGATTGCAGTCATAAGCCACCACACCAGGCTGATAGCTACCATTTAAAAAACAGAAAACAACAAGTGGTAGATGTGGAAAAACTGGAACCCTCCTACATTGTTGCTGGGAATGTAAAATGGTGAAGCTGCTATGGAAACAGTTCGGCATGGCTGGGCGCAGTGGCTCATGCCTGGAATCTTGGCACTTTGGGACGCCAAGGTGGGAGGATCACTTAAGCTAAGGAGTCCAAGACCAGCCTGGGCAACATAGTGAGACTCCGTCTCTACAAAAAAATTAAAAAAACAACATTAGCTGGGCGTGGTAGCATAGTTCCAGCTACTCAAGAGGCTGAAGTAGGAGGGTAACTTGAGCCTGGGAGGTCAAGGCTACGGTGAGCTGAGATCCAGCCGAGGCAACAGAGCAAGGCCTTGTCTTAAAATAATAATAATAATCATAAAAAAGTACAAAGAAAGCAGTTTGGCAGTTCCACAAAAACAAACATACATGGAGTTACCTCATAACCCTGCAATTCCACTCCTTGGAGGTACAATCCCCCAGAATAAACGGACTTAAGCAGACATGTGCACACCAGGGTTCACAGCAGCACTATTCCCGACAACCAAGATAGAAACCACCCCCATTGTTCATCAGCAGAGGAATGAGTAAAATGTGAGCTCTCCACGCCACTATTATTCAGTCTTAAGAAGGAATGAAGCAGGCCTGGTGTGGGGACGCACACCTGTAATCCCTGCACTGTGGGAGGACAAGGTGGGAGGATTGTTTAAGGCCAGGAGTTTGAGACCAGCCTGGGCAACAAAGTAAGACCCCTTCTCTACAAAATTTGTTTTTAATGAGCTGGGTGTGGTGGTACATGCCTGTGGTCCCAGCTACATGGGAGTCTGAGGCAGGAGGATCGCTTGAGCCCAGGTGGTCGAAGCTGAAGTGAGCTGTGTTTGTGCCACCACATTCCAGCCTGGGCAACAGAGTGAGACCCTGTCTCAAACACAAACACAACACAAAATGAATCAGGTACTGATACATGCCAAATGCCAAAACACAGTTTTTTTTTTTTTTTTTGAGATGGAGTTTTGCTCTTGTTGCCCAGACTGGAGTGCAGTGGCCTGATCTTGGTTCACTGCAACCTCCTGCTCCCAGGTTCAAGCAATTCTCCTGCCTCAGCCTCCCGAGTAGCTCGGATTACGGGGATGTGCCACCACACCCACCTAATTTTGTATTTTTAGTAGAGACCCAGTTTCACTGTGTTGCTCAGGATGGTCTCAAAATCTCTTGACTTTGTGGTCCACCCGCCTTGGCCTCCCAAAAGCTGGGATTACAGGAGTGAGCCACCACACCCAGCCGAATCTTAAATGAGGTCTGCTACGTGAAATAAGCAATACAAAGATAAGTATTGCATTATTCCATTTACATGAAACTTTTTTTAAAAAAAAACTTTTTTGTGAGCCACCACGCCTGGCTGACTTGGAGTGTCTTATCTTTATTTACTTTATTTTTGAAACAGAGTCTCACTCTGTCGCCCAGGCTGGAGTGCAGTGGTGTGATCTCGGCTCAACTGCAACCTCCGCATCCCAGATTCAAGCGATTCTCCTGCCTCAGCCTCCTGAGTAGCTGGGATTACAGGCATGTGCCACCACACCCAATATATGAAACTTTTTTTTTTTATTCTTCAACAAATAGCAGTTT
>NW_012101698.1:6868679-6905661 GCF_000951045.1 Mandrillus leucophaeus
GCATGAGCCACCGCACCCGGCCATGAAACTTTCTTAATAGGCAAATTCAAAAAGACAAAAACTAGGTTAGAGGCCCATAGGCACCGAGGGGAGAGAGAAATGCAGAGTTATTGTTCACGGGGTATAGAATTTTGTAAATAGTGGTGATGCCTGCACAAATTATGCATGTAATTACTATTGTATAATGTAATTAGCGCCACTAATTGTACACTTAAAAATGGTTAAAATGGGCTGGGCATGGTGGCTTACACCTGTAATCCCAGCACTTTGGGAGGCCAACGCGGGGAGATCACCTGAGGTGGGGAGTTCGAGACCAGCCTGACCAACATGGAGAAACCCCATCTCTACTAAAAATATAAAAATCAGCCAGGGTGTAGTGGTGTGCACCTGTCATCCCAGCTCCTCGGGAAGCTGAGGCAGGAGAATCGCTTGAACCGGGGAGGTGCAGGTTGCTGTGAACTGAGATCCCGCCATTGCACTCCAGCCTGGGTGACAACAGCGAAACTCCATCAAAAAAAAAAAAAAAAAAAAGAAAACGTTAAAACAGCAAATATTATGTTACATATATTTTACCATAATTAAATAAAATCAATGGAATAAGCCAAAATCCATCAAATTGCACACTTTACATGGGTGAATTGTATGTTACGTGAATTACCCATGACAGCTCGGTAAAGCTGTTAAGTATTGTGGAGTCAGAAGTCTTCTTCCAATGGCTATGGAGAGCAAATTCAGGGAAAAGGAGAAGCTGAAGGAAGGGAATATTCAGCCTAGGGCGTGGCTGACAATCAGAAGGCCTTGGAGGCAGCGCTGGAGAAGCCCACACACATCTCCAAGGGCCACAGGACAGATGTGGCTGAGGACAAGCCAAGGGCCTGTCAGGGCTGGAGGTGCAAGACCTGTTAGGACAGGTGCAGTGGCTCACACCTATAGTCCCAGCACTTTGGGAGGCCAGGCAGATCACCTGAGGTCAGAAGTTCAAGACCGGCCTGGCCAACATGGCAAAACCCCACTGCTACGAAAAACACAAAAATTAGCTGGGTGTGGGGCACATGCCTGTAATTCCAGCTACTCAGGAGGCTGAGGCAGGAGAATCGCTTGAACCCGGGAGGTGGAGGTTGTGGCAAGATCGCGGCACTGCACTGCACCCTGGGCGACAGAGACCCGGTCTCAAAAAAAAAAAAAAAAAATTAGCTGGGTGTGGGGCACATGCCTGTAATTCCAGCTACTCAGGAGGCTGAGGCAGGAGAATCGCTTGAACCCGGGAGGTGGAGGTTATGGCAAGATCGCGGCACTGCACTGCACCCTGGGCGACAGAGACCCGGTCTCAAAAAAAAAAAAAAAAAAAAAATTGTTAAATCCACAATGGCCGACCCCACCGTGCTCCCTAACCTGAGGAGCTACGCAGCAGGCGTGGGCACCCCGAGACACAGGGCAGGGGCTTCTGGGCAGACAGAACAAGGATAATGAACCACAGACCCAAATCTCCCCAAGACTCCCTCGCCCACACGGGCATCCCCTTACTGCGACTGAGGGAGCCGACCTGTCTCTCCATCAGAGCTCTCAGTGACAACCAGGGTGGTGGCCACAAGAGAACACCAATTCTCCGTAGAACCCACCCCAGCATTCCCCACCACCTCCAAGAGCAGATCCTGCCGCCAGCTGAGAAATGGCCCCAGCTCTTGGAGCTCCCGGTACCCGCGTCCAGGACACAAAACTCCGCATGGAAGGGGAGAGACCGAATACACATGCGAACAGGGGCCAGACCGCCTAAAAGAAAGAGAACACTGCCCACACCTGCCCAGGGCGCCAAACAGCAGGAGCCCCACCGGCCAGCCCTGAAAAGCCACACACGCCCTGACAACCACAGAAAATGCCCACTTGGAGCTCGCCTGCACCTGAGGCCCTGAGTGCTGCCAGACAGAATACCTCAGACTGGGTCATTTATAGTGGACAGAAACGTATTTTCTCACAGTTCTGAAGGCTACAAATTCAAAGTCAAGAGGCAGGGTTGGCAATTCCGGCCCCAGGCTGATGCCTTGAAGTCCAGGTCTTCACCCGGTGGAAGGTGGAAGGGCAAAGAAGCACGAGACGGCCGTCCCTCGCCTTTTATTAATGGCATCAATCCCACCTGGGAAGCAGAGCCCCCACGCACTAATCACCTCTGACAGGTCCCACTGTTGAGACAAACAATGCGGCCCAGGTGCAGTGACTCGAACCTGTAATTCCAGTGCTTTGGGAGGTCAAGGCAGGCAGATCACTTGAGCCCAGGAGTTCAAGATGAACCTGGGCAACATGGTGAAACCTCATCTCTGCAAAAGCAACTAGCCACGGTGGTGGCGTGCACCTGTGGTCCCAGCTACTCGGGACAGAGATGGCAGAATCGCTTGAGCCTAAGAGGTCAAGGCTATAGTAAGCTGTGATCGCACCACTGCACTCTGGCCTGGACCAACAAAGCAAGACCCTAACTCTTTAAAAAAAAAAAAGAAAGAAAGAAAGAAAGAAAGAAACTAATAACATTTCAATACAAATGTCAGTGGGACAAACACGCAGACCACACAGGAGCCTGTCTCCCTCTTCCCCACACCAACAGCCACTGGCCAGGACACAGCGAACCTTCCTCTTCCCTCCACGAAGCTTTCCCTCTCCCCTGCCAGCCTTGGCGTCTTGGTCAATGCAAGCGACAGTGGCCAACTCCCTTGCTGGGGCAAGCTCTGAATAAACAGCCCTCGCTGGTTCTCATTTGGACCGGCGTCACTGATCTCCACGAGGGCTGAGCTGGACAGCTGGTCCCCACATACGCTGCCCTCCTGGGTCAGGAAATGCCTCCCCAGCCCATCTCCCCACTATTGCTAGCCACGCATCAACACGGAGCAAGGGGACAATTGTTTTCTAAGCAAGCTGCACGGGATCTCGTTAGCTCAAGGAGCATACGGCGCTTTCACTAAGAAAACATCCCCCCAGCCTCACTTGGACAGGGACAAATCCCAGTGGAAAGGGTTTAGGCAAAGAACCACTGAATTAAATCGCTCCACTTGGTAATTTTAGACACGTCCATTGGCGCTGTGAGAAGGGGCCCGGCCAGGCACAGTCAGTAGCTCACACCTGTAATCCTAGCACTTTGGGCAGCCGAGGCAGGCTGATTGCTTGAGCCCAGGAGTTTGAAACCAGCCGGGGCAACATAGAGAGATCCTGTCTCTACAAAAAATACAAAAATTAGCCAGGCGTGGTGGCACACACCTGTAGTCCCAGCTACCTGGGAGGCTGGACCTGGGAGGTCAAGCTTGTGCTGAGCTGTGATTGTGCCACTCTACTCCAGCCTGGGTGACAGAGTGAGACCCTGTCTCAGAAAAAAAAAGAGAAGAGTCTCATCCCCAACGCCATTGTGTGCCAGTCCCCAAGTCCTCTGCCTTTCGGAAGGGGTCAAGGGGATTCTAGGAAGGTACCTCTTAGAGGGGGCTGCGGGACTCAGATCCTGCTTTGCTAGGAAGGAAAAGTGGATGGCCACTGAGAAAACAGTCTGACCGTTTCCATAAACACAGGCCCCAGCCTACAACCCTGCTGTTCTATTCCTAGGTGTTTTTGTGTTTGAGACGGAGTCTCATTCTGTCACCCAGGCTGAAGTGCTGTGTGGCTGGCTCGGCTCACCACAACCTCCGCCTCCCGGGTTCAAGCAATTCTCCCACCTCAGCTTCCCGCGCACGTCACCATGCCCGGCTACTATTTGTATTTTTACTAAAGACAGGGTTTCACCATGTTGGCCAGGCTGGTCTTGAACTCCTGACCCCAAGTGATCTGCCTGCCTCAGCCTCCCAAAGTGCTGGGATTACAGGCGTGAGCCACCGTGCCCCGCCTACTCCTAGGTGTTTGCCCAAGATAAATGAACACACATCCGCATAAAGACTTGCCCGTGGATGTTTTAATATATGTTTTAGTTATTATAGCAGCTTTATTCGTAATAGATCAAAACTACAGAACAGATAGACAATCTGTAGTGCATTCCAGCAATAAAAAGGAAGAGGCTGCTGCTCTCTGCAACAGCGTGGGTGAACTCCAAAGACAAGATGCCCAGCGAAAGCAGCTGGACTTCCAGAAACACCTGGGTTCTGTTCACAGGAAACTCCAGAACCTGAAAACGAATAGATGGGCAGGATTCAGTTTCAGTTCCGCGAGACGAGTGGCCGCACAGCGCTGTGGATGTACTTAGCACTGAACGGTACACTTAAAAATGGATGCGGGCCGGGCGCAGTGGCTCACGCCTGTAATCCCAGCACTTTGAGAGGCCAAGGCGGGCGGATCACAAAGTCAGGAGATCGAGACCATCCTGGCTAACACAGTGAAACCCCATCTCTACTAAAAAATACAAAAAAATTAGCCGGGCGCGGTGGCGGGCGCCTGTAGTGCCAGCTACCGGGAGGCTGAGGCAGGAGAATGGCGTGAACCCAGAAGGCAGAGCTTGCAGTGAGCCGAGATCGCGCCACTGCACTCCAGCTTGGGCGACAGAGTGAGACTCTGTTTCAAAAACAAACAAGCAAAGAAACAAAAAACGGGTGCGATGGTCAATTTTGTTATGTGTATTACCACAATTTACAGGTTTTTTTGTTTTTGTTTTTGTTTTGAGACAAGGTCTGGCTCTGTCGCCCAGGCTAGAGTGCAATGGCCTGATCTCAGCTCACTGCAACCTCCACCTCCCAGGGTCAAGCCATCCTCCTACCTCAGCCTCCCCAGTACCTGGGATTACAGGTGCCAGCTACCATGCCTGGCTTTTTTTGTTGTTGTTGTTAGAGACAGGGTTTCACTATGTTGCCCAGGCTGGTCTTGAACTCCTGAGCTCAAGGGATCCTCTCGGCCTCCCAAAGTGCCAGGATTACAGCCATGAGCTACTGCACCTGGCTGCTAACAGTTTTTTAAATTTAACAATAACAACAACATCCCCTGGTGCGATGACTCCACCTGTAATCCCGGCACTTTGGGAGGCTGAGGTAGGAGGATTGCTTGAGCTGAGGAGGTTGAGGCTGCAGTGAGCCGTGATCATGCCACTGCATTACAGCCTGGGCATCAGAGCGAGCCTCTCTCAACCAAAACCAAAACCTTCCTTCCGGGGAAGGAAATCAGAACCGTGGTTGCTTCTGGAGATGGGGGATTGACTGCCAAGGGGCTGTGAAGGAAATGGTCTCTGCCTTGGTGCAGGTGGTGGTTACAGGGGTGCCTGGATCCTCACAAGTCATCAACCTATATCCACTTGCTTTTTTTTTTTCTTGAGACAGGCTCTCACTCTGTCGCCCAGGCTGGAGTCCAGTGGCATGATCACTGCTCA
Source organism: Mandrillus leucophaeus (assembly GCF_000951045.1). Lineage (NCBI taxonomy): Eukaryota > Metazoa > Chordata > Mammalia > Primates > Cercopithecidae > Mandrillus > Mandrillus leucophaeus. The sequence continues at coordinate 6,873,997 of NW_012101698.1, forward strand.
CTGCAGCCTCCACCTCCTAGGCTCAAGTGATCCTCCTACCTCACTTTCCCAAGTCCCAGCCTGGAGCTGGGACTCCATGCATGTGCCATCACAACTGACTGATTTATTTTTTGTACAGATGGGGGTCTCACCATGTTGCCCAGGCTGGTCTTGAACTCCTGGGCTCAAGTGATCCTCCTGTCTCAGCCTCCCAAAGTGCTGGGATTATGGGCATGAGCTACTGCACCTGGCTTTATATGCATTTTAAGTGGGGGCATTTCAACATAAGTAAAGGAAGAAGTGGCCAGGAGGCTGCAGCACGTGGGGACCCCCAGCTCATCCCTCCTGCTCCCACTCTGGCCAAGGCCACGGCTCTGCCTCCCCCACCCACCTGGGCCCCGGGTCGCGTGTGTCCTGACTCATCTGTCCTGAGTGTCCCTGGGCTCCTTCCTCGCCGTTCGGGTCCAGATCCCATGGGGGGGCTGGAGGGCAGTGTGGGTTGGTGGGTCCCATCCCCAGGAGCAGTGGAGTGGGGACACCTGTGCGTGCCTGTCCCCCACCCCAGCTGCAGCTGCACAGTCCCCAAGAGCCTCTGTACCCTGTGCGGGGTGGGGACATGGCAGGCAGGGTCCTGGCCAGCCGTCAGCTCCCAGTGCGGGGTGGGGACATGGCAGGCAGGGTCCTGGCCAGCCATCAGCTCCCAAGGCCACATAGCTGGGACCATGATTCACTCAGGCCAGGTGAGGGCTGACGGCTCGTGGCCGCCACGCCCTTTCCCCCCTCTGCCCAGGCCAGCTTATAGCTAGGGGCTGCCCCCGAGGCTCTAGTACCATCTTCTCTAGGGCCCTCCTGGACCTGCCCCCTTGACTTCTAAGCCCTTCGCTGCCCTTAGGACGCAGGCCTCTTTGGGTCCTGCGACCCCAGGTTCGTTTCCTATCCTCCAAGGATGCTCCGGACTGCTCCCACCAACTCCTAGGCTGTTTGCTTAAATGTCGCCTTCAGAGTGAGGCCCTCCTGGCCTCAGTATCAGTAATAATAATAACTCCTTAGCCGCTGGTGTGTGTACTTTACTTATGTTAAAACTTGACTCTTTTCCCTAAACTCTCCAGCCTCCTCCCCTGGTGAGCTGCTACAGGCAGGAATTTGTTTGTTTTGTTCAGCTGTTCCCGTGGGCCTGGTGGGCGCTGGCTGGCAGGAGAAGCCCACGTGCGTGCAGAGGTGGGTGTGTCTCATCCAGACCAGGCCACGCCCCATCCTGGCTGGTGCCTGCCCACCCCTCTGTCCCCAGACAATCTTCTAGAATGAGCAAAGGGCCTGGACAGGCGATTCACTCAAGAAAGAGGAATGTAGGGGCCCCGCCAGCATGGATTGTGTGCTTGGCCTGGTCCTTGCGCTCAAGAAGGCTCTTTCTTTTGTCATAGGACCCACACTCTAAACGTCCTCAATTACATACAGGATCAGAGACGGCAAGTCATTTGCCCACGGCTCCACAGTTGCCTGACCCCAAGCCCGTGCTGTAAACACACATGCTGCAGCCAGCCACGAGGCACCCTTTCCCTGTGCATTTTGGGGAACTTGCCCTCCACCTGGCAGCCTCAATCCAAAATGTCTCCCTCCCCCGTTTCCCAGCTGCTGAGAAAGGGCTCCACCACCCACGCTGCCGCCCACTCCAGGAACCCGGTGTCCCTGCCCATGCTCCGCCTTGAGGTTCAGCCTCCATCAGTTCTCATCAGGCCCTAGGCCCAGTCTTGCCCTCTGATGCCACATGCTTGGCTCCAGGGCCCAGGTGTGCTGGCACCTGTGTGCAGGGGTGGCCCGGCATGAGGACAGCGGGCAGCTACCCCTCCCCTGTACACAGCCCAAGTGTCCAACACAGATGTCAACTGGGCCTTCACTGAGCCTCCTTAGCCATCCCCTGGGACCCGGGGAGCACCTGCATCCCAGCCTCTGGCTACACCGTGGGGCACAGGCCTGCTCCCCCAGTCTCTCCTCTACTTGGTCACATTGCCCAGGGGTTTTTTTTTCCTTTTTTTTTTTTTTTTTTTGAGACGGAGTCTCGCTCTGTCGCCCAGGCTGGAGTGCAGTGGCCGGATCTCAGCTCACTGCAAGCTCCGCCTCCCGGGTTTACGCCATTCTCCTGCCTCAGCCTCCCAAGTAACTGGGACTACAGGTACCCGCCACCACGCCCAGCTAATTTTTTGTATTTTTAGTATAGACGGGGTTTCACCGTGTTGGCCAGGATGGTCTTGATCTCTCGACCTCGTGATCTGCCCGTCTCGGCCTCCCAAAGTGCTGGGATTACAGGCTTGAGCCCCCGCGCCCGGCCCTTTTTTTTTTTTTTTTTTTTGAGACGGAGTCTCACTCTGTCACCAGGCTGGAGTGCAGTGGTGCAATCTCGGCTCACTGCAACCTCCACCTCCCAGGTTCACGCCATTCTCCTGCCTCAGCCTCCCAAGTAACTGGGACTACAGGTACCCGCCACCACGCCCAGCTAATTTTTTGTATTTTTAGTATAGACGGGGTTTCACCGTGTTGGCCAGGATGGTCTTGATCTCTCGACCTCGTGATCTGCCCGTCTCGGCCTCCCAAAGTGCTGGGATTACAGGCGTGAGCCACCACCCCCGGCCTGCCCAGGGGTTTTCAAACCATGAAAAGATCAAGTGAATTATTTGCAGAGCACAAGAGACTCAGCTGGGGCTCAAACCCGGGGCTGCTGGACTCAGTCCCTGGAGGCCCCTGCCCAAGCCTGGGCCTGAAGGAGAAAGGCCATGGTAAAAGGCCACCTGGGTTAGCCCAGCTCAGCTGAGGCCACAGCTGCTGCCATCCCAGGCTCCCTGGCCAGCCCTGCACTGACACATCCTACCCACCCCCAGGGAGGGGATTATTGCCCCAACATCTCCAGATAACAGCCGGCACACAGGGCTACAATGGGGACCCACAGACAGGCGTCCCACCCCCCCGCCAGCGGCACCATGGCTTTCCTCTGGATCGTCTCCTGCTGGGCCCTCCTGGGCACCGCCTTCGGTGAGGGCCGGGCCCCGCGGAGGCTGAAGGGTTGTCTCCCCTCACTCCCAGCCCCAAGGCCAGCAAGGGGCAGCAGGGTCCCAGTTCCCAGTTTAGTTGTGCACCACAGTGTGGGCCTGGGCGAGTCACCGTCTCCATCTCTGCCGTGGGCACTGCAAGACCTGGACCAGGTCACAGCTTCCCTCCCAGGCTCAGCTGCCACCTCGGAGCTCAGGAGCTGGGGAGCCCCGCTCCCCTTCCTCACCCCCAGCCGACCTGAGACTCCCAGGGGAGGACGTAGGTGTCTGGGGGGCCGCCCTGAGGCCTTCAGGAAACCCCCCAACAGTCAGTGGCCCCAGTACAGGCTTGGGTGGTGAGCATGTGGGCAGCTGGGGCTTGGCACCGTTCAGTCCAAACCTTTCAGGCGAGCCTCATCCTTTTAAACTCCTGCTTACGGAGCACTTCCCGGGTGCCAGGAGCAGAGCTGGCGCTCTGCCTGCTCACTCTTCCAAACCTGAGAGGTCAGAAACGGTGTGATCCCCACTTTGCTGATGGGGACACTGAGCGGCTTAGCTGGGCAGGGAGGGAGCCAGGGTCAAATCCACAGAGTCTGGCCTCCCAGCCTGAGTGTCGGGACTGCACGCTCCACCTGTGTGGCTTCTCTGAACTGAGGAGGGGTCAACACCCCATTCCTCAGCAGCCCACAGTCCAGTGCCGTGGACTCAATTGTACCTGGAGATTCCAGCACTGGGGAGAGGAGAGCCAGGGCCAACTTCTCAGAGGAGGGGATGTGGGAGCCAGCCTAGGTCCCAGAGACTGGAAAAGAGTTGGGAGTGAGAGGAGGCTGGAGCACTGAGACCTGGGTGAGTGGTACCCACCCCTCAGCCCACTCCTGCCCCCAGGCTGTGGGGTCCCCGCCATCCCCCCCGTGCTCAGTGGCCTGTCCAGGATCGTCAATGGGGAGGACGCCGTCCCTGGCTCCTGGCCCTGGCAGGTGTCCCTGCAGGTGAGGGGGCTTCTGCAAGGCAGTGGGCACCCTGGGTGGGGGCCAGGCTGGGGGTGCCGCCAGGTGGGAGTTGCTGACCCTCCCCATCTTCCTGCCAGGACAAAACCGGCTTCCACTTCTGCGGAGGTTCCCTCATCAGCGAGGACTGGGTGGTCACCGCCGCCCACTGCGGGGTCAGGTGAGGACCGGGCAGCCTCGGGCTCTGCTTCCAGCCCAGCTGGGTGGGAGGGGAGCAGGGCATGTTCTCTCACCCACAACGCTCTGCCCAGGACCTCTGACGTGGTCGTGGCTGGGGAGTTTGACCAGGGCTCTGATGAGGAGAACATCCAGGTCCTGAAGATCGCCAAGGTACCCAGGCCCCGTGCAGCAGAGGGCAGGGGCAGCGGGCACGGGGGGAGACCCCTCGGCTGCTTCAGGGACAGGTGCCCAGGGGGGCCGGCCCGGCCTCGTGGTTCCCATTCCGGCCCTGGGGATGGACTGCTCCTTAATGGACACCAGGGAAGGAGTCTGTGTCCTCGAAGCCTGCAGGTCCTGCCTCCTCCCAGGGCCTCACCCCGGCGCTCTGGCCCCCACCCCCAGGTCTTCAAGAACCCCAGCTTCAGCATTTTCACCGTGCGCAGTGACATCACCCTGCTGAAGCTGGCCACACCCGCCGTCTTCTCCCAGATGGTGTCCGCCGTGTGCCTGCCCAGCGCCGACGATGACTTCCCCACGGGGACAGTGTGCGTCACCACAGGCTGGGGCAAGACCAAGTACAACGGTGAGGGGCCGCGGGGCTGCCTCTGGGGTCGGGGCTGCCTGGCTGTGGAGTCGCCCCCGTGACTGTTTGGCTCTAAATTCCAACACGCTCCTAACTTTCCGTTCTTTATTGATAATCCTCTGAATTTAAAATCCCCCCAGTGCAAATAAAATCCAGGTCGGACCATGAGGAGCCTCCACAGGGGGCTTCTGAGCGCACCTGGCCGGGTGAGCCCTGCCCTGGCTGACCTGCCTGGAGTCAGAGTGTGGGGCTCCCACCGGGGCAGGGCCGAGGCCCGCTTTGTCCCACAGGCGCTTCCGAGGCTCCAGGGGCCGTACCCAACATCGTGTTGATGGTGCAGGGGAGGGCAGGCGTGTCGGCCTCGGGTCTCTCCCTCCTAAGTGGGCTGGGTGAGCCCTGACCTTCCTCCTGTCCTGCAGCCAACAAGATCCCTGACAAGCTGCAGCAGGCGGCCCTGCCCCTCCTGTCCAATGCCCAATGCAGGAAGTTCTGGGGCAGCAAGATCACCGAGATGATCTGCGCTGGGGCCAGCGGTGTCTCCTCCTGCAAGGTGAGGCTGGCCCCACCCAGGCCCTGGCCAGGCGAGCGGGGTGCAGGGGAGGCCCGGGTTCCCCACCCCTCTCTGCCCTCATCTACTAACTCTACTCCTTCCTGATGTCAGAGTCACCTTGCTGCAAAATTCCATGACCAATGTCAGAGCCAATGGCCCTTGGAGTTGTGCAGTGCACAACCTGGGCAGTGGATCCCAGCAGGCCAGCGGGCTCCAGCAGCCCTCCCTCCCTCACAAGGACCCCTCGGCAAGCCCCACCAGGCTCTTCCTCCTGTTGGTCAAACCAGCTTTACTAAGCTTCCAATAAAGGGCCCCATTCCGGGGTGGCTCAGGCTTCCAGGGGCATGAGCCACACAAGCAGCTGCTGGATCTTTCATGACCCATGCAACAGCACATGCTGAGTCGCTGCTGTGTGTGGGGTCCTGGCCTGGACTCTGGGAACTATGTCCAGTGGCCCCTGGGACCAGTCTGTCTGGGCTGCCAGATCCAAGTTCCCTTCTCCCTCTCCCAAAGGGTGACTCCGGCGGCCCCCTGGTCTGTCAGAAGGACAGAGCCTGGACCCTCATGGGCATTGTGTCCTGGGGCAGTGGCACCTGCTCCACCTCCAGCCCTGGCGTGTACACCCATGTTACCAAGCTCATACCCCGGGTGCAGGAGATCCTGGCTGCCAACTGAGGCCGTGGCTCCCTCCGACCTTGCTCCCCACAGAACTTCAGTAAACCCGTGGAGCACACGTCGGTGCTGTCCGTCTCCTGTTTGGGGCCTCCAAAGCCTCACTCCACTCCAGAACTTGGGCCCCCACTGGGCTGGGCTGGGCCAGGCACGGGCGGCCTCTGGGAGGACCCTTCCCTAGTCGCCTTTCCCACCACTCAGGCTCCTGCTTCCCGAAGAGTGGCCAGAAACACACAGGCAGATAAAAAGGGGCGCAGAGACGGATGGGGGATGTGGCTGGTGGGGACCGGGAGGACCTTGGCCCCCATCCTCAGCACCTGCCCCCGGGCGGCAGGGTTCTTGCCACCCACCCTTGCTCCCTTGCTCAGGGCCCTGCAACAGGGCGTGGGCAGTAAGGGGGATGAACTCACTCTGGCCGCACACACCTGCGGTTCCAAGGAATCTTCCCACGGCCACTCCTAGCGCTGCCAGACATGCTGGAGCCAGGAGCGTTATCAACGCAAGGACTGCTGATGAGGGGGGTGGTGGCGAGGTGGGCTGTGATTGGTGGGCTCAGGGGACAGGATGGGGACCCTCTGACACCCCATGGCCTTTCTCTGGATCGCTGGGCTTCCCTCTGTCTGCAGTGATTCTTGAAAGTTCGAGGCTCAGGCAGGCTGGGAGCCCCAGGTCAAACACGCCCATCCCCAGCCCCAAATGCCCAGAAGCAAAAAACCGCACTGTGCCATGTTACACAGGGGCACCACATCCTCCATGGCCAGATCCTCCTTCCCTTCCTCCTCACACTCTGCCAGCTGGATCCCACCCCTCTGGCCACTACCCCTGCTCCCTCAGCCATGCTTGGGGCATGTTTCCTCCCTTCCTTGGCCCCCACACCCTGCAGATTCTGCCTCCCGACGGTTTCCTGCATCCACACCTCTTGCCCACCCCCCACCCCCAGCCCCTGTACCCTCTGCACCTGAGCGGCCTCCTGGGTTTGTGTGTCCCCAGGCCCTGCACCCCAATCCACCCCAGTCACTGACTCAGAGCCCACGAGAGCACAGGGCCCCAGGGAGATCCAGCCACCACGTCACAGCACCCTGGGCTTGGAGAGGGACGGACACTCCCTTGGGTGGACAGCGATCAGGGGAGGGGGCTGTGGGCACTGCAGTGGCACCTAAGGACACCATCAACTGCCGGCTGCCCTGCCCCAACCCCAGGCTGCAGGGTTCCCACCATCCACCCTGACTCAGCATCCTATCCAGGATGTCCATGGGGAGGATGCCATCCCCAGCTCCTGGGCCTGGCAGGTGTCCCTGCAGATCAGAGTGGCGTCCTGCCCATGCAGTGGGGGGGACCCTGGGTGGTGGCCAAACTAGAGGTGGGGGAAGTTTAAAACAATTTTTATTTATACATAGAGACTTGGATCTCACTATATGGCCTGACTGGTCTTGAACTCTTGGCCTCAAGTGATCCTCCTGCCTCAGCCTCTCAAAGTGCTAGGATTACACAGCCCTCGCCCCTCAGGTCCCTCCTGCCCTTGTGGGAGTTGCCAGTCCTATCCTCCCAGTGCAAACCTGGCTTCCACTTCTGCGGGGGCTGGGTGGTCACTGCTGCCCACTAGGGGTCAGGTGAGGCTTGAGCTTGAGGAGTCGGGGCCCACCAGGTGTCAGGGAATGACACTCACCCCCTCTTCCCAACCCCAACTACACCCTGCAACCAGCAGGAAAAGGGTCGGAAATGAACTGCAGGCTGGGGAAACAGCAGCCCCATTCCCCGGCCACAGGCAGACCCTGCAGGAGACGCCCACCCCGGGCCGTGCACCCCACCTCCACCTTTGCACATCCTCAGGCCACCCGGATCACAGCTTGGGGAAACCTGGGAGGTCCTGCGCCCTCACTCTGCAGGTGGGGAAACTGAGGCCCTAAGTGAGAAAGGGATGCCGAGATCACCATGAGACTCAGTGGCCAAGCGGGGCTCACCCCCACGAGCCCAAGCGCCGTCTGCCACCCTCACTCTCCAGAAGAGCCACCGTATGGTGGCCGGGGCGTCTGACCTTGGCTCTCACCCGGAGGCCTTCCAGGTGCTAAGGATGGCTAATGCAAGGCCACACAGGCAGGCAGAGGTGGCTCGTGACGCCACCATGGGACAAATCAGCCTCTGGGAGAGGAGGTGAGAGGATACAGGGACCCCTACCCAGCTGGCCTGGGCCTCACCCTGCACCCTTGGCTGCCAGGGCCCATGGGCACCTACTTCTCCCAGCTGTCTTTTCCTTCCCAAGTGTTAAAGCGTCTGAAAGCATCCTGACAGGTGTCTTCAATGATAAAGTTTTGTTCATTGTAGAAAAACGTGGAAAGACAATCATTAAAAATCACGTGCCACGGGCTGTTCTCCTTCAGTCTCCATAGACTCCACCTGCCTGGCGTCTCCATAGACTCACCTGTCCAGTCCCATTCCTGTTCCTTTCTAAATGTACTCCAGGACTCCCCACTCCTCTCTGCCTCCTTCCCAGGCCTCACAAGGGCCAGGCCTCAGGCTCACAGCTTCCTGGACCAGGCAGGTGAGGCTGCCTGGGGACTCCCTCCTCTCCCCAGCCCTCTGAGCTGGAAGGTCAGCTCACGGGACAAATGGCGCCCCGGCAGGAATGAAAGCCACTTGCCCCAGCTCCCTCCAGGAGTGTGCATGGCAGAGCTGGGGCTGCCACGTGAACCCAGGCCTCAGGACCCTGGCACAGCCCCTGCACCCACACTTGCCATTTCTCTGCATCCCTCCCTGGACTCCGCCAGGTCAAGGTCTCCCAGGCCCCGGCACCCAGTTCAGGCCTGGCGACACATCTTCTCCTTCCTGCAGGGCAACTCCGGCAGCCCTTGCCTGCCAGGATGGACCCTGGACCCTGGAGGGCATCGTGTCCTGGAGCAGCACCAGCACCTCTTGTTCTCACTAGACGTGGATGCCCACATCATGAAGCTCATGCCTGGGAAGCTGTGGAGGCTGAGACCCTCCCTACCCCACGTCTGTGTAAAACACAAAGCCACTGAGAGCGACTGCATACACCTTTACTTCTGTGTCCTCACCAAGGAGGGTGGGCTGAGCATGATGTGGCTGAGTTGAGGGGACAGATGCTGTCACGGGGACCCCTCTGTAGAGGTAAGATCAGGAGGGCTTGAGCATCACCCAGTACTACCCCCTTCTTCATACAGATGGGGAACCCAAGGCGCATGTTGACATGCAGAATGGTCAGGGCTGGGAGGAGCACCAGGGGTTCCAGGCACCCTGGAGCTTCCATCTAGGCTGCGGGCTGCTGGGTGGGGGAGCCACGGGGGGCACACACTTGCCCAGGGCAAAGGTCTTCTCCAGGCCCCTCCCTCCCAACTTGGAGGCCAGATCCACGTGTAATTCCGCGTGTGCTTCGGGAGTTCCACAGGCTGGGATGAGATTCTTTTAAGCAGAGTTCCAGATGCAGCCCCTGACGGTGCCCTCGGCTCACAGGAACCCGTCCCCTCCTGCAGCTGCTCCTGCCCCGATCTGCCCTCGCTTCAGATGCCAGTTGTGGGCATGGGCAGGTGCTCGCTGCTGTGGCAGCTCCCTAGGGCTCGAGGGGGCCACGCCCAGGCTGTGCCTTCTGGGCCTCAGACCTTGTAGCTCCGAAACTGACCCCAACTCCTCTCCTGGGCCCAGGCTCTGCCCTGGCTCCCAGGGCCTCACCCCACCTGCAGGAGACACCCAGCCTCAGTGTCCCTTAGTTTTTTTCTGGAGAGACCCACTCCTCTGCCCTCCTGGGAGATGCCATGCATGGCACTTGCCCCTGGGTGCCTTCCCTGGAACCGTCACCTGCCCCGGAGGCTCTCATCTGGCACCCTCAGGCAGCTGCTCTTCATTTTAAAAACTTTATTTAAATGGAGACTATTAGTCAAATGATTGGAAAACCAATAATGAAAAATAGTTCTAGTTCTTCAGGGTCTTCTCCTGGTAAGGCGGAGGACACACCAAACTGCACTGGCCCTGTCAGGGGACACGGCACCCTCGCGGGGCCAGGCTCAGACCTCGGGGCAGCATGAGGTCCTGGAGGCTGCGGGGCCCTCACACTCCAGACCCTGCCTGGTGACCCGCCCCGGGCCCGTGGTGCACGCTGGGGAAGGCCACTGGCTGACCCCTGGGCTTCGGCTCCTGGGGAGGCACGGCCCCACACCCTGCCCAGTCATAAATATATACAGATTCCTGGGCATCAAGGGTACCAAGGCCTGAGGCAGAGCTGGGGTCCTGTCTCTAAGCCTGTGGCACAGCGACTCTTGAGATGGGAGCCAGGGAGCTGGGCCCACCATGCCCCTCCCCCGCCTCCCTCCTGGGGTCACGGCCCTCAGGCGGCTGCCAGCTGGCCTAGGACGCGGCGGAACTGCTGGGTGCTGTGGCCCAGCTCCTTGACCCTCTCCACCATGTCCTGGGCAGCAGCAGGTGATGGGTACTGCAAGGCGGCGGCCTTGGTGGTGGCCACGATGCCACGCAGGAGGTTGCACAGCAGGTTGCTGTAGTGGGTCACCTGGCTGCGCACGTCAGCAGCCTTGGCCTGCCGTGACAGTGTGTCCCCAATGAACACCAGCTTGTGGGCGCTAAGGATGACGAATTTGCTGTGCGCCACAAAGATCTTGGGTGGCTGGTTGGTGGCCACGGCGGTGAAGAAGGCGTCCACGGCATTGGTCAGTGTGGTCAGGTTGGCCTCACACTGCTCCAGGTAGAAGAGCAGCAGCTGCCGGTCTGAGGGCCCCAGGCCACCTGTCCGCCCCGGGGCCAAGGGTTGGGCTGGTGTCCAGTTGGCCAAGTCGTGGTCTATGGGCCGCGACACCTCCTGTTCCAGTCGTTCAAATTGCTTCAGCTGGGGCGGGAGGGAAGCAGGAGCAGGGTTAGGCTCTCGGGCGAGTCAGAACCAGGCCAAGACCTGGGCACCCTGGGCTGGGCTTCTCTAAAAGGGCTGCTACTCAGAGTGCACGGGACTGTGGGGAAACTGGCAGTCTCCTCTCCTGGGGACGGGACCAGGAACCATGGCAAGCCTTCTGGAGGTTGTTCAGTTACCTTTCCACCAGTCTCAAAAGATCAGACTCCGTGCCCTGAACATTTTTGAAATGACAAGATGGACAACAGAAAAGTGGCAGCCTGGGGTCGGGGGGCGGGGGGGTGGGGGCGGTCACCGTCCTGGCTTGGGTACTGTCCCACGTGACTTGAGATGTGGCACTGGGGAAACTGGCTGAAGGGCACTGGGGATCCCTCGACCCTATCTTTGCAACTTCCTGTGAATCTATAAATATTTCAAAACAGAAAGTTAAAAAAATTTTCTCCTTAGTTCAAAAGTAACATACACATTATAAAAAGATTCAAATATATCTAACAGAAAAAAGGAAGACATCACCTGTAATCCAACGCCCCTAAATAGAACCTCTGCTACCATCACCTTCCAGAACCACACACGAAAGTTAACATTTCCACTCCTGTGCCTGGGAGTCAGCTGAAGGGGATGACGTGTCCTCACTACGCCGCTCTGGCCCCGGAAATTACCAGCCATACCCAGACTCAGGACAGGTAAGCTCTGTCCCACCCTAGGCGCAAAGCTCCAAGCCACAATGAGCAAAACCAATAGTAAACCTCCCCCTCCTAACACTCAGAACCTGGCACTGTCCCCCTTAGGCAGCTATTTGGTGAAATCCTTCATCTCTCCGTTCTCTTAGCCAGTGAGATACATACTCGGCTTTTTTTCTTTGCAAAGCTCTGGTGAGGCAGGGTGAGGTGGCTCATGCCTGTGATCTCAGCACTTTGGGAGGCTGAGGCAGGTGAATCACTGAGTCTGGGAAGTCGAGGCTGCAGTGAGCCCTACAGAGCACAGGCAACAAGCTCTGTGGGTCTTTGTTGTTCTTTTTTTTTCAAAACTATTTTTATTTTTATAAAGAGGGAGTCTTGCTCTGTCACCCAGGCTGAAGTGAAGTGGCACGATCTCAGCTCACTGCAACCTCTGCCTCCTGGTTTCAAGCCATTCTCCTGCCTCAGCTGGGATTACAGGCCTGCGCCACCACCTCCAGCTAATTTTTGTATTTTTGGTAAAGACGGGGTTTCACCATGTTGGCCAGGCTGGTCTCAAACTTCTGACCACAGATGATCCTCCCGCCTCTGCCTCCCAAAGTGTTGGCATTACAGGTGTGAGCCACTGTGCCCAGCCCTTTTTATTCTTTGACAACTCTTAATAGTTACATAATATCCTACTGCACAAATGTCCATACTTTATTGAACCAATACTCTCCTATTAGACACTTTGCGGGTAGAGATTTCAGATTCTTCACCGATACAAAAATGGGGCAATAGATGTTCTCATGAGTAAGTCTCCATGGGCTTGCATTTAACATGGACTTTATGTCCTTGGCTTTGGAATTCTACGTCTTTAGAGTTTTTCACATATATTCTTGCCCTTTAATCCAGCTTCTACCAAGTTATCTAAGTGACTGATTAGATAAGTGCAAAGACTTGTATTCGTCACAGCATTGTTCACAAAAGTAAAACTCTGGGAACAGCCTAAGTGTCCGCCAGCAGGGAACTGGTGCAGTGCTGGAGGCACACAGAGGAAGGATACAGCACATGACCACTTCTGAAAACACAGCGATCCCAGAGTTCTCTCTCTACAGACGGAGATATAGACACATATATTGTTGATATTTCAGGAGGTTTTTTTTTTTGAGATGGAGTTTCGCTCTTGTTGCCCAGGCTAGAGTGCAGTGGTGTAATCTCGGCTCACTGCAACCTCTGCCTCCTGGGTTCAAGCGATTCTTCTGCCTCAGCCTCCCAAGTAGCTGGGATTACAGGCATGTGCCACTATGCCTGGTTAATTTTTTTGTATTTTTAGTAGAGATGGGGTTTCCCCATGTTGGTCAGGCTGGTCTCGAACTCCTGACCTCAGGTGATACGCCCACCTCGGCATTCAGGTTTTTAAAACAATTATTATTTATTTATTTTGAGACAAAGTCTCACCCACCGCCCAGGCTGGAGTGCAGTGGCGCGATCTTGGCTCACTGCAAGCTCCACCTCCTGGGTTCAAATGATTCTATCACCTCAGCTTCACAAGCAGTTGGGACTACAGGTGCATGCCACCACGCCCAGCTAATTTTTGTATTTTTAGTAGAGATGGGGTTCCACCATGTTGGCCAGGCTGGTCTCAAACTCCTGACCTCAAGTGATCTGCCTGCCTTGGCCTCCCAAAGTGCTGGAATTACAGTTGTGAGCCATTAATTTTTATTAATATATATAGTCTTGGGTCTCACTATGTGGCCCGGCTGGTCTCAAACCCTTGGCCTCAAGTGATCCTCCTGCCTCAGCCTCCCAAAGTGTTAAGATTACAGGTGTGACATTTATTTTTTTCTTGGGTGTTGTAATAGATTTAACAGGGGGTACAGGTACGGTTTTGTTATATGGGTACACTGTAGCCGACAGGTAATTTCTCAGCCCTCACCCCTCCCACCCGGCCACGGTTCTGAGATGTCAATGTCTAGCCTCTCCTGAATGTCTCTATGTGCCGGGTCCTCCCCGGGCATCTTCCACTCTACACTGATCCTCACCGAGCTCTCATGAGACAGCTGCAGCCTCGCCGCTGTGCGTCGTGGGTCTCAGGACCCCGCCTCTGCCACTTCCTTGACACCCAGAAGGTGGGCGAGGGAGCTTTGACGGGTGATATTTTTATGTTCACTTTGTACTATCCTATATTTTCACTTTTAAAATTATCTTCATAATCGGAATAAAGCTCCCTTAATATTTTTTTACATACCTCTTTCCTACCCTCAGGAAATGATTCAAAATATGAAGAAAAGTCTATTAATATGTCAGCATATAAACATAGCAGTGTATTTATAATAAGGGGCCAGATGTGGTGGCTCACACTGTAATCCTAGCATTTTGAGAGGCCAAGGCAGGTGGATCATTTGAGCCCAGGAGTTTGAGACCAGCCTGGGCAACATGGTGAAACCTTGTCTCTACAAAAAATACAAAATTCAGCCAGGTATGGTGGCAGGCGCCTGTAATCCCAACTACTGGGGAGGCTGAGGCAGGAGAATCACTTGAGCCCAGAAGGCTGAAGCTGCAGTGAGTCGAGACTGCACCACTGTACTCTAGCCTGTGTGACAGAACAAGACTCTGTCTCAAAAACAAAATAAAATAATACTAAGGAAGTGTGGGTACAATACAAACATTCAATAGATGCTAGGTGGTCTTTGAAGGAATCCACAAAGAATGCTTAATGCCATGGCAGATGCTGGGACAGAAGAGTCGAATGCCCACAGGACACCATCCCGGACACGCAGGGAGCAGCTTGGAGGAAGGAGCAAGGCAGAGCCAGCCCCGAGCCGAGCCTATGGCAGCTGTGAGGGGTCTATTTTCTGCTCTCACCCCACTCTCTAACTCCCTAAATGTCTCCAACAATTACTCTTGACAACTTTAAAATAAACCAAATGAAAAGATGAAGATGGTCAGGAGGCAGGGGGGTGGCAGGCTGGGCCCAGCTCTGAGAACTACCAGACAATGCGTGGGGAGAAGCTGGGGACCCGGGGTCGGCCCTGCGGGGCAAGAGCTGAGGGCTCAAGGGGTCAGTGGGCAAGGCAGGGCCTTGCTCTGCTCCAGGGCCTCACCTGCTGCAGCTCCAGCTGGCTCTTGCCCTGCCGCGTGATGCTGCCCTTTTCCAGCAGCTCCTTCTGGGTCTTTTCAAACTCCTCCTTCCCCTGGAGGGGAGAGACAGGGGCTGCACTGAGGCCAGTTCTCTTCTGAGCCAGAAGAGTAGGCCAGCCCTGTGGCGGCGCAGTGAGCTGAGTGGCCACCAGGTGGTGCTGTGCGCGCACGCATGCACACACGCACACACAGACACACCAGGCTGGCACATGTAGGGGCAGATACAGACACACATCCCCCAGGCTGACACATGGGGACACACACACACACCCCTTCAGGCTGGCCCATGTGGGCACACAGCCCCACATACACATACACAGGCTGGCACATTCAGGGACAGATAAGGTGGCTTCCTAGGAAGCAGCCCTGGCTGCCCCTTTCACCGCCTGCCAGTCCAGGAAGAGACTGGGCATAGGGTGGGCCACCTGCAGAAAGGCCACAAGCTCCACCCTGCCTGCCTAGGCTCCCACACCAGGAATCAAACCCAATCTCTCCCTGTTGGCCTAAAGGCCTGGCCACCTGTTCCCTGCCCCTGGATGCCTCTCTGGCCCAGCTCAGCCTGGAATGTTCCTCACCGGGACTCCCACCCGGCTGGCACCCAGGCCTCTGCTCCAGGGCCTGGCCTGGGAGGAGCAGTCCCAGCCACCTCCTGCCACCTCCTGCTGCTCCCCCACCCTCGGAGGATCTTTCTCTGCATGCACATTTCTGCAGATCTGTCTCCCAACACAACAGTCACTGCTGCTGGTCACTGGACACACCAGCCCGAGGGACTCAATGAAGGACTCGATGACATGGCCATGCTAGCACATGGGGCCAATGTGGGGTGAGGAAGGTCAGAGTGAGAGGAGGGTACAGGGCCTTGCCAGGGACCAGGCCCAGCTGGGAACAAATCTCCCCCTAAGCACGGGAGCCCCGTGCGGCAGAAGAGGAGCCGGGGCTGGGCAGGCGGCACCCACCTGCAGGTGGACGTAGTCATAGTCCTCCATCCAGCCCCCCTCGCTGTTCTCGTACTGCCCATCCGGTGAGTCCTGGGAGGTGAACTTAGGGGGTGAGGGCAGGGGCCGTGACTGGATGCTGCTGGTCTTGTCAGTGGGGTTGGGGTGCAGGGTGCCACCCCCCTCGGGCCCCGGAACGGGGGCCTTGGTCCGTCTGAAGAGCAGCGAGGCATTGCCGTGCAGGAAGGAGGCCAGCTGCTTGGCGTCCTCGGGCACAGCCCGCGAGCAGGCCACCAGCCGGTCCAGGTCCTCAGGGGTGGCTCCAGGGCCTCCCCGGCCAGCGTCGAGGGCCTGACCGTGTGCCACCAGCGTCTGGTGCACGTCCTCCATCTTCTGTAGTTGCCGGCTAAGCTTGGCATGCAGGGCGCGGTCAGATGTGTGGGCAGCATTGCCCACGGCACTGCGGGCAAACTCCAACAGCTCGTGGACGGCACTCTGGACGGCAGCCACAGCAGCCTGCAGGTCCTGCACCAGCGGCTCCTGCGGCTCAGAGGGGTTACGCCAGCTCCCAGTCCCACCGGCGCTGCCTGCCAGGTCCAGAAGGTGGGCAACGGTGGTGCTCACACCCTGCTGCAGCCGTGCCAGGGCCTCCACGGCAACTTCCAGCTCCAGGGGTTCCCGGCCCGGCCCCGCCACCTCCAAGGAGGATGCGGACTGGCTGCTACGTGTGCTGCCAGTGCTGGAGGCCGAAAGGCGCTTGCCATCCGCCGGGGCTTCACGTTCAGCTGGGGGAGGCACCGCATACACACCGTTGTCAACCGTGCCACCATCAGCCACCTCAGGAGGAAGCACCCGTTCACGGGGCACATCATACAGGGTGCCTGGGCCAGGCCGCCGCAAGCCAGGGGGCACGTCGTAGAGGTCAGGAGCCGGGGGCGGCACGTCATACACGTCCTCGGCCGGCGGGGAGTCTGGAGGGGGCACAGCCAGGACCAGTGGGGTGCGGGCCGGGTCAAAGGGCTTGGCCTTGGCGAAGGCGGGGGGCACATCGTAGGTCTCCTCACGGAGCAGCGGGCCATCAGGCACGTCCTTGCTCACCGATGGAGGAACGTCATAGACCTGGGGGGACAAGCGGCAGTCAAGGCTGTCCATCCGTCCATCTGCCCACCCAGCCACACACATGTACACACACACAGGCACACACGCAGCCCTGGCACACACATCCTTCACGATTCCCATCCATGACAGCTCTGGGACGAGCCAGCTCTAGAACCTGAAGGTGGGAGAACTTCCTCTCAAGGAATGACACGTGTTAATTCACATAATTGTGTCACTTCAGACTCACTGAAAGGTTAGCTCTCATACTGCCACTGCCACCACCATCATATCATGATTTCATCACCACCACCACCACTGTACCACCCAGTACCACCACCACGTGTGAACTTTCCACTCTGCAGCACGTGTGTGACTGAGCTCTGCGGGTATTATCAGGGGATCAAATTCTGGTTTGCTCCGGACAGTCCTGGTTTGTCCCTGATGCTCCCACATAATTACTAGTCCCCCCTTCACTCTTGGAAGTATCTCAGGTGACAAGACATACCCTGTGGTCACCTTGCAGATACCTTCTCAGGAGCTCATGGGGAAGGCCTTCCCACAGGCGGTTCTGCAGATGAAGCAGCTGAGGCTCAGAAGAGAGCTCGGTTTCCTCTTCTATCAATGATCCAGTGAGGAGCAGAACCCGGGTCTGGAGCCAGTCTCTGCCTGCCCACCACCCCGAGCCCTGA
Source organism: Mandrillus leucophaeus (assembly GCF_000951045.1). NCBI lineage: Eukaryota > Metazoa > Chordata > Mammalia > Primates > Cercopithecidae > Mandrillus > Mandrillus leucophaeus. Next base: position 6,891,356 of record NW_012101698.1, read on the forward strand.
AGACACTGGTCAGCACCCCAGTGCACACACGCAGACACCCCACAGTCTCAGCCTGGCCCTGGCATGTGCTCACCGCGTGGTGGCTGGACAGTGGCAGGCCCTTCTCCACGCTGGGGGGCACATCATACACCTCCAGCAACGGGTCTCGGCCATTGGGACCCTTGACAGCCATGGGGGGCGTGTCATACACCTGGGGGCAGAAACAGTGGAGGGTTAATGGCGCCAGGGGGAGTGGGAAAGGCAGAAACCCCACGGCACTGCTCCCAGGCCTGGCCAGGGCTGAGAAGATGCAGCTCCCTGCCCAGGGTCAAGCAGAGGCACAGACTCGCCGCCCTGCCCTCCCGCTGCTGCGCACCCCACACCTACCTCCTGGCCATACTGGCTGGGAAGCAGCCCCCGAACCGGGGGCACATCATAGATGTCCTGTGACCCCGGGGCCAGCAGGTGTCGCGGGATGTCGTACTCGTCCTGCTCCGGCTGGGCGGCCTCATACACGTAGCCCTGCCCCACACGGGTGGGCACCACCACCTGGGGGCAGAGAGCTGACTTCACTGCTGCCCTCGAAGCGGCCCTCAGGGAGGCTCCACTCACACCTGGGAGCCACGTCCTTTTGGGAGGTGGGCAGGGCACACCAGGTGGAAGGGACGGGGCTCCCCAAGGACGCCAGTTCTCACCCACTCTGCACCCTCTGACCTTCCTCCAGCGGAACGTAGTGCTGGGTACAGCAAGAACCCCGGGTTTTATTCAGAGCTGCCTGGTCCTGGGCCAGGACACCACCATCTCTATAGCCTGCTGACCCGGAAGGCTCCACAGATGAGTATGGGTGTGAGCTGATGACGGTGGGCGACACCGGTGGGGTGAGGGGCTGGGGCCCTGGCTCTGGAGGGCACTACCCACAGGCAAGGAACCCCCCGTGACTGGGGCGCCCAGCCCCGCGGGACGAGAGGTCATGTCGGAGGCCTCGGAGCCTGCTGCCCACACCACCGAGCTGTAGCCTCCTCAGAAGGATCGGCCCAGCAGGGGACTGCGTCCAGCCCAGGACCAGACAGAGCCTAGCACCCCCTGCCCCACAGCACAGCATGGGGAGACTCTGGAGGACAGGAGCAGAGGGGCAAGTTGAGCATGTGCTGGGGGCCACAGCAGCTGGAACCAAGGCTGCCCTGCCTTGCCGCGCCTGCCCCGGGGGAGCTGCCTGCAGCAGGTTAGATCCCCAGCGACCTGAAAGGATGAGGCTTAGTGGGGGAGGCAGGTCCAGGGCCAGCCCTCCCCTCCCCAGGCTCTCTTACCCTGGTCCAGAGCCCGGGGCGGCCAAGGCCAGGCAGCACAAGCACCTGCCCAGGACCACGCTGCCCCTCACTAGTAATGGCCCGAAGGGGGTAGGGGCCATGCCAGGCAGCCTCATTCCCCAAAAGCCTCCCTGCCTTGGGGAGGACAAGGCCTCCCTGGTGGGATTCTCCAGCCCCTGGCACACTGCGCCCACACGCCTCCACCACCAGGCTCCCTGTTCAGCTGTCTCCACTGAAAGACCTTTTGTTCCCTCATCAAAGGGGATGTCTGGGACAGGGTTGACTCAGGGCCTCCCTGCACATCCCCCAGGGCAGCAGCGCCAAAGCAGCCTCTCCCTCGGGCCAGTGCCCCTGAACCCCGAGAGGCCCTCCCAATGCAGGCAGGCAGCCAGCCCTGCTCACTGAGGGTGCTGTGAGGGGGTGCAGGGCATGGGGGTGGCAGAGGTGCCCAGCACCCCCCAGCAGCCCCAGGCCTGGCAGAGCCCCCCGCAGCGCAGCAGAGCTGGGCCCACTGGGTCTCCAGCGCGCCTGGTAGCAGAGCCCCACAGGCTGGGGGCCTCCGCGGGGTGTCCCCACCCCCCTCCAGTTCGTCTGGGAGTGGATTTGGCGGCTGCCTCTCCAGACTCATCTCCCTCCACGCGCTCCAGACTTGAGTCTCCTCCAGAACTATTTTTAGACGCAGGGACCTGCCAACAGTGGTGCAGGCGGGGCGGAGGGACGTGGCAGGTTGGCTGGGCCTTGAGGCACGGCCTGAGGCTTCTCCAGGCCTCCCAGCCTCCCAAAGGCAGGTGGGGACCCAGCCCCAAGGCTCAGCCAGGACCCAGCACCAGCAGGAGGGAGGCGTGAGCATCCTCCAAGAGCACCCCGCTGGTGGCCGTCCCAACCTCATGTGGTGAGGCCTAGGGGCGCAGCTGGACCCAGGCCAGCCTCCCCAGGCAAACGGCTGCCTGCCACTCTTGGAGCTGAGTCGGGTGGCAGTAGGCAGCCACAGTGACCAAATGTTTCTGTTAGAAAAACAGAGCAAGGCAGCCACCAGCGGAAAACGCTCATTAGGGGAATGACGCTGCTAATCACAGGCCACCCTGCTACACACCTGAGACCCCACCAGCACGCCCTGGAGGTCCCCTGGGGGTTAGGGGAACACAGCCAGAGCCCAGGAGGAGGGGACAGAGTCACAGACACTGACATAACACCCACACGGTCTCTGACACACACGCCTCATACAAGCAGGGAAAACACAACACAGGCCAACTGCCAGGTGCACGCACAGAACCCAGGCAGCACCAGGGCCAGGGTGCTGCCCCTCTCCTCCCCCAGGATCAGGCATCAAGCAAGGGGATGAGTGAACTCAGGAATACATCCCAGACTCCCAGTCAGGGTCCAACAGGCAGGCATCAGGTTGGAAGAAGGGGACAAGGTAGGCCCCCACCCTGGAGCTCAGTGGCTGGTCTCCCCCTTCTGCAAAATGGGTGTCACCCCTGACCTGGGCTGACTCCTGGCTCTGGCATCCCCAGGTCCCCATTCAGGAGCCTCGTTTCCTCCTCGGGAAATGGAGCACCACAGGAGCGCTGTGACCACGGCCACCAGGACACACCCAAGTGCGAGGGGCTCACCCGACCTGGGTCATGGTGGCCTGAGGGGCCAGCACCACAGCCCGCTCCCCTCCCTCCCCAGCTCCAGGCCCCCTGGCCTGAGGTCCCAGCACATGGGGGCCTGGGGCAAGATGAAGCTTCTAGGGCGAGGAGGGTGAAACTCAGGCCCAACAGGACCGCGTACACACCTGACCCCAGACCATGGCTGTCTCCTTGGGCACTGACCAGGGTCACGACCTGAGTGACCTCCCACAGATGCCTTCCCCAGGAAGTCCCACCTGCCCATGAAAGAGCCTATGCCCTCAGATTCCTACAGACCACACCCGGCCCAAAGAGTCTCGATGCCGGTGTGGCCCTCACTTCTCCCCCAGCCATACGGGCCACCAGGCTCCCATCTCAGCACCCGCTGGACCCTCCTCCAGGCCCCAGGGGTCTGACCCTCCTGTCCACCACCCTTGTTACTCACCCTCTTGGCTTCCTGAGAGCCAGTGTCCATCCTGCCCACATGCCGTCCTGGCAAGGGCTCCTTGTCAGCCCAGCCAACCACTACCCTGGAACTGGGAGACTCAGTTTCCCAGGCATTTGAGGGGCAGGCCTGAGGCTTAAAGGGGAGGACATGGAGGTTCGGACACAGATGGCCCGCAGCCAGGTGTTACCGCCATGCCACTGTACTGAAGACACGAGCAAATGGAAACTGCCCAGGGCCCGTCCCAGCAGAGGGGGCAACCCAGTGACATCCAAGGCGGCTCAGGGAGAAGCTTTAAGAATGCAACAAAATTCTTTTGATATCTAATGTTGGATTTACAACTTTGAAACGCAAAACTACATGTACAAATCTGTGAAATACAGGGCAGATGCTAGACAAAATATGCCAGAATTTCCCAGTGATTACCCCGATTGGAAAATTTCATCTCCAGACTTTTCCATACATTATGCATTTTCTACAGCAAACAAGCATTGCTTTTGTGACCATAAAATACAAGCAGACACAATAAGGACTGGCGGGGCTTTCCTAGGGGAGAGCAGCCGGGCCCAGGACGTAGGGCTCTCCTTCCTGGGCCATCAGCCAGGTCAGGGCCCTTGTGGCACAGGCCTGGGCAGCTCCACCAGAGGCCATGGGCGGACAAGGACCCAGCTGGTGGAGCCCCTGATGTAACTGAGAGCAGGCCCCTTGCCGGAGAGGGAAACAGAACAGCTGCCATAACAAAGGCTTGAGGCCAGGTTCTGTCTGGGGGTCTCGCTGCTGCTCCCCAGCCCACAGGGCTTCCAGCCGCACCAGGACAAGCTTCACTGCAAAGGCGGGAGAGGAGGAGAGGGGGTGTGCCTGAGCTTGGGGCATGTGGAGTGTGGACTGTGTGTGTGTGTGCATACGCACATGCATTTGTACATGTTTGTGGGATACTGGTGGGTGCATACGCTTTGTATGTGTGGACGTACACGTGTCTGTGTGGGGTGTGTATGCATGTGTTTATACATATGGGGTTTGGGTGTGCACATGTTCATGGATATGATGTGCGCATGTGTGGGCATATTCGTGTGTCCATTTGTGGGGTATGGGATGCAGATATGTGCATATGTTCATGCACATTCATGTAGCGCATGTGTGTGCTCGTGCATATGGTGTGTGCACGGGTGTCTGTACCTGTGGGGTACAGGTATCATGCATGTGTGTTCATTTGTGTGGAGTGTGGGTATACATGGACCATGGTCTAAGGCTCCCCCACAGGACGCTGCTCCCTGCTGCCTCCCCGGGGGATAACAGGACCCTGCTCCTCTTGCTAAAGCCAGTGTGGGAGCAGCCCCACCCAGGCAGCCTCACACCAGCCAGGCTCACGTCTGACCAGATGGCTGAAGGAGCAGGTAGAGCAGGAAGTGGGAGCCAGTGACCCAGGTTCCCCTGGCGGCCAGGTTTGGTGGCCCATGTCCATGGAGTCCCACCTGCCAAAGTCCTCCAGCCACACCTCCTGGGTACCAGGCCACCCATGGGCAGGGGTGGGGGTAACTCCCTGCTGACGTGCTGCCCAGCTGGCACCAATGAGTTCTCCACCTTAGCCCTAGGCTGAGTGTCCACTTGGCCAGTGTCTCTCCAGACACAGGTGGCTCTAGACGGGACACAGCAAAAACAAGGCTTGGCCTGGGTCCTGGGAAGCTGACCCCAAACAGCCTGGGCGGCTATGTCCCCCAGGAGTGCTGAGACAGCAGCATGGGCTGGGTTTCTCAGGTCCTCCTGGTGAGCCCTAAGAAGCAGGCAGGAGAAGATGAGAGACCCTGAGACACCCTCTCCATGTCTAGGCCTGGAAACTCCACACCCCAGCTCTCAAGGGGGCTTTGGCACAAGGGGAACGGACCAATCAAAGGTGAGAAAAGGTTGCTCCTGCTGCAGTCAGTGGACCTCGCCGCCCTCTCCAGTTCTGACTCCTTCCTACAGGCAGGTGGGCTTGAGAGGCAGGGGGCCTGTGGACTTGGGGAGTGGGCTCAGGGTCTGGAGGCCAGAGATATTGTTCCCAGGCCCAGCATCCCATTGGCAAGAGCTCAGGAGGCTCTCAGAGTAGCCCTCCTCTAGCAATTCCAGGGGCAGTGTCCTCCCAGGAGTCACATCCAGATCACCGTAAGCACCCACTGGACCCTAGCATCCCCCACAAGAGGAGAGGGGTTGGCCCGTGGAGACAGGGGCGGTCAGAAGATGTGCTGGAACCCCATCTAGACGCTGACACGTAAACCCAGAGGGCACAGCATGAGCATAAAGTGGCTGACCTCTCCCTCGCGGGGGCCCATGTGCCAAGCCCCGCCTGCCCGCTGGAATGCCTCAACATTCTGATCCCTGTGGTGACACCGCTACTCAGATTGGCTTGGCTGAGGCCAGCGGGGCGTCTCCCCTCTGGGTCCATTCACATCCATCTTCCCCAGACAAACGAACACTCCCCAAACACTCACTTCCCATTTTGACCCCAGACCAAACACACAGCCACTCCTGGACGGCCAGTGACTGAGGGTGGCTGGGCCCTTCTGTGCCCAGAAACCAGGGCCTGGGTCTATACCTGTGGGGCTGCACGACTGTGCCAGGACAGCCTTACCTTTGCCGGGGGCTTTGTGCCCTCCCAGCTGCGTGTGTCCATGGACGGGGGGACCTGGTAGATGTCATGCCCCATCCCGGCAGAAGGCGGCACCTGGTAAATGTCCTGGGCGGGGCCTCCAGGCCCTGGGGGCACTTGATACAGGTCTGCGGAGGGGCTGGGAAACTGGTGATGGGGCGTCTGCTTCGAGAAGGTGGATGTCTGCTTGGCTGGGGGCGACTGGAACTGAGGGCTGGGACCCGGGGCTTGGTAGAGGCCTTGCTGAGCCTTGCTGGGAGTGGGCACCAGGTAGACACTGTCAGGCTGGGGCTGGTAGGTGGTGGGGAGCATGGGCGTGTACTGGGAGGCCGGAGGCGCCGGGGCATGGAGGCCAGGCTGAGGCTGGGCCGGGATGGTGGGGGGGCCGGGGCCAGGCCCTGCTGGCTTCTTATCATACATGCCCACCAAGATCTTGAGGCGGTTCCCAGGAACAATGCCCTGGCGCCCGTGCAGCGAGCAGAGCCACCAGCCGTCCAGGCCCTGCGTGTCCTGCTCCAGCACCGTCATGATGTCACCCTTTCGGAAGGACAGCTCATCTGGGGACTCGGCCACGTTGTCATAGAGGGCTTTGGCCAGCACGTTCTGGGGAGAGAGGACACAGGTGTGAGACCAGGAGGATGTTCATGGGGCGTCAGGGGATCCCCAGCTCCTGCCCCATCTGGGGAGGTGCTCAGCTTTGACACTGGGAAAATAACTTAGTGGAGTTTGGTGAGATCATTGTGCCTTTGCCTCCAATGTCTCCATCTGTTCCCCAGCAGAAAGGCCCAGCTGAGCCTGGCCTTTCTTTCCACTGCACCTGTAGAGCACCTCAAAATCCTCTTGACCACTGCCACCACCAGAACTCCAGGGATGACCCTCAAGATACCCTTAAAAGCCCCACCCAAGGCCACTCTGCTACCTGGACCAACACAGGGAGAGCGGCAGTAACAACGACAACGCGGCCAAGTTAAAACAAATAGCAAATGGTTCTCTCTTGAGATGCACGAAAATAATCTGACAAAAAGGACAGCTTCTTAGGATAAAAAACTGAACAAAAATGAAAGGAAGCTTCCTTAACAAAGTCCATCTACCCAAAATCCAAAAAGTCAGTAATTAGTTTAGAAACTTCAAACACCTTCCCCAAGGCTGGGAAGCAAACAGGAGGCACGCCCTCCCGGGCCTGGCCCCGCTGCCCTCAGTAAACCCTCCCAGGGCAGGGCACGTCCTCCATGTGGCCCAGGAGCCAAGCAGTCGGAGAGGGACTTGGAGGAGGCTGTGGGATCAGAGGCATGAGGGCGATGGTGAGGGCAGGTGCAGAGCCTCGCTGGGACACAAGAGCCCAGGCAGGGAAGCCTCGCAGTTTCCCGCCACACCCCTGCGTCCTTGCCCCTGCTGCTGCTGCCCCATTGAGGTGCCAGGCGCAGGATGCGCCCAGAGAGACAGAGGGTCCCTGGCTGGAGGGTGTGGTCGGTTCCAGCAGAAGGCAGGTGTGAGGGAGGCACGGGGTGAGACAAGGCCAGGGCTGCAGCCCCTCCTAGGGCGGCCGAGGGCTGCATGGGTTCCACAGGGGCCCCAGACTTCACACACAGGGAAGCCGGGTCTGAGAAAAGTGCCAGGCCGGCTGGGTGGTGACCCGACTGGCTCCAGCCACCCCACCAGCCTCAGGTCTGGGCTACCCTGCAAGGTCCCTCCTTGGAGTCTCCTGGGGTCTTAGACATGCAGCCTGGTCGAGACTGACTCAGAAATGGGACCTGGGTTCTGGCCAGCCAGTAGCTGTGTGACCATCCCCACTTGGGCCCAAGTCCCATTTTCTGGACTCCATTTGCAAGGAGTGAAACAAGGAAGAAAGGGCCACGCCTCCTTGGGCAGAAACAGGAAGCCAGAGCCTGGGCCTTGGGGCAGAGTGGCGGTGACACCTCTTCCAAGTCCCTAGGGCCCAGCCTCCCCTACACCAGCAGGGACTGGACAGAACCCCTCTGAGCTCCGTCTCCCTGGGCGGCATCAGAGGGCAATGGTACACCAGGCAAGCAGCCTGAGTAGGCAGTAGGTGCCCCAGGTCCCAGGAGCAGACATTGAGACCCCACAGCTCATTTGCCCTGGGTGGGCGTCATCAGCTGGGAGCCTATTTCTCCAGAGCAGCTAGGAGCCTCCAGTCCCTAAAAGGGCCACAGGCTAGAGTGTGGGGAGCCAGGAGGAGCAAGGCCCAAGGGGGCAGCTCAGAGAAGGCAGGCCCAGGTGGAGTCACATCAGAGCCAAGGTGAGCGCAAGGGCAGAGGCCCTAGATGGCTGCAACACTGTTCACACCACAATTACAACAGAATGAAAAAGGAACTCAAGTGAAAAGCCTGCCTCAAGAAAACATCCTGTGAAACGTAAAGACAGGAGAGGGTCAGGACGACTCCAGAGGTGTCTGAGACATTGGAGACACTTTCTCTTCCTGTTTTTCAGGAATGAGTGTTTCTTGCTTTGGGGCTGAAAAAATACACAAAAAGAAAAAATAAAAAAAACAGTGGACTGTGTCCCAGGCTCTGAGGCAGAATGGGACAGGCACTGCGGCAGGTCCAGGGGCCAGAGCCCCACAGAGGAGCGGGAGGGCGGGGGCTCTCCTGCAGCCCACCCGTGCTCAGGGCCCCCATCCCAGGCAGCCAGCAAGATAAGCATTTCCCAAATATGGTCTGCAGCCTGCCTCTGGGAATCACAGCCCATCAGGGGGCGGGCCACCCTCCCCCAGTGACCCTACACACCACAGAGCTGCCCCTCCAGGTCCCCCAGCCCCTGCCCTGGTGACCACAGGAAGTGCCAGCAGAGTGAGTCACAGGAAAATTCCCCTCCAGCCAAGTCAGAGAAGGTGGGGGTTTAGACAGAGGGGACCGCCCTGCGAAGGCCCCTCACCTCCTAGAAGGGCGGCCCAGGAAAGGCTGGCAGAGGCCCCGCCAGGCAGGGCCAGGCACTCAGGGAGACTGAGGGAGCACAGGCAGGGAGGCCGGGGGCTCTGCAGAGGGAAGGGCCCGGCAGGGAGGGAAAGTCCGGCCCAGGTGAGCGGCTGTGGCCTCTGGCCTCAAGGTCCAACCCCTCCTGGAATGAGCTCATTGATTGGCCACAGCCCAGTCTGGGGCCACTGAAGCCAGGCTGGGAAGCACCTCACAGGCTGGGCACGTGGCACCGGGCGCCTGGCACCAGGAGCTCCCCTGCCTGCGTCAGCTGGCGTGCCCCCGCCCAGCCTGAGCTCTGGACGCCGCTGCTGCTGGTACACAACCGACCACTCCAGCTGGCCAGGGCCCCGCCTCTTTGGGCCTCTCTGCCTCCCCGTCTGTTCCCCAAGGACACACACTCCTTCCTCCTCACTAGGCAGCAGCTAAGACTCAGACCTGGGCCCCGCTGGGGAATTTGGGCAAATCCCTTAGCCCCTCTGAGCACTTAGATCCTCTCTGCTGGATGACAGCCCTGGTTTCTTTTTTTTTTTTTTTTTGAGACAGGGTCCTGCTCTATTGCCCAGTAGCACGATCATGGCTCTCACAGCATCCACCTCCCAGGCTCAAGCGATCCTCCCACCTCAGCCTCCTCCCACCTCAGCCTCCCAGGTAGCTAGGACAACAGGCACGCACCACCATGCTCAGCTAATTTTGTATAGAGATGAGGGTCTCCTTATGTTGCCCAGGCTGTTCTCAAACTCTTGGGCTCAAGTGATCCTCCAGCTTCGGACTCCCAGAGTGCTGGGATTACAGGCGTGAGCCACTGTGCCCAGCGCACACTGTTCTTTTAACAAAAGATTCGCCTGGCCCTTGCTTCAGCCGGGCTCCGCAGAGATAGCGCAGGCCTTAGTGGACGAGGCCTCTGTCTGAACAGGGCCTATACTGTAGTGGGACAGAAAGACAGCAAACAATTTGCTCTCATGGGGAAGAAAGTGGGGGGCCAAAAATAATGTGGGAGAAGGCCTTTGCATACAGGGTCAGAGATGGCCTCCCCAAAGAGATGATATTCCACAGGATTCCCGTCTGGGAAGAGCATGGGGCAGAGGAAGGGCCTCAGCCAGGGGGCTGGAGCAGGGAGGCAGGCTGTGACCCTGGAGCGGCAGAAGGACTCACGCCACAGACTCCATGGGTGATGCGTGCACAGCTCAGTGAACGTCATCCACACAACCAGCTTCCCATGGCCAGATAAGCCCAGACGAGCAAAGCGCACACCACCTCAAGCATTCCTGCTCTGGACATGCTCGCAGGCCCCCCAGCAGCCTCCCCCGGAACCCCTGCCATGCTCCAAACTGGAGGAGAGGCCAGCCTCCCTAAGCCTACTTTCCTGGCCTCCTGCACTGCTGGGCCTAGGGCATGACCCAAGCTGGGCCAGTCAGGTGCTCCTGCCCAACTTCTCAAGGGATACAACTGTGACCTCAGATGGGGTGCAAAGCCAGTCCAGGTAGACACTGTCAGTCACCTGTGTCCAAGGCACAGTGGAGGCTGCTGAGTCTCTGGTACCTCACTCCTGCCGCACCCCACTGCCACTTCAGGACCAGGTGGACTATCATCCCGTCCAGAAGGCTCCTCCTGGGACACCCCCTTCCCTCGGCCCCCACCTCACAGTACCACCTAGCATGTCTTGACATAGCCCAATTCACACCCCTGGACCCCAGGCACCTGGGACAGGAGGACAAATCTACCTCCTTCAGAAGGGTAGCTCCAGGGTATGTGCACCAGAGGAACCCAGGAAGGCCCTCGAGGGCTCGCTCATCCCAGAGGGCAGGGCCAGAGGAGGAGATCCCCAACCTGATGCCAGCACTCCCCAAACAATATCCCAGCTGTTGCACATGGGAGCTGACAGGACTGCCCCACAGGCTCTGCCTGGCTCTGAGAATGGCCCTCATTGTGTCCCTGGGGCCTGCCTGGGCACCAGATCCACCCGGGCTGGGCAGGCAGGCCCTGAGAAGCAGAGCGGCTGGGACCAGGGCTGCGGGTGGCACACGTCAGGGAGAGCTGCAGCCGTCGGATGGGTGTTGGGTTCTCCTCATTGGCTCTGCCAGCTGCCTTGGGAGCCCTGGACATGCTGTGGCTGTCCCCAAACTCTGACTCTGGGTTGGGGGGAAGCTGGTGTCGGGGAGTGGTAAGGGGAGATGCTGCTGCTCCAAGGAGCCTTCCCTGGTTGCCTGAAGGGACAACCGAGGAGTTCTCAGGAGCAGGGCCAGCCCGAGCCAAATGCAGAGAACACTGCAGGTATCACCGCTGACCAAAACCCTCTCTGCCAGGCCTGGCTCACATCTGGCCTGCACCCTTTCACCCAGCAAATGTGACTTCAGCACAGCACCCACAAGCCAGCACAAGGTGGGAGCTGGGAGAAAATGGCAAGAACTCCTGGTCTCTGCCCAAGACCCCGGGGTTGGGAGCAGACAAGGAAACGGGTAACACCACCACAGTTGTCACTAGGTTCAAAACAGTAAGAACAGCACAGTTCCTCCCTGCCGGAGGCAGAGCTCTTTCCCTCACAGCCATCAGCTCATTTAACCCTCAAAACAACCCCATAAGACAGAAATACCTGCATCTTACTAGACAGGAAAACCAAGGCTCAGAAGCTCCCTGACAGTCCAGGGTCACTGAGTCCAGAAGCAGCAGAGGCCAACCCCAGGCTGAGACACAGTAGAGCCGGGTGGCTCCACTTTATCTCCACCCAGGGGTGATGCCTGGGTTCGTGGAAACCACGAGAGGAAATGTCACGGGCCTTTCCCAACCCTCCTGTCCACACCCCCAACACACACATGCACCCGCCCCAGCACAGAGCCTCACACACAGCAGGCACTTGGGAAACACTGCTTTCTTTCATACCCAGAACCATCACAAACTTGGGCCAAGTTTATTTCTGGAGCATTCTATTTGCTTGTCCCAAAGAGCCTCCATGGCCAACGGATGCAGGCCCAATGAGCGTGCGCCCAACTGGCCATCCGCACCCGGGACCCTCCTGGAGGGGTCCTGATCACCCCACTTGGCCCTGGCCTCAGGCTCTGAGGGGCACCTCCTCTTCCCTCCTCCATGTCCCCATCCTGGGTGGAACTCCAGGACCTGCCAGTTTAGTGGCATCTTCCCCTAATACTCCCACAGATAACTGGGTGGCCAGGGTCTGGGCTCAAGTCCTGGGTGCCCGGGTGGCAGGCAGCAAGGGCGTGGGCAGATCACATAGCCTATGCACGGGGCCCACGTTCCAGAGCCACCCCAGGGGAGCATGGCTCCTGTCCTGCCAGCCTTAGTAGGGCGTGAAACCTCGGAGAGGATGAGGCAGGGAAGGCGTGCAGGCCCTCAGCCCCACGCGTGACACTCAGCAGCAGGAGGGAATAAAAAGACACCTGTGGGGTGGCCACTGCCAAGGGTGCCCTGACACAAGCACAGAGCACAGCCTGGCTTTCGTTGCAGCGCCACAGCAGATGCCTTTATGCCCAGGCCAGCTATGGTCTGGAAGCACGCCCCAGCCCCTACTCCTGCCAGGGCATCCCAGGCACTGTCCCTAAGAGGCTGGGCAGAGGAGGTGGCATGGGGAGGGCCCTCCTGCTTCAGGACATGGAATCTGCAACCCAAAACACCCCACGGACAGTGGGGACGGCTGGCAGGCCGCAGGCCTGTACCCCTGCAGGCAGGATCAGCGGGGTTCACTCAAGTGGACTTGCTGGAGCTCATGCTTATGGTCCGGACTTTTGGCAGAGAGTTCAGTGTGAGGCTGACCCCTGACTTCAGAGACAGCAACAGGCCCAGAATAGGGGTAGCTCCCACCTTCAACCCCAACTGAGTCATCAAGGAGGCTGGACCCGCCCCTTCACCCTACTTCTGCCCCAGACTAGCACCTAGAGGTGGGAGGAAGTCAGGGCAGCAAGATGCAGATGGAGCCAGGGCCTCTCCTGTGCTCAGAGGGCCAGGAAGGGCCTGACAGAGGGCAGAGCCCCGCCCTCTTACAGGGAGACCACCCTGCAGCCCCTTTTTGGGTGCTGAAGAAGAGGCTTGCCCAGTGTCTCTGCTGGAGAAACATCCCTATCACCCAACTCCACGCCCCACACTTCAAGTCTGACTCCAATACTGCCTCCTCCAAGAAGCCCCCCTGGAGCGCACCTCCCCTGCTGGTTGGTTCTAGCTGCTTCAGCTGGCTGTGGGCTCCTGAGGTCAAGGGAAGAAGTTGTCCAGGCTCAGGAGAAAAGGGTGGTAGGACCCACTAAAGGGACAGTAGATGCCAGCAGAGGGCCACAAAGGCACAGCCTTGGAACCAGAGGGTCCCTACCAAGTTGATAATCCCAAAAGAGCATGGTGGTCCCCCAAGGACCAGAGCTTCCTCAATCCCAGACTGGGAATTCAGAAGCCACATGTGGTGCTGCACTGGGGGCCATGTCAGGAGACCAGGTTCTGGATCCAGTTCTGAGGACAACTAACTGTCTCTCTGTACCTCAGTGTCCCCATCTGCACCATCCGTATAATGGGAAAGGGGCTTGAAGAGCTGTCTCAGGGCCCTTCCTGCACAGACAGGAGGCCCTAGTGGCACTGTCCTTATTTCCATTCTTTGCCCAGACCTGGGGCCATGGTACCAGTCCATAGGGCTCACCCTCCTGCTCCGACAAACAGTAACGGCCAGAGGCTCCAAGCCTCCTGCCCCAGCCCAAGGTGACTTTCCTGGCAGAACCTGGAACTGCCCTGCCCTGCCTCCACCCAGCTCCCAAGCAAGCAGTGCCAGCAGGAAGCGTCAGCAGCTCCTCCCCAAAGCTCCTTTCCCCACAGCCCCGCCGCCCCGGTACCTGGGCCCCGATTCTCCAGGCACCCCGACACCTGCTCTCACAGGCCAGCCAGTCCCCACCACCCAACTCTCCACCGAAGGAAAGGAATGAGCACAAGAGGGCGCGTGCCCCGGCCCAGGGCGGTGGGAAACATCTCACCTGGCCGAATCCAGTAAGGAAATCAACCCATGGTCATTCTGAGGTGACCAAAAACGCAGCGGGACCCAGGAGGAGTGCGGGAAAGGAAACCAGGGACTCTTAAGAGGGAACGGGAGCCTTGTGGTGGGAAAAGGAGCTGCTGTTCCCGATATGGAACCCAAAACCCCATCTTCCGGGTCGTAAGCCCCTCACCACGCACTCCTAGGCAAATCTCAGCTTTCCCAGCTCCCTCACCTCGGCCCAGCCATCAGCCTCTCTGACCCTCGAGAGGCAGCCCCGCCCCTGCTCCAGCTCTGTGGGTCCCCCAACCATGGACTCCAAAGCCTTCACGTTCACATTGTAGAACCCGGCCCCGGCCCACTCCCGCGACTCTCGTGTGCAGCTAGGACTCCTGTAGCCAGCCAGGACCCGGCTTCCACCGGCACTCGGCGTGCAGGGCTGCAAA
>NW_012101698.1:6906636-6920665 GCF_000951045.1 Mandrillus leucophaeus
GCCCCGCCCCCCACCTCCCACCCCGAGGCTCCGGGCACCCGGCCGAGGCCAGGCTTCCAGCCTAGAGCGCAGGACACCGCTCTCCAACAAATCCAAGTCCCCGCCTTCCACCCGGGCGAGAACGCACCGAAGGCCTATGCAAATGCCTCCACTTCTGGGAAGGCTGCCCGGATTGCCTTCCTCCTCCAGAGCCGAGCCACGGCGTCAAGTCGACTTCTGTCTTTCCCGCTAACCAACCCCAGGGCATTCATCGCGTGTCGATGGGCCGTGCGACTCAGATCTGAATCTAGTGGGAAAGGGGAGGGGGCGTGCGCCAGCCTGCAGGAGAAGAATTACCACCACCACAGCTCCGACTGTAGACAGGCCCACCGTGTAAAGACCCTAGGAAATGAAGCCTCAAGCAAGGAGGCTGGCGAGCTCTCAATCCAGCACTTTTCACGGGCAGCACCTATCTTCCCCTGCATTGTGCCGACATCTGGGGACTCCAGCTGAGTTGATCTGCCTCCTCTCATTACTCATTCCTAGGCTCAGCCTAAAACCTGGGCCCAGTACCCTCTTGAGTCCTGCTCCAACTCATCTGCTTCAGCGATATGGGGTAGGAGGGCGGCACTGGGGGAATGAGGGAGACAGAAGGAAGAATCACCCAGGGGAAACGGAGTGGAGACAACCTTGGCTGTCCTGAGTTGCCCCTTGCTCGGTTGCAGGTCAGTGACTGTCACCCTCTGCAGCAAAACCACGGTGCCAGAGTCCCTGGGCCTGGCCAGGGATGTACAACCTGCAGTAAGAACGTAAGACGAGCCTGGTCCAGACCAGACAGGACCCTCAGTCAACAATCCTGGGCCACTGGCTGAGCAAGGGGATGCCATGAGGCAGCTGCAGTGGCAGGGAAGCAGCGGGGTGGACCCGGCTGCCCACAGCAGAGAATTCTCAAGCATGGCCTATGACAGACATAAGCCTAGGTGGGCCTGCAGCCGCCCCTCTGCCTGACACCCAAGGCTCAGCCTACACAGCACCTGGCGAGATGTGCCGCCTTGGCAGACCCTCTCCCCTCTCTGGGCTCCTTTCTCATCTGAAAAGGGGCTAGGGCAGCCCAGGTTTGGCTGCTCAGGTGCTCTGGGGAGCTTGTTTAAAAGCAGACTCCTGCGTCCCACCCCTCCCAAAAAACTGGACGTCTGCATTTCCTCAATATTTGGCTTGGGAACCACTGGCCAGAACTCACAGCACAGCGGGTGAGGAAGGACCAGTGGGATGGGACACAGCATGACCCAGAGTCCTCAGGAGGAACAGAACAGCTCGCCAACACCCTATGCCTCCTGGACACAGCCCACCTCACCTCAGAAGAGGAGCCAGCCTTCAGGGAGGCTGCCTGGAGCATCTCCTCCTGCTTGTTCCCAAGAGCTGTGCCTGGCCCCTCCTGCACTGGCCCTGTCCAGCCACCACTCCTCAGCCTGACTGGCACACAAATCAGCTTCCCAGAGAGCAGGTCTGAACCAGCGGGACCCTCAGGAGCCTCAGGTGATCCCTGGGCCTCCACTTCTGTGGGAAGGGGAGACCAGGCCTCATGGGCAGGCAGTGCCCTGCTGGCAGGGCTCCAGGCAGGAGTCTGCAGGGACGGGCAGGGACACAAAAGGCCTGGCCCTCAAGGGAGCCAGCCCCTGCTCCATCCTAGTTGGCCAAGGAGAGGGGTGCAGAGAGGAGGTAGATGGCTGGGACCCTGAGGGATGCGGCCCTCCTCCCCCAGGAGCTGGATTAGAGCAGCACTGGGGGTGGGGCTGCTGGTGTGAGCGGGAGGCAGCAAAGGGAACAGGCTCCGACACAGGCATTTCAAAAATTTGCTCGTTTTCCACTTAAATTCCCTCCCCCCAAAGCCTGTGCCTCCCAGAATGGCATTTCCGCTTTGGAAACAAGGCCCCAGGAGTTAAGCCCCACTGTGTTGAAGGGGATGTAGCTGGGGGGTGGGGAAGGAGCACCCACTGGGCAGGCTCTGGCTGGGGTATATGGGGGCAGAACCTACCCCACCCCCAGTCCAGCCTCCCGGACCTCTGCTGTCAAGGACAGGGATGCAGCCCCACATACCCAGCAGAGCCTCCACGCCTAGCCAGTGCCAGGGACCCTATGCCCATGCACTTATTTTGTGCACACAGCAATCCTGCAAAACAGGCTCACCATTAGCCCCAGTTTGTTTTTTGGGTTTTTTTGAGACGGGGTTTCACCATATTGGTCAGGCTGGTCTCGAACTCCTGACCTCAAGTGATTCACCCGCCTCAGCCTCCCGAAGTGCTGGGATTACCGGCGTGAGCCACTGCGCATGGCCTAGGACCATTTTTCACATGAAGAGACTGAGACCCAGTTTAGCAACCACTGTCCCATCCCATACACTTCAGGGAAGAAATGGAGCTGCTAGACCTCAGCCCACCCTGCAGCTGGAAGGGAATCTAGGGACAGGGACAGCAGCACTCCAGGCTCAGCAAAGCCAAAGACCCTTGTCACACTCAGACTGCAAAAGGACAGGCAGCTGAGACGTAAGCACCCTCCTCTCCAATAAATATGAGCTTAGCACTGGGGCCAGCACCACCCCCACCCCAATGAAGTTTAGCCCCATTGGTGAGAAGGGGTGCAGTAAACATTTGTTGACTGGATGGGACCTCAGAGGTGGCCCTCATGGGATGCGCTGGCCTGGGTGAAGAAATCTGAGGCTGCCGTAGTCTGGAGGATGGCGGTGGTTAAGTCACGCATAAGTGCAGAGGCACATACTTGCATACACACAGCACACACGCATGCGCACACACACAGTGGGACTGGCAGCAAGGAGAGAGGCCCTGGATGAGAAGGAGCTGGGAGAGGTTGCTGCCGGACCAAAGGAGAGAGCTGCAGACAATGTGGCCAGCGCACCAGCACAGGGCCCTCCCCAACAGTTGTGTCATCCCAGGAGTGGCCTGGCACCTCCAGCCAGGTTCAAGATGAGCTCACAGGCTGGAAGGGATGTCTCCAACCCCTCAGGGCCTGGAGTAGCTGTTTGTACAGAAAACAGGTGGACCCAGCACACCAGGACACTAAGTGGAGTGGAGGGGGTTATACTGGACCCAAGTGGGAAGAAAAGTCTGGGATAGGGTTCCTGCTCTTTGGACTTTCTGACGTCTGCCTTCAGGACAGACCCAATGCACAGGAGAAGTTTTCTTGCTCGATGTTCACCAATGTCCACTGCAGTATTTATGACAGCAAAGTGTGGAGCAAAATATCAATGCCAACTCCAGGGGACCGGTGAGACAAACCACAGCCCCTCAATAGAATAGTTTGCAGCTATTAGATGGCCTCTTCCAAAGACTGAAATAATGCAAGAAGATGCTTACAACATACTAAAGTGAAAAGAGCAGGCTAAAACTGGCTTGCACAGTGTAAAGGCCCGCAGCCCTTCCCCTCCTGAAGCCTTGGCCTCCCAGCAGCAGTGAGGGTGGGCTTGGTTGATGGCCGGCTCTGGGAGCGCCAGCAGGAGAGGATTTCCTGAGGCCGGAGGTGAGCACTGCCAGCCCCAGGAACGGGAAGAAACGGTATCTCTGGAGGGCCAATGAGAGCTGACGCCGTCCCCCTAGGCTGGACACTCACAGTGGCAAGCTCAAAACCCAGGAGAGGCCGGGCGAGGCAGCTCACGCCTGTAATCTCAGAACTTTGGGAGGCTGATGCAGGCAGATCACCTGAAGTCAGGAATTCAAGACTAGACTGGCCAACTAAAACTACAAAAATTAGCTGGCCGTGGTGGCAGGCACCTGTAATCCCAGCTACTCAGGAGGCTGAGGCAGGAGAATCACTTGAACCCAGAAGGCGGAGGTAGCAGTGAGTTGAGATCATGCCACTGCACTCCAGCCTGGGCAATAGGGCAAGACTCCATCTCAAAAAAAAACAAAAAACAAAAAACAGCCAGACACGGTGGCTCATGCCTGTAATCCCAGCACTTTGGGAGGCCAAGGCAGGCAGATCATCTGAGGCCAAGAGTTCAAGACCAGCCTGACCAACATGGTGAAACCCCGTCTCTACTAAAAATACAAAATTAGCCGGGTGTGGTGGCATATGCCTGTAATCCCAGCTACTCAGGAGGCTGAGGAAGGAGAATTGCTTGAACTCGGGAGGTGGAGGTTGCAGTGAGCCGAGACTGCGCCACTGCACTTCAGCCTGGGTGAGAGAGCAAAACTCCATCTCAAAAAAAACCGCAAAAAACAAAAAAACCCAGGCGAGGGCACGGAACCCTTGTGGATAGCGCAGAGGTGAGCCTACTGTTACACCCAGAATGGACAGCCTACACCCCAACACCAGTCATTCCTCACTGCTGCCCTGGGACCAGGACAGACGACAGCTACCTGGAGGCAGAGAGAAGGGCAATGCCCCACGCAGCTCTCACGGCCAGCAGAGCTCGCACCCTCTACCTCATAACCCAGGCGGGTGCCTACCAGAAAGCACCCCGGGTGACCCCAGACCGCAGAGCGTGCGCTCAAGACTCAAGCTGGAGCTGTTGCCTTAAAGGGCTTTCCCATCCTTCCCTGCTCTCGAGGGTGGAGTGATTGCGGGGCAGGGTTTGTCATTACAGTAGCGGTTCTGACTGTGGGAAGGTGGGCGGGCCCTACAGCCTGAAGCCAAATCCCTCCAGTGGTCATCCCCTTTGGCATGCCCGAGGCCAGTCCCCAGAGACCCGGGGTCAGGGGCAGGACCCAAGGTGTGAGGGCAGAGCTGCCAGGTAGGGGACACAGCACAGGGGTGGGGTGGGGCTTCCCTGCACTCCAAGTCCTGGCCCGCATCCCAGTAAATCCAGCCCTGTGCCTCCACTTCAGGCCTGTCAGGAACAGCACTGGAAGAGGCAGCACAACTTTCCAAATTATCTGGAAATTAACAAGCAGCAGAGGCCCCTGCAGGAGGTACCTGCCTCAGAGAGGGGCACAGCTCGCAGCGGCCCGAGGCTGGAGTGGTCCAGCAAGGCAGCCCCGGGGCGCCATTCACAGGCTCTCCGCCCACCCCAGCGACCCCTTCCTCTTGTGCACCCTCCTCTCTCAGCTCTCTCCTCCTGCCCAGCCTCCTGGGGCTGGCAGGTGGGGTGGACACCAGCACAGGGCCCTCCCAGACAGGTCCTCCTGGACCAGCAGTGCCCCTGTGTGCAGTAAGGAGGGGCCATGTGAGCTCTGCCCTGCTGCTGACCACCAGGTCTCCCTCCTGCATCTGCGCCCTATGGCAGAGGTGGCCCTTCAGCACTGCCTGGGGGAGGGGAAAGAGAGGGGCTCAGTCCTGGCTGGAAGGGGGAAAGAGGGGCAAAGGGGCAAGTTCAGTCCTCGTCCTCAGAGAGGAAGCTCCATGGCTGGAGGCTGCCCAGCTCTCCGCTGACTGGCCAGTGGGCAGGGATGAGGGTGTGGTCAGGAGGCCTCCCCAGCTCAACCCAGCCCAGCCATCTGCTCTCCCATGGCAACCAGCCCCAGCGTACTGGGCGGAGGGGGTTGACTTCACACACCATCTGCTGCCCACTCCTGGCTGCTTCCGCAGAACACAGGTGCCCACACCCACAGATACCCACCCGGCCACTCTGGGGTCAGCAGGCCAGGGGCCAGTGGAGTCACAAGAGGGGACCCTGGAGGCTCTGCATGGCAGTGATGGAAAGAGTGAATATAGAGAAGACAGAGCTGTGGCAGCCACAGGGAAAGTAATGCTTTTTTTTCCTTTTTTTAAAGAGAAGGTCTCTATCACCCAGGCTGGAGTGTAGTGGCACAGTCATAGCTCACTGCAGCCTCAACCTCCTAGGCTCAAACGATCCTCCCACCTCAGCCTCTTGACTAGCTGGGTCTACAGGTATGCACCACCATGCCTGGCTAATTTTTTTTTATTTTTTTTTTATATTTTTGAGACGGAGTCTCGCTCTGTCGCCCGGGCTGGAGTGCAGTGGCCGGATCTCAGCTCACTGCAAGCTCCGCCTCCCGGGTTTACGCCATTCTCCTGCCTCAGCCTCCTGTGTAGCTGGGACTACAGGCGCCCGCCACCTCGCCCGGCTAGTTTTTTGTATTTTTTAGTAGAGACGGGTTTTCACCGTGTTAGCCAGGATGGTCTTGATCTCCTGACCTCGTGATCCGCCCGTCTAGGCCTCCCAAAGTGCTGGGATTACAGGCTTGAGTCACCGCGCCCGGCCGCCTGGCTAATTTTTTAATTTTTTTGTAGAAATGGGGTTTCACTATATTGCCCAGGCTGGTCTCCAACTCCTGGGCTCAAGTGATCCTCCTGCCTTGACTTCCCAAAGTGCTGGGATTATAAGCATGAGCCACAGTGCCTGATGGAAAAGCAATGCTTTCTCTCCTTCCCTGGACAGACAGCATCATGGGGATAGGCTGAGCATCCCACTGGAGCCTACGCCAGCCTACAGATAAAGGCTCCTTTGCCCTGGGAGACCTAGGCTTAGACTAGAGGAAGGGAGCAGATATTAATGACTCCAACTGGCCTTGGGCCTTCAGCCAGTCACTGTACAGCTCAGGTCTCAGTTTGCCCATCTGTTAAATGTACCTATCACCAACAGCCCTGGCTGCCCCAGGGCCATAAGAGTGACGGCACAGGTGGCCTGCAAGCACACAGTGGCACTCTAGTGTCCCACTGCCCGCAGCACACCCACACTCTGTGCCATCATACACTGGCCCCACCCGCTGGGCACCAGGGCACACCCTCCCTTGGCCTACCCCATGTGCTAAGTCCATCCCCCAACCAAGCCCTCCCTGCTCTCCCTATAGGCTGCACAGACACTGCTCCTCAGATGCCCTGAACATCCCTCACCTTCCCTGAAACCTTGTCTGAGAGACGGGGGCAAAAATCTTTCCTTGGAGCTCTGTTGCCCCCAGATCCACCCGCCAACACTGGAGGCAGGCAGGGTCTCCTCTTGGACTGCTCTGGGGAAAGCAGGAAGTGGCTGGTTGCAGTCCCTTTCATTATGCACATTATAAAGCAAAACTCGTGCATCTGCACCTCCTGACTGAGGTCTAACTGTTGGCAGCACTGCTGTGTAAAAGGACAGCTGTGTCCTCAGGGAACTCACACTCCAAGATGTGTGTTAAGGGGCACAAACATAAACGCTTGCAAAGCAGACAGCAGAGGGATGGGGGAAGCTGTTCTATGCAAGGTGCTTGAGGGCTTCTCTGCGGAGGTGACATTTGAGCAGATGGGTGACTCTTTTGCTAAGACTCATTATGCAGAAAAAAATAACAGCTAAGATTTGTAAAAATAGCAGAGGCAAGCCAGCTCCTTTGGTGTGAAGAGCCAGGGTGGCCTCAGGAGCACACAGAAGAAACCCAGACACTGGGGGCCCGGGACGCAGGGAGTCTCCCTCTACCCTCCTCAGTCTTGGCTCAGTGGTGCATGCCTCCTGGGCTTGGGGATTCCAGTGCTGGGGTCTTCCTGGAGGGGTGCCTTGGCAGATGGCCAGGGAAAAAGAAGAGAGAGCCCAGGAATCTGTGTAGGCTGGGAAGGAGGAGGAGGGACACAGGCAGCTTCTGCTCCATCCTCTCCCGCTTCCTGCTCTCCTTAGAAACCTCCCAACCAGGACCTCTGGAGTTGTCACCGGTCCTGGCAGAAACATAGATGACTCCACAGCCTAAGACACTTAACCTCCCAGATAACCTGCGAAAAGGCAGTTCAAACTCTAAGACACCTGGTGAGGGATGGGACAGGGAGGAGTGTGGTCATACCACTTTCTGAGCAAACAAGTAACTTTGGTAGATCCAGGATTTGGGGGCACAGATCTCCAGGCATGTCTCGAGGCATACAATTGGATATCAGTTTTTATAAAATACTTAAATGGGGTATTTTGCCAACAATAGTGCTGGTGTTCCAGTACTTAATAACACAGAGCACAAGCTGGCCTCAGTGGCTCAGTCCCAGCTACTGGGGAGGCTGAGGCAGGAGGATCGTTTGAGTCTAGGAGGCCAGCCTGGGCAACACAGCAAGACTGAGACTCAGATACAGACACAGCACACTAAAGGCAGAGACAGATATCCATCCACAAGGAAATGGATAAATATCTTGTGGCACATCCATTACTGGAACATTGCTCAGCAACAAAAAATAATAAACTGGCCGGGCGCAGTGGCTCACACCTGTAATCTCAGCACTTTGGGAGGCGAAGGCGGGCAATCACGAGGTCAGGAGACCATCCTGACTAACACAGTGAAACCCCATCTCTACTAAAAGCACAAAAAATTAGCCAGGCATGGTGGTGGGTGCCTGTAGTCCCAACTACTCGGGAGGCTGTGGCAGGGGAGTGGTGTGAACCTGGGAGGCAGAGCTTGCAGTGTGCCGTGATTGTGCCACTGCACTCCAGCCTGGGGGACAGAGCAAGACTCCGTCTCAAAAAAAAAAGAATAAACTATTGGGGCTGGGTGCTGTGGCTCATGCCTATAATCCCGGCACTTTGGGAGGCCAAGGCAGGTGGATCACCTGAGATCAGGAGTTTGAGACCAGCCTGGCCAACATGGTGAAACCGTCTCAACTAAAAATACAAAAACGAGCCAGCATGGTGGTGGGCACCTGTAATCTCAGCCACTTGGGAGGCTGAGGCAGGAGAATCGCTTGAACCCAGGAGGTGGAACTTGCAGTGAGCCAAGATCGCGCCACTGCACTCCAGCCTGGGCAACAGAATGACACTCCGTCTATTTTAAAAAAAAAAAAAAAAAAAAAAAAAAAAAAAAAATATGCTCGATGAAAAAAGCCAGACTTGGCCGGGCTTGGTGGTTCATGCCTGTAATCCTAGCACTTTGGGAGGCCAAGGTGGGCGGATTACCTGAGGTCAGGAGTTCGAGACCAGTCTGGCCACATGATGAACCCCTATCTCTACTAAAAATACAAAAAT
Source organism: Mandrillus leucophaeus (assembly GCF_000951045.1). Taxonomy (NCBI): domain Eukaryota; kingdom Metazoa; phylum Chordata; class Mammalia; order Primates; family Cercopithecidae; genus Mandrillus; species Mandrillus leucophaeus. Next base: position 6,915,494 of record NW_012101698.1, read on the forward strand.
TAGCTGGGAATAGTGGTGGTCACCTATAATCCCAGCTATTCGGGAGGCTAAGGCAGGAGTATCGCTTGACCCCGGGAGGAAGAGGTTGCAGTGAGCCGAGATCCTGCCACTGCACTCCAGCCTGGGTGACAGAGTGAGATTCTGTCTCAGAAAAAAAGAGAAAAAAGCCAGACTCCAAAGCGCATCTACTGCAGGCTTCCAGTTGCAGAAAGTTTAAGAACAGGCAAACTTAAGCCAGGGTGATAGAATCTTGACTGTAAGGGGGCTTTTGAGAACTTTCTGAGGTGATGGAGACATTTGTTATTTTGATTTGATTGAGGGCTACATGAAGGTCTATATTAATCAAAACTCATCCAACTAACTGTATGTTTAACATCTGCACATTTCACAACATGTAAAATTTACCTCAGTAAGAGTTTCGACTGGTAAAAAATAAAACAAAGCAAAGAAAAAATACATGGTATTACAAATACCAAAAACAGATACTACAAGCCCAAACCCACCATGCTACTCTTTTTGCCCTGACCATCAGGGAGCTTCAAGTTAAATTTGGAGGCCTACTGAGCCCAGGCTTTCTGGGATAATTCTTCCTCCTTCACAATACATTACATAATTCCAGATCTTTTCATGATCCCAGACTATTTGTGTCTTCTGCTATAATCTGCTTCAAATTCTTCTTGGAATTTGGCAGGGCTTAAACAATAAATTAAAATGACTGAAAAACCTTCCCAGCCTCTAATCCCCGTTGGAGAAGAGATTAACTTCAGAGCCGCAACTTGTGACCATCTCAACAAAGCAAGCATACCTTCCACACCTCTACTGAGGTCCCCAACCTGTCCCCCAGAACTCTTTTCCTTTTTCCTGAAGAGAGGGAGACAACAGCTCAGCACACAAGGACTGAGAGTGAGCCACAGAAACCATGGGGCTTGACCGGGAGGACACACGCAGGGCTGCAGTGAAGCCAAGTCCAAGGCCGGGGTGAAGGTAAGCACACAGAGGGAAGGTGGTATGGGCCCAAGGACACCAGGGCACCAGTGGTAGGAAATGGGGAGGTCTGCAGGTATTACCCAGGCCCCCACTCACCCTCCTGGCTGTAGGAGCCATGATCCTCAGGCAGGGGTGGAACCAGCCTCCCTCCAGGCCCTGGCTGCCCTGTGCTGGCCCAGCTGCTGCAGACCACACCTGAGCAGAGGCCTGCACCACTGCGGTGGCTCCCACGGTCTGCAATGCTGCCTCATTCCTGGGGGCACTTGGAGCAGGGCAGCAGCTGCCTAGATGCGATGGGCCAGCTGGTGGCCCCAGTGCAGGTCACTCTCTCTGGATGGGATGAAGACAAGGACCTGCCCATCCAAGGCTCAAGAGGCTAGGGTCCTGCAGGCCACGCCCGGGCAGGGGAGAGGCCAGGGTCATTCCACCACCAAGGCCTTGGTGGAAACCACACTGACCATAAAGAAAGGGCCACGGAACCCTGGGGGCAGAGGCCAATCGGTCTGGGCCCAGCCTAGCCTCCTCCCTATGCTGGCTGTCTGGGAGTCAGAAATGGGGTCTGGGCCACTGCACTAGCCAACCACGGCCACATAAAGACAATAATCTCCATAGCAGTAGCTGCTGTTACTTAATTACCCTCCTTCTAACAGCTCTGGGCGCCCCTCACCAAGTTCTCACAAAACCCCAGGAGCTCTGTGCTGTTAACATCCCCATGACATAGAGGAGGAAACTGAGGCTCAGGAGGTTCAGTAACTCACTCAAGGCACAGAGCCAACACTGCTCACTCTAGAGCCCTCGCCCTTGACCCACCAAAACACTCTCCCCACCCCAAAGCAGCCTCTCCAGGAACCCCTTTCAGCCCTAAGCAAGGCTCTGAGGAGAGTGGCTGAGACCCCAGGCTCGCAGAGCTCGAGGTGAACGGGAATGACCTGGTGAAGAAGGCAGCCGGCTGGGGATCACTTCCTATAGAGGGAGGGACAGGCTGAGCCAAGGCCCAGTGGCCGGAGAGGGTGCTGCAAGGGCGGTGGCGCCTGAGCTGCGGACTTTGAACATGGACACTGCCTCTTCCCACTCTCTCTGTCCACTGCCTGGCTGCCCAGGCCAGCCCCTCATGGCTCCTTGGGCGGCTCTCCCTCTCACACCACTGCCTGGCACAGAGCCAGTCCCAGGATTGCTGGCCAAGGTTTCAACCAGATGCAGGCTGGTCCACTCATCTCCATCTACCACTGCTGGGGCTGGCTGGGACTAGACCCACCGTGCTACACAACCCTGGGTGCTACCTGCTCTGAGCCCAGGCTGCCTTGCCTCCCAGGGACACAGAAGGGGTGACGCAAACTCATGTTTGGGAAGCCATAGGTAGAGGGTTGGCTGCCGTCCACAGCTCAACAGGCTGCGGCCCCCACAGGTAGAGGCCATGCAGGATGATGGTCATTTTACTGTTGTGGATCCCGCCACACTCGGCTCCCACCTTGGCTCCACCTCTCACTGGCCATGTGACCCCGGCAAGACACGACACAGGCCCTCTGTGGGCCTGTGAGACCCTGAGCCCAGTGCCCAGCACACAAGGCAGCATCGCTGAAAGGAGCCATCGCTCAACGCAGGAGGAGCTGGAGTGGCCGCACTCACTTCACAGATGGGAAGCAAGAGGCAGAACAGATAGCACGGAGGCCACCCTGCAACTGGAAGCTGGCCTCTCACCTGGCGGGGCCAGGTGTGGCCAGCACCTGCCACCCCTAAACATGGACTCCCAAGCCAATGCCAGCCAGAGGTCTGAGGTGGGTGGCACATTTCCTTCCAAATGTGTCCTCTCAGCTGCGGGAAGAGACAGGCCCAGGGCGCTGGGTAGCCGTGCCCAAGAAGAAGGCATGGGAATACGCATGGGGTATCTAGGCACCGCCTGAGCACTGCACTGCTCTATGCCTGGAGCAGAGGAAGGGGCACTGAGCAGGCAGCTGGGACACCCTGGCACTTTCCCCTCTCTGGGTCCGGGACTCCATGTGAGTCAAATGACAAGGTGACACCAGCTGACCCCCGACGTGCCCCCTGCCCCAACACTCATGGGGTTGCTCCCCGCACAATCAGCCCACCAACCTCTCACCCTGCTTACCCTCCCACCCCCTTCTGAAGTATCTTATTTCTGTGGGCAAAAGTGCCTGCGTCAGCCCATCTAGGAAAAGACTGCCCAAATGAATGGGTGTGCTTAAAACCCAGACGTGTCCCTGAGCAGTCGCCATTCTGGGTTCCAAGGGCAGGGCTTGAGCAGGCAGCTTGGTCTGGAAGCCTCCACAGGGCCTCCTCAGCACATGAAAGCAATTTTCCGAACACTTCAAGACTGTTCCAAAAATGAATTCTCCTCTTGGCCCCACCACCTCACACACTGCCCAAGGTCCCAGGAGAGAGAGCCATGCTGATCTGCCAGCCAGGCACGTAACGGACAGATGGCGAAGACCCCTGCCCACCCCTAGCAGAATTCTGCTGGGCTGTGACTACAAGAGAGAGGGTAGGAGGTGACTTGGAGCCCGTGATGGTCTGGCCAGGTTGCAGGTCCCCACAACGGTGCCTATCTGTCCAAGTCCTACCCAGCCAGCCTTCCCTCTCTTGTTACAGATGAGGCACAGCGCCAAAGGCGGCTGCCCAAAGTCCTGTAAGGCAAGGGGTTAGGGCGCCATCCCAGACTCTGTCCAGAGCTTGGTTCTGACTGTGGACAACCAGACCAAAGCAAATGGAGACCTCCCCATAGAGGCCCACGCAGGCTCGGATGTGGCCAGACTGACATTCCCTAATCACTACTGCCCTGGGACACTGGCCCTCCAGCAGGCTCAGGTGGTTCACCTTGTCCCTCTGTCTCGTGCCCACAGGAGCAGGGCTGGCCAGTCTCCTGAGGCCCTGGGCCAGAGATGTCCAGAACTTTCCAGGAGAGCAGAGCAGAAGAGAGGAAGGGCTTGGTAGGCATGCTCTGTTTTCTTTCTTTCTGAAGACGAGGCGATTATGCTCTGAACCAGGACGGATGGCAGGGCTTACTTCAGCACAGTCTGGAAGCCCTCATTTTTTCATCTATAACTGCATTACCACTTCTGGAGGTGGGCGGGAGCGGGCTCTTTAATTCCGCAATAACAATGCTTTGCACTTGGCCAGCCTCCCCTCCAGTCATCTGCACACACTCTGGAGTAGTTAATGAAGAGGCCACTTGCCAGGACGCCCCCACTGCCTGCTTCATGGAAAGGATGGGGTCCTCCCGGTGAGGAGCAGTTCCAGAAACAAGGCCAGAGTGGACAGGGCTCTGGAGGGTAAAGCCTCTAATTAGGCAGGGAAACGATGGTTGGAGGCCACAGCTCACCAGGTGCGGATGGTGTCCCTTCCTGGCAGTACGCCAGGGTGTCCGCCTCCCACCTCAGTCTGTCCATCTGTAATGTGAGGCCTGGTCACCCAGGGTAGCCAGGATCACTTGCTGTCCTCAGAATATGAGACTGAGATGCTCAGAGATGCCAGTGCCCAAGTGTGGAACCATGGCCCGGGGGTCTGCCAAACCCAGGCTGTCCGGCCAGGAAGAGGGGGTGTCGGATAGAAAAAGCCCACGGCCAACGGCCAACGGGGAGGAAGCGGCCAGTCAGGGCCCCGGGGGTTCCGCGGCGGGAGGAAAACTTCCCAGGAAAGTGAGCGCATCAGTTGTGGAGGGCAGGCACGGCTCCCATCCAGACAAGCCGTCCTGGGGGAGGGGTGGCTCCGGTGACTGGCAGAGATCGCGCCCCAACCTGGCCACCCCGGGGGAGTCCCGGGAGCGCCGCAGGGCAGCAATCCGAGGGAGGTCTTGGAGGGGCAGCACAGGCCTCCCACCCTTCATCCAGCCCAGCAGTCCCGGAGGGGAGTCCCGGGAGTGGCAGAGACCCCTCCCCGCTAGGCCTAACTGTCCTGTTGCGGGGTCCCGGCGGAAGCAGACTCCTGCCTGGCCCAGCTGTCCCAGGGGTTTCCCGGACCAACAAAGAGCCTTCCCGACCCAGCCATCTTGGGGGGCTCCCCGAGGGGACAACACGGACCCCAGCTCGACCCGGCTCTCCTCAAAGAGGATGCAAAGGCTGGGGCATACAGGCCGGCTTGTGGGAGCCTCCCCGAGACTGTGCGCTCTCCCCCGGGGGCGAGCAGACCCCGGTCAGGCGACCCCCAGTCCGGGAGCCCCCGCGGCATCAG
>NW_012101698.1:6921075-6923810 GCF_000951045.1 Mandrillus leucophaeus
CTCCCCCGTCCCCGCGGCCGGGGCCACGTTAAAGGCGAGGACCCCAGACCTTGGCCTTTTTCTGTCGGCCCAACTCGGCGGGGAGGCGCGGTCTCCTCCGCTCCTCGCCCATCTCTTGCAGGCCACCTCCGGTCGCACCAGCTCGAGGTCGCCTAACCAGTCCCCTCCCCCAACACTGCACGTCCCCGGGGGCTGGGCGCCTGCCCTGTGGCCCTGGCCGGCCTCCTAGGCCCTGGGTCCGGGCGCAGACGGGGGAGGGGTCGGCCGGCGGAAGGCGATCGCGGGGCAGCAGAGCAGGCCTCCGGGAGCCCCTCTGCCCTCCCCCAGCTGAGAGCGAGCCCCGAGACCCCCAGGGAAGAGGAGCTCCCACTCCCCGGAAACAGTCTGGCTCATCCTGAAGTCATCTGGCCTGACTTCTAGGGAGGATCCTGTGTCCCTGTAACCCCCACTCCTGGGCCCACCCTCAGCCCATCGTCCTCCCAGAGGCTGGAAGACAAGCCTTCGTGGGCCTGAGACTTCCTTTCCCCATGCCAGACACCCCCAATTTCAGCTGTTCCGCATCTACCATGGTGCCCACACATGGCATCCACAGCCACTGGGCACATGCATGTTCGTCCCCATCCCTCTACCCCTGCCAGGCAGGCCTTCCTCTTGCCCACAGGCCTTGCTGTTGCCTACGTTTCATAGGCCCAGGCACTGAGATCCCTCACCCACCCAAAGGAAGGAGCAGGGATCTGACCCCTCTGTTCTGCTGCCTGGGGACGGTGGGTGAGCATCTAGAGCAAGTGGGGCTGGGGTCCAGAGCAGTGCCCAGAGGTCAGCGCTACCCACCACAGGGAGGAAAGACAGAGCCAGCTCCATGAGGCTGGTTGGCCACACCCGGGGTCATGGCGGGGACCTGGGGGCAGACAGAGAGCTCCAGCTGCCTAGGGAATCTCTGTGTGGGTGCCCATGTGGGGGGCGGGCCCTTCTGTCTGCCAGGGATGCTGTGCCAGGAGGCCATGGTGGCTGGATGGAGGAAGCAGAGCCAGGCAGGAGGCTGACTTCCCCCAGCTCCCAAAAGCCCCCAGTAGCAGGTCACCGACTGGGTTTTCGGCCTTTTTCCCCAAGGGGCGAGCAGCCTTGATCTTTTCTCCAGGAGTGTCCAGGGGAGGATCCCAAGAGGCCAGCAGCAATGAGGGGGTATGAGTTATGCGAGAAAGAGGGAAATCCAGGCCTCCCACAAGAGACCCAAGTCCCTGTTCTGGCAATGATGGGGTGTACCTCCCTGCTCCGGTTTAGTATGGTTGCCCCTTCACCTCTTGAGTGGGGTTCCCAACTGTGCACATCAGCATCCACAGCCCAGTGCTCAGCAAGGCATTGTTGGAGGGGCCAAGCAGGGCCACAGCAAGAGGAGGGGGGCCTGGACCCACAGCTGCCACCTCCTCAAAGGGCGTTCTGTGCATGTCTGGCACGTGGCCCTGCCCGTGCCCACCCGCCCGCATCCAGCTGGCACAGGGGCTCCTGAGCTGGGAGCAGCAGCTCAGCCTGGCGCCCGGACTCCTGGCCACATGCCCTGCTGTCTCTGATGCCCCCACCCACCACCACCCTGGCCCTCTTCCTCGCTCCTTGCCTAGACCTCACCTCCCTCCCTCGCTCCTACCTGGGGCCCACTGTTTCTGTCTCCTTTCACATCTCCCCCATCTCTAGGTGCCCCAGCCAGAATGGGAGAAAGATCCCTTCCACCTGCCTGGGTACAGGGAAAGGAGAGCCCAAGGGAGGGGCACAGATGGAGCTGGACCCTCCAACGCATCTTGTCCTGCCTCCGACCGCCCAAGCGGCTGCTTACGTAGGGCATCACTAACCCAGCCCTTAGCAGAGTGAGAGGGGACCCTGGCTAGAGCACTCACTTACTCTGAGGCAGGGATCCTTGGGTGTGGGCCTGGGGGCAGCCAGAGGAGCCTCACCAGGGCAGTGCATGCCCTCTTCTGACACTACCAGGTGTCTGTGAAGGCGGCAGCTGCTCCTCCCTCACCCACTCCTGGCAGGCAAATGATCCCAGGATGACTCACTCCGTCCTACAGGGAACAGCCTCTGGGGCTTCAAGGCTGGCAGTTCCAACCAGAAGCAACAGCTGGGCTGTCAGAACAGGCGCCTGCGCCCTGAGAGGGTCCTTGAGAGCTGAGCGAGGCCCTCACACCGGGACTATTGTTGTCCCTGGCCTCTGGAGGGAAAGGAATTTGGACCTGGCCATGGAGTAAATCTGTGCAGAGACAAGCTTCACGCCCAGCTCTTCCAACACCCAAGCTGGCCTCTGTCCCCAGGGCCTTGCCATGTCTAGAGGGGCTGAGGGCTGGGAAGTGGCTCTTTTCTCCCTGTACCCCCCTTCAGGTGACCAGGGACTTCTCTGGCAAAGGAGCTCCTGCCCTGGGAGAGTGCAATGATTACCAGGCACTAATAATAATCTCCCGTCAGTTGGGGAGCGGTGGCTCACGCCTGTAATCTCAGTACTTTGAGAGGCCAAGGTGGGCAGATCACCTGAGGTCAGGCATTCAAGACCAACATGGTGGTGAAACCCCATCTCTACTAAAAATACAAAAATTAGCTGGGCATGGTGGTGTGCACCTATAATCCCAGCTACTTGGGAGGGTGAGGCTGGAGAATCACTTGAACCCGGGAGGCAGGGGTTGCAGTGAGCCAAGATCGCACCACTGCACTCCAGCATGGGCAACAGAGGGAGACTCCATCTCAAAAAA
>NW_012101698.1:6924275-6925396 GCF_000951045.1 Mandrillus leucophaeus
CTCCTGGGTTCAAGCGATTCTCCTGCCTCAGCCTCCTGAGTAGCTGGGATTACAGGCGCGTGCCACCGTGCCCGGCTAATTTTTTTTTATTTTTTATTTTTAGTAGAGATGGGGTTTCAGCATGTTGGTCAGGCTGGTCTCAAACTCCTGACCTCATGATCTGCCCGCCTCAGCCTCCCAAAGTGCTAGGATTACAGGTGTGAGCCACTGCGCCGGCCAATTTTTTTCTTGTATTTTTAGTAAAGATACGGTTTTAGTCAGGCTGGTCTTGAACTACTGACCTCAAGTGATCCACCTGCCTCAGCCTCCCAAAGTGCTGGGATTACAGGCGTGAGCCACTGTGCCCAGCCAAATATTTCTCCAGTTTTTACCTAATGTCCTTTTTCTGTTCTGGGATCCCATCCAAGGTCCCAGCATCTCCTTGGGTTCCTCTGGGCTGTGACAGTTTCTCAGACTTTGTTTTTGATGACCTTGACAGTTTTGAGGTGTGTTGGAAACATTTACAGAATGAAATAAAACATTTATAGATGTCCCTCAGTTAGGATTTGTCTGACGTTTTTCTCACGATTAGACTGGGTTGTGGGTTTCAGGGAGGAAGACCCCAGAGGTCAAGTGCCGTTTTCATCCCATCATCTCAAGGTGCATACTGACAACATGACGTATGATCACTGTTGAGGCTCAGCCTGACCCCCTGGCTGAGGGAGTGTTTGTCAGGGGTCTCCACTGTAAGGCGACTCTTTTTCCCCCTGCTTTCTGTAGGGTACTCCTTGGAAGGAAGTCCCTGTCTGCCATCCAGAGCCAAGGAGGAGGGAGTTCCTATGTTCCACCTCCTGAGGGTGGACTCTCTATAGAGATGATTTGGAATTCTGGATGAGAGGTTGCCTGTTCTCCCTCACTTATTTATATATTCAATCATTTATTTATATCAGTATGGATTTATGGATATTTATTTTATTTTATTTTTTTGATATGGAGCCTCACTCTGTCACCCAGGCTGGAGTGCAATGGCACCAGCTTGGCTCACTACAACCTCTGACACCTGGGTTCAAGCGATTCTCCTGCCTTAGCCTCCTGAGTAGCTGGATTACAGGCACCTGCTATCATGCCCGGCTAATTTTTGT
>NW_012101698.1:6926981-6932402 GCF_000951045.1 Mandrillus leucophaeus
TCACCGTATTAGCCAGGATGATCTCAATCTCCTGACCTCGTGATCCGCCCGCCTCAGCCTCCCAAAGTGCTGGGATTACAGGCATAAGCCACTGCGCCCGGCCGCCAATTTTTGGGTTTTTTTGTTCTTTTTTGAGACATGGTCTCGCTCTGTCGCCCAGCTTGGAATGCAGTGGTGTCATAGCACACTGTAACCTCCACTCCGATGAGCTCAAGCAATCCTCCCACCTCAACCTCCCAAGTAGCTGGGACCCCAGGCACACACCCCTGGCTAATTTTGTTTTTTATGTTTTGTAGGGGCAGGGTCTCACTATGTTGCCCAGGCTGGTCTCAAACTCCTGGGCTCAAGCAATCCTCCTGCCATGGCTTCCAAAGTGCTGGCACTATAGGCCACCAAGCCGGCAAAGAATGATTTTTTTTTTTTTAAAAGAAAAAGGCAATTGCCAAGTTTTAGGAACTGCAAGTGTCCCAGAAAGGTTCCCAAGGACCCTCTGGGGCCTGGTGCAAGGATTTTCCCAGGGGCTGACATGGAGGGAGGCTGGGGTCAGAGGTGCAGCTAGGCATCAAACGCAAATGTGGAGCCACACACACCAGTCTGTGCAGCCCCCTCTCTCTCCCCTACAGGCAACAGACAGGGGGAAAGGGATTCGCAGGAAGGCCCATCTTTGGAGAGCTGAGCTGGGGCAGACCCTCAAGCTCCTGGCACGCTGGCTGCTGGCCTCCTGTCTTCTAGGCTGTTCACAAACACCCAGAGACCAGAGTCCCTTCCAGGAACAGGCTCACATCCTCGGTCACTGTGACAAGTGAAATTTCACTCTTCGCTGGCAGCAATCCCCTGGGCATTGTGTTTCTGAACCCAGAGATGAAACTGCCCGCTGAATTGTATGCATTCTCTAAATTATTAAAGAGCCGAAAGAGCGGCTGCCACATTGGGGTCACCAGTGCGAGTCCCCAGAGCAGCAGTTTCATGTTCTCAGTAAGGCTTGAATGCCAGGCATCCCCGGCAGCTGCCCTGTGATGTTGCCCGAGGCCAAGGGTCCGCCCAGGGTTGGAGTGGGGGGTAGGGGACACTAGGAAAATCTTGCTGTTCCCTGGGAGTGAGAACAATCCTTGTGAAAACAGGAAGGAACTCACTGTGGGGAGTGAGGTCTGCACTTTGACAGGAACCCAGGCTCCTGTCACCATTGACCTCCAGTGGCAGGGCAGGGTGGGGTGAGGCTGACCTGGTTCTGGTCCTGCTGTGTGAGCTTCAGCATGATCTTCATACTCTCTAAGCATGCTTCCTCTCCATCTGTAAAACAGGGATCCACAAAGCAGTGAAGCTCACTGAGCGCGGTGGCTCACGCCCATAATCCCAACACTATGGGAGGCTGAGGTGGGCAGATCACCTGAGGTCAGGAGTTCAAGACCAGCTTGGCCAACATGGCGAAACCCCGTCTCTATTAAAAATACAAAAACTGGCCAGGTGTGGTGGTGTGCATCTGTAATCCCAGCTACTTGGGAGACTGAGGCACAAGGATAGCTTGAACCCAAGAGGCGGAGGTTGCAGTGAGCCGAGATCACACCATGCGCTCCAGCCTGGGTGACAGAGCGAGACTCGGTAAGAAAGAAGGAAAGAAAGTAAGAGAGAAAAAGAGAGAGAGAGAGGGCGAGAGGGAGGGAGGGAGAGAGGGAGGTAGAGATGGAGGCAGAGAAGGAGGGAGGAAGGAGAAAGCAGCAAAGTACATCACATTGCAGGGAGTGGCTGCTCTATTTTGCTCTGTGAATGGCACCCCTGGAATCGTGCACCACCGTGGCCCTGATTGGGACACACGGCATTCACTTCCTGAAGCCCTGGAAGGACTCAGGTATAAGGTGTATGGGGCTGTTCTCGGCACCTGGTATGCAGGAAGCTCTCAGTTAAAATACTGACGCTGTGGGGGTCGTGGTCTGACTCAGTCTCTCCAGCATCACACCACCAGACTGCACTTCTGCCTCTGGAGCTCCACTACGGCAGCAGACAGCCCCACCCCTCCGGAAGGATGCCCTGTTCTCCACAGGGCTGAACAGACGACAGACTAGTTAGGATGCTGGAGGCTGGCCCAAGTTCTGGTCTCTTGGATAACCTCGGGCAGGGCCTTTATACAACGCCCTTGGGCTCAGTGTTTGACAGGGGAATGTCTGGCAGAAGATTCCAGACAGAGCTGCACATTTTCCAGATGACAGAACTCCTGATGCCATGGAGCGATGCTCACTGAGGTCTCACTGTTCCATCTGGGAAACATCCCCGTGAAAGTCAGGATAAGGCCTAGATATGCGGAGATGGACTCCGACAGAGTAGCCACAGTCGTGGGGCCTTTCCTCCTGGCCTGCTAGGGATTGGCAGAGGCTTTCTAAAGGAGGTGGCCCTGAAAAGGAGTTTAAACAATGAGTCAGGGGCGGCTCACCTCCCAGGGTCTACCTCAAAGTAGATCAAGCATCTGGCTGCTTCACCTCCATGTCTACACTCTGGTACAAGCCACGTCAGATCATGACAATGACCTCCAACTGGCCTTCCCACCTTCACCTGGGCCCCTGAAACTGCTTTTCTACAGAACCTTTGAGAAATTTTTTTTTTTTTTTTTTTTTTTGAGATGAAGTTTCGTTCTTGTTGCCCAGGCTAGAGTACAATGGCACGATCTTGACTCACCGCAACCTCCGCCTCCCGGGTTCAAGCAATTCTACTGCCTCAGTCTCCTGAGTAGCAGGGATTACAGGCATGTGCCACCATGCCTGGTTAATTTTTATTTTTAGTAGAGACGGGGTTTCTCCATGTTGGTCAGGCTGGTCTCGAACTCTCGACCTCAGGTGCCTGCCTTGGTTTCCCAAAGTGCTGGGATTACAGATGTGAACCGTCACGCCCGGCTGCCTTTAAGTAATTCAAAGAAAGAAATATTATTAGGCCATGTCCCTTTCCTGCTGAAACTGTTCAATGTCTTCTTTGTCCACTCAGAATAAAACCCACAGATGTACAAGGCTTGACATGTGTGGTTCCCAGCCCCAGGCTGCACGTTAAAATCACTGGGGCATTTCAGACGCATTCAGAGGTGTTCTGATTGAGTGGGATTGGAAGGAGGATTCAGCCATCAATTTCTTCTTCTTCTTTTTTTTGTTTTTTAATAGGCCCTTGCTCTGTCACCCAGGCTGGAGTGCAGTGGTGTGATCATAGCTGACTGTAGCCTTGAACTCCTGTGCTGAAGCGCGCCTTCCACCTCAGCCTGCTGAGTAGCTGGGACTACATGTGTGCATTACTAGGCCCGGCTAATTAAAAAAAATTTTTTTTGTAGAGACAGAGCCTACTATGTTGTCAAGTTGGTCTCTAACTCCTGGGCTCAAGCAATCCTCCCACCTCAGTCTCCCTAAGTGCTGAGATTACAGGCATGAGCCACCACATACAGCTAGTCATCAATATTTTAAATAATAATAATATAGTTCCCTGGCTGGGTGCTTCTCGTGTGCAGTGAGGGTTGCAAACTCCACTCTTCATGACTTAGCCTTGCTAGATTGAACCCTGCTGGCTTCAAGTTGGTGCCTTCCTGCCCAGGGCTTTTGCACTGTTCTTCTGCCCTTGATACGGGCCCCCAGAGTCTCCTCTGATGCACTTCCTTCCTTCAAGGTCTATTCAAGATTGCCTTCTCAGGAGGCCTTCCCTGATTTATTTTTGGTCATAATGGAAACATTATCTTGTCATAGGTTGCTGAGAAGATTAAGTGAGATAATCTAGGTAAAACATTTAGAACAGGGCTGGGTACATGGAAACCAACAAGTGGGAGGAATTTTCATTTGTGGTATTTACCACTTCCTGATATTGTATAGCTACTTGTGCATTTGATAGCTGTCTATCTGCTCCTGTGAACTATAAACTCCGTGAGGGCTGAAATCATCTTGGCAAATAGTAGGGGCTCAATGAATAACTTTCCTTTTTATTTTTTATTTTTAGAGACAGGGTCTCACTCTGTCACGCAGGCTGAAATGCAGGGGTGCAGTCGTAGTTCACCGCAGCCTCGAGTTCCTGGCCTCAAGCAATCCTCCTGCCTTAACCTCCCAAAGTGCTAGGATTATAGGCATGAGCCAATGCACCTGGCCTCAGAGGCTGTAAAATAATCAATCATTCATTGTACAGGATTCCCACACCTGATTTAACCATTCTCTGCATGTGGGTGTTGCAGTTCTTTCCATTTTGGGCCAAATAATGTACAAATAATGCTGAGATGAGTATACTTGTAAGTGGATCTTTCTCCGCAATCTGATTACTGTATTTTCTGAGAATAAATTCCTGGACGTTGAATTACTGGGTCAAAAGTATGAAATGTTTTAAAAGTAGCAATCCATTTAATAACATGTCTTTTGTATTCATAAGTAACAAAAAGGCCCTAAATTCTTCAAAGTTTAAAACTAAAATACAAAGCGGGAGGATCACTTGAGGTCAGGAGTTAAGAGACCAGCCTGGGCAACATGGTAAAATCCCTTCTCTACAAAAAATACCAAAAAACATTAGCTGGGTGTCAGGCCGGGCACGGTGGCTCACACCTGTAATCCTAGCACTTTGGGAGGCCGAGGCGGGCAGATCACCTGAGGTCGGGAGTTCAAGATCAGCCTGACCAACACGGAGAAACCCCATCTCTACTAAAAAAATATAAAATTAGCAGGGCGTGGTGGTGCATGCCTGTAATCTCAGCTATATGGGAGGTTGATGCGGGAGAATTGCTTGAACCCAGGAAGCGGAGGTTGTGGTAAGCCAAGATTGCACTATTGCACTCCAGCCTGGGCAACAAGAGCAAAACTCCATCTCATAAATAAATAAATAAATAAATAAATAAATAAAATCAGCTGGGTGTCATGGTGTGTGCCTGTAGTCCCAGCTACTTTGGGGGCTGAGGCAGGAGGATCACTTAAGCCTGAGAAGTCGAGGCTGCAGTGAGTCAAGATGGCACCACTGCACTCCAGCCTGGGTGACAAAGTGATACCCTGTCTCAAACAAACAAAAAGCCTGCAATACAATTCAGAGAAACAGGTGGCAACTTTAACTTATTCAAATAGCAGATTCTGTTTTTTGGGGAAGTTAAAACACCTCTCTTGGAGAATCTTTCTTTTTTTTTTTTTGGTTCCATCACTTGGCTATAATATAGGGTATGAATTTTTATGTATGTATTTATTTATTTTTGGAACGAAATTTCGCTCTTGTTGCTCAGGCTGGAATGCAATGGTGTGATCTCAGCTCACCGCAACCTCCGCCTCCCAGGTTCAAGCAATTCTCCTGCCTCAGCCTCCTGAGTAGCTGGGATTACAGGCATGTGCCACCATGCCCAGCTAATTTTGTATTTTCAGTAGAGATGGGGTTTCTCCATGTTGGTCAGGCTGGTCTTGAACTCCTGACCTCAGGTGATCCACCCACCTTGGACTC